>NW_005842131.1:55120-66920 GCF_000455745.1 Alligator sinensis | reverse complement strand
CGGCCCCCCAACCCCACCTCCCCCCCCCCCCCCCCCCCCCGCCATAAAAATTAAATTTAAACATGTAAAGTAAATTTAAATCTGTAATTTATATAGTTTGCAGGTCCACATATAAACAGGTTGGGAACCCCTGCCATAGACCGCTGTCTGCCTGCACCCCATGCTCCTGCTGCCTCATACTGGGCCCCGCTGGCACTGGCCCTGGGACATTGGTGCAGGCCCTGCGCTCCCACAGGCCCACTTGCCCACTTACTTACACTCCCCCCCACTGCCCCAACCACCACTTTCCCCATTTTCCTGCCCACCCACCTGTCACTCTGCACCCTGTGGCTCCCATACCCACAATACCATACCCCCACACACATATATCCCCACAAACCCCACACACATCCACCCACAACTCCCCACAAACCCCAAACCCACCGATACCCCCTGACACCCATGCGCTTCCCACACAAGATATGAGTAAGACTCCAATCACTTCTACATATACAGCACAAACACACACAAATCAGGACAAAAATATATATTTTTAAATTAAATTAAAATACATTATTATGGATGTTTGATTTTTCGTATATAATTTGTCTTTTTCCCCTAAGATGGCAAACCCTCTTCCCCAAAGGAGTACTTCCAGGAGCAAGGGGAGGGACTTCTGGTGGCAAAGCTCAGAGGTTAAGGGGGCAAGACTTCTGGTCCTAAGATGGCAGCCAGGGGGGAGGGAGGCACCTGTCAAGGGGCGGGGTTACCCATGAGGCCCTCAACAGCTTGCCAAAACTCGGTAAGTGGCCCTCCACCCAAAATAATTGCCCACCCCTGTTCTAGAGTCCCCCTTTCATATGCAGCGGAATCACATTAGCCTATTTTTTGTCACAGCACAGCACTAGAGCTAATGTTGAAGTGATTGCAAAAATTGACCATTACATCCTTCTCTGAATTACTTATTTCCAAGACAATCTCCCATTCTGCAGCTACAACTTGTATTCTTTATTCCCAGATGTATTACCTTGTATTTGGCTGCATTCAAATGCATTTTTGTTACCATTTAACAAGGTATTTTGGATAGAAAGCTGTCCTCTGTGTTACTTACAATCCAACTATCCCATCTTCAACCATAACCAGCTAAGATTGTATATCATTATAAAGATTGTTAGTAAAAGGGGCTGAACTCAGCACTAATTCCCAAGGGACCCTCCTAGAAATGGCCCAACTCCTTGGTCTTTTCCCACTAGCAACTGCATTTCAAAATCTATTAGTGAGCCAGCATTTTAATCCATCTAATATATGCCCTAGTAAATCCATAAAAAGCAAGTTTTTAAATCAAGATGTCATGTGGTACTAAGTCACTTGTCTTGAAGAAATCCAAGTATACAATATTAATTCACTTGCCTTTACAAAGCGGACCTGTAGTTTACTTCTAATTTTATCATAACAAAAAAGTTATGTTTGATAAGACTTACCTTCCATGAAATCACACCGGGAGCATCTACATGTGCAATTAATGTGAAGCAATAAACTCCAGAGCAGTATGAGTCAGAGTAAACTACTCCTGGGCACGGTGTCTACATGTGTGCTCAAGACAGCAGCAATTTGAGCCATGGCAGAGCAGGCCCAGGCTGGCAGGAGGTACTGGGGGTCAGCCCCAGGCTCCAGGAGGTGACGTCGGGCAGTGGAGGGCCTGGCTGGGGCACGAAGGTACTGAAAGTGCAGAGCCATGTATCTAGGCAGCAGGCAGGAATCTGGCCCCTGGCTGGCTGGGCTGACTGGGTGCAATTTACACCCACAGTCAGCATCTACATGTACATTTAATTGCAGTTAATTACTCTGACATAAGATAGTAGTGTCCCCAACAGTACTATCTTACTGCACCATTAATTAGTTTACTGTGGCCTAATACCACTGTGTGTGTAGATGGTGATGCTTTACTTCACAGCTAATTAGTCTACTCCGCAGTTAAGCACATGTGTAGACATGGCCACTGACTGGGATTCATTATATGTTTAACATCCAGTCCTTGCTTAATAGAATCCCAAATTAATCATTCTATTATTTTACACTGTATTAATGTAAGGCTCTGGTTTCTTGAATCATCCCTTTTCTCCATGTTGAATATTGGAATGATGCTGGCAGTTTTTCAGTCCTTCGGAACTTCTTCAGTTTTTCCAGGGTATATTAATGTATAAGTTCAGCAGAATCCTCTGCTACTTGCTTTAAGACTTCTGAGTATATCCTGTTAATTTTAAACAATTTATTTTTTAGCTGCCTCATATCCCCATTTATTATAGATGGTAAACATTGTATGCTGTGCACAATATATGGACTAAATTTATCTTCCTGCTTCATTCCAAATACAGAACAGAAATATTTGTTGAATAATTTTGCCTACTATATATCTCTATTTACAATTTTTTACTGTTTAACTATAGCAAAGGATCTATATGTGACCTGCTTTTGCTGCTGATGTTCCCGTGCTTAAAAATGCCTACTCATTGTCCTTAACCCTACCAGCCATTGCTATTATTGATTCTTTCAGCTTTCCTGCTCAGTTCCTTACCTTTTTAAACTTTTAACTAATATTAATTGCTATTTACTTCCCTTTTTCCTACTTATCTATTGATTTTTGATGCATTCATTTCTTGCATTTCTTTTCTTAACCATCTCCTTTTACTTCTCATTTGTTGGCTGTTGCTGTTGGATGTGTGTTTGTGTGTGCAATTATAACTTTTAGATATAGAGAAAAATAGTCTTAATGTTTCCTATCATCAGGCTGACAATTACTATAAACCTGACTTCATAAAGTTCCAGATATATGTCACTGGCTGGTCTGCTTAGGTAACCAGATTTGCAACCAGTAAATATAGCTGGACTCTGAGCACTGGAGCTTTCTTTGGCAACTGCTAGTTTTTAGGTCAGCAATTTTTTTAACACTTTTTTGTCCAATGCACAGAAAATCCTGTGCCCATATCAGGGTAGGAAACTGTCTACCAGTTTGAGAAACTTTATGGAACTTTAGGGAACTTTTGTTCCTAGGCTAGGCCAGCAAATGTCCCCACAGTTGAAATTACCCATGACAGTACTGTTTTTCTTTCTAAGCATTTTACTTTAGAAGTAGTTTATCCTATTTTTTAGAATGAACCCCAACTTCAGTTTTACTTGTTAGAAATTTAATCCCCAAGTATTTAAGGTCCTATAATTCTGAACCACTTATGACTTTGGACCAGGTAACCATGTCTTTAATATAAAGATGCATCCCTTTCCTTTTTCTCCTGTGTCGTCCTTCTTGAAAAAATGTAAGCATAGATGCTAATCTTTCTACATTCAAAAAGCCTAAGCCTGAGTTGATTCAATCTTTGCAGGTTAGTCTAATCTGGGTAGGCTAAACTGGTTTGTAACTGCACAGACATCCTGGACATGCAGGCACATGCCTGAAGTGGCTCAGGCCAGAAGCTGGAGGATGGAGCGGGGGAGGCACTAGAGCAGCCGTCCCATCCCTTCGACAGCACTGAGCTGAGGGGAAGAGTGGCCAGACCCTGGCAGGAAACTTTGATTAGCCCAGCAGGGAATTGATAACAGTGTTTATCACCCCCATAAAGAAAACAAGAGGGACATTACCAGCTACCTGTTGATTCTGCCTGTTTATCTTAAACCAGCAAGGGATCTGGGACTGATTTTGCATAAACTGGTTTGACCCAAATCAGTTAAGTCTGATACTACCTTCAAACAGGTTTATTTCAAACTGGTTTCAGCAATTTTCAAACTGGTTTATGTGCACCAAACATCTGTTCTGTTATAGGTTTAAACCAATTTCTGATCACTTAAATTGGTTTATGTGTAATGTCTGTCCCTAGCCAATATGACCCATCCCACCATGCTTCAGTAATACCACTCATGTAATAGTTCTCTCATATATGAGCATCTTTACATCTTCTTGATTATTGGTATTACCCAGGATCCTAGCATTTGGATACAGGCAATTGAAAAAATGTTCCTTACATGGCCCTTTGTGTCACACTGCGTGAGAGAATGTATGCCAGAAGTTTTCAAAGGACTGCTAAGGCAGGGGTGAGAAAATGTGTTGAGCCTTTGAAGCTGAAGCTGGTAGGCTACAGTCTGAAAGAAAAAAAATCATAGTGATAGGCGGTAGAAGGTCACTTTGACCCAGTTTTCAGTGTTCTAACACAGGACTTTGGACATGCTCAGTAGTCAGGAGCAGAGGTGCATTATTTTATAATGTTTGTTTTATAATTCCATGCAATTTTCATGGTCCTCTCTCAGTGAGTGCCAAACTTCCTTGTTCAGATCTAGGCAGCCACACCCCTTCGGTCTGTTCTACAGGGTCTCTTTCACTCTCACTGAATCCCAACAAGGAATTAAACTACCCTTGCAGCCTATTTAATGTGCCATAACAATTTTCTTTCTTATTTCTATCATAAATCCCACTGATAATTTAATAAACTGCTTCTAATTCTGTTTTCCCCAAACACTTGTTTTTTTAATTAATTTTTTTCCTTGATATATATTCAACTGCACAATCATTTAATTGAGTTTAATGAAATGCTCACAGGCTTTCCCAGTCAATTTAATGCACTGTATTTCACAGTTGTTAACCTCTTTATAAAATATAACATACATACATTGTATAGTGTCTTATATACAAACTGTATCCCAGAAAGCTTGTTAAATAATGCAGGGACAAAGGCTTTCCCTTGTGGGTTGTTTCTGTCTCCTCTGTAAGACTGGAAACTCCTCTCCTAGAGACTCTCTTGCACAAAATTTTATATGGGCATTTATACCAGAGCCAAATGAGTGGGAAAAAAAAGAATCATTTTGATCTTGTAGCATTTTATAACCTCTTATCCAGCTGTGGACTCCTACATAAGGTGCAGGCAACAGAGAACTGAGCTTTTAACAGGCACATGCCTGACTTACCTGCCCATGGCAGTATGGGTGGCCCTGCTGCACCTAAGCCAGCTGGCTGTGTGCCAACCAGAAGCACACCTGTCTGGCCCACAGCCCCAGGGCAGTGGGCCAAAAACATGCCAGAGACTGGAGCAGGGGAGAATGGACACTGGAAACTGGTCCAACCATTCTTGCCCTGGTTAGGGGGCCCAGGGAAGAGTTGGATGCTCTCCCCACCGCACGGGAATACAAAAAAGCACCAAACATGTTCCCCACAGGAGGTATGCAACTGGCTACCCCCTGTGTGGCAGCTGAGAAACCAGTTGCATCCCTTCTGGCTGGGATTCATGGAGAAACCATGAGTTCTTTTCCCACTAGGAGCACCCCAGAGATGCCGCCAGTAGCCCTCCTGGTAGGTGGAGCCAAGCTGTGCCCTACCCACATCAAAGCAGGGGCCAGACACTCACCCAGGAGTCTAAGCCAAAAGACCCAAACCCAGAGGGGCCAGGGGCAGGTAACCAGAAGAAGCTCACAAGGGGGAACAGAGAGAGAGCCTCCTCAAACAGCCACCCAGATAGCATGAACCCATCAGGGGCATCTGTGGACTGGGAGCTCACCAGCAGGTGCCTGGGGGGAATGTTGGCCTCATGCGAGCATGGTAGTGGCCACCCTCAGGCAAAGCCAGACCTGGCCTGGTGCCAGATCAGGAAGGACCTGCCCAGAGAAGGCAGCTCTCAAAGATGCACACAGGGCCCAAAAGTAGGGGTTAGAGGGGAGTGCAAGGCCCAAAGCAACTCACACCCCTGGAAAGGGGGAGAAGTTTTGGGTAGTGAGGCACTAGTGCCTTGCCTGGCCACCAGGTCCAAGCCATTTGAATTCACCTTACCCATCTGTTTTTCCTTTTTTTCAAAATCATAAGCAGTTCTTGGACCCACATGGATTCAAACCTCAACGGCCTCAAAAGACATACCATTACAATCACATCTAGCCCACAAAGAATATCACCTCCAGGTGAGTATAGTTCACCTATTAGAACATCAAGTTGTGGCAGGTGAGTGGGCTGGATATGACGTGGCCCCAGGGGTGCAAGGCATGCCCATGGCATTTGGGCAGTGGCACCAGGTATGATCCTGTCACAGGGCTCTAGACATTTCCAGTTAGAATTTTTTTTTTTAATTTTCCGTAGGAAACCAGGGGAGGGTTGAGAGACAAGTGTTTGCTTTCTTTCTACAGAGGTGACGAGCTGCAGATCAAAGAATCCACAGACTTCTGTAGGATCTTCATAGTTTTTTTTAATAGGACCATCTGCAAACAGGTTCCATATTCACTGCCCTTCCCTGTGCAGTTTTGGGAAGCACCATTCTTTCAGGAGCAACTACACACAACCCTCCATTGTGAATAGTCTCATGGCATAAAGGCGGCACCCCCGGTATAAGATAATTCTAATTTTGGCACTGATTCTTTAGAGATGTATGTACACGCTCCAATCTAAACAGAAATAGGCTCATTAAAGTTAAGTTATCTGCATGTATAAGCCTATCCAGGATAAGGGTCTTGATTAGCACTATTTTGTTCTAGTTTATTCCTTGTTTTTGGGATGAGATGACATTGTAAAAAAGGCATCTGCTAGCCACTGACCTTATCATTCCCCCAGCACCTCAGAGACACAGCAGCACAGCTCTTCACCCAGAGCAGCCATATAGCACCCAGAGCAACACTGGCTCCTGCCACACTGATCACGGTGGTATGTTCAGCTGCTACTGCAGCAATGGCTGCTTTTGCACCCTGCCACGAAGGCAGCACCTGGGGCTACTGTCCCCAGGTGCTTCCCCTTCAGTTACATTACATCATCATCTCATAGACATAACTTAGTGAGGAGAGGGTTTCATAGCCTCTGCTTCCCAGATCAGTGGAGGATAACCTTTGGAGTACAGTTACAAAGTTAAATAAATAAATAACACCCCCCCGCCCCCCCCACAAATCCCCCAAACAAACCTGTTGCTGAGGGAAGAGGATTTGAGAAGCAAAGACAAGAGAGAGTTACTTGATATTATTTAGATGAGATTTAGAAAAGATTAAGAGTTGATTGGACAGAGCAATATACAAACTTTTTATTCTTTAGACTCATTTCAGAATCTCTGTATCAACTACTATATTATGAAAACTACACATGAAATTCTATAATATGATTTAACTAATCTGCAGTCATAAAGCAAGGAAAAAAGTTACAATATCATGCAGCTTATGTGCAACTTTAAATATGATTTTAAACTATTCACAGAAAAGTAAATGCATCTGGTTTCCATGTTAGCTGATCATGCAAAAACATATGTACCATAAAACACAGGAAGATATAGACACTGAGCCAGTACCTGTTCCCATTGAAGTCAATAAAATTCTATTGATTAAAATATCAGCAGGGCTTAATGAATCATAACTGTACAACAACTTAAATCACCAAGTCAAACTTTTTTGTTTTGTCTTCTATCAAATAGGCAATGAATTACTCTTTTATGTACCATATCACACAGTCCTTTTATTATCACAAAAGCTTATGAAATTTTGATCATGATTATGAAATGGAAAGTTTTGGCTAGTTGGTGGGACTTAAGGGTGGGGTTGTTGGTAAAAATGTTGCATTGATTTAAACTCTAGACCAGGGCTCAAAAAGCCCCGGCATGTGTGCCAGAGCGTGGCACACAAAAACATTTTGCTTGTCACGCATACCTAGGGAGAACAGCAGGGAAGGGGCCCAGGCTGCTCTGCCACAACAAGGATTGGGCCCCTGCGGCTCCCCCACCAACCACCCCTAGCATGCTAACATTTTCCAAGTAGAGATTGTGGGTGTTTTTGGCACTCGGCTGAAAACCATTGCTGACCCATGAACTAGACTATACTTATAGATGAGGTAAGCAAGATTGGCCCTACAAAACACAAATTATTCATATTGCATCTTACTGTTCTTATGTAATTATTCAAATAAGAGTCTGTATGAATGTGAAGAAACTTGGAAACAAATATTTGGTGAAGCAATCCTATTTACTTCACAAAAGTAATCATTCCAGAGGAACAGTTACAAATAAGTAAGCGGCCCTTCCAAATACTTATTTTTCTACTTACATCTCATGGAATTATGCAATTATGTGCCCATGTAAATCTGCACATAAAACACGTGACTGCGCATAATAAATGTATAATATTGCATAATTCCCTGGGGTGCGGTTGGTGAGTGGTAACGGGAGCTCCTGCCTGCAGGAGGAGGGGGTTGGCATGGGGGGAGGGGGGTTTGTGGGTGGGTGTGCCCCCTGCCACATGCCCCCCACACCAGGGTACACAGCCCCCACCGCTGGCAGCAGTAGCCAGTGGCGGGCCCTTGTGGCACTCCTGCCTGGGGCAGCCAGAGCCCTCCCAGCAGCACACAGCTTATGAAGGTGGTGCCCGGTGCTGCATGTGCTTCCCGTCTGCAGTGCTGCAAGCCCCACATGCTGGAACAGAGCCAATCCAGTCTGGCTGAAAGGTGCCTGGCATTAGGTCTAACCCAGCCAGCTCTGTGCTAAAACATGCAGCTCCCAGGATTTGGTAGAGCTGCACGCCGCCGGGGGCTCTGCCTGCAGCCAGGAGTGCCTCGAGTGTCTGCTGGCAGCGGGGGCTGTACCAACAGGGCTTATGGCAGTGGGGGCTGTGCCAGAGTGGTGTGTGGTGGCGGAGGCTGTGTGCAGGGAGGAGGGCGATGCGTATATTTCTAAAGAAGGTTCAAATGGTGTTATATTTAGTTTAATTTATTTTAAAAAATGTAATTAATTTTGCATAATTTTTAATTTTTCTGCACATAATTTTGAATTTTTCTGCACATAATTCCCTGGCTGTATCTACTCTCTCATATCCTGGTTTAAGTTAAATCAGAGTTCCCCAGCATCCCAGCTTGCTTTCCAGCCCTAGGCGGGGCTGTGCTGTCTGCTCCAGCAGAGGAGGTGGGGGAAGACAGGGACTGCTCCCCACAGTAAATCAGAGTTCCCCAGCATCCCAGCTTGCTTTCCAGCCCTAGGCGGGGCTGTGCTGTCTGCTCCAGCAGAGGAGGTGGGGGAAGACAGGGACTGCTCCCCACAGTCAAACCCCAGCTGAGGTCTGGGGCCAGGGAGGGGTGTTAAACCCCACCTCCCCTGAGTACAGAACTGCCCTGCCCTGCTAAACTTATTGAAAGTTACTGCTGGCTGCAAGTGTGGACTATAAATCCCAGAGGCACCTGAAAGCAGGAAGAAGAAGTGATGAGCAATCCCGCAGAGTCCTGCTGCTGTGATTCTGGACTGCAAATCCCAGAGACCTTGGGGGCAGCAGGAAGAGGAAGTAAAAACACAGCCCATGCTGGCTACGTGCCAGAGCTGTGCTTTAGTGTCTCCCCCCCAACCCCAGCTTCTGGCCTGAGCCACTGCAGGCATGTGGCTACATTTCCTGAATCAAAAGTGAATGTCTGTCCAGTTGTTTCTCAGTTTAATCTCTGCAGTTTAGACTAACCTGCAAAGACTGAATCGATTCAGCCTCGGGTTTTTTGACTGTCTGTACTTAGCCACAGAGACCAAATATCCTGAAGCAAAAACCAAACCCCTTAACATATGAGTGTATATGAATATAGTAGTGGTGGTTATGACAGATGAGACAACATTCCATATGTATTTGTACGTTTAGAAGCTTTTATATTTCAGTTTTCATATTTATTTTGCAAATTCAGAAAACTGTGAGATATTATGTGAGATAAATTTGTCTGATGTTTTATCTCTCCTCCATTTTAAAAAGGGATATTGATGTTTTGGTCTGCACTGTTGACTTAAGAATCCAGCCTGACATTTCATTTTTTTGTTCTCCTAGCCTCCAAAATATTTCTGTTTAGGCATCTTTATTTTAAAATTGTTTGTATTAAAGACACTGGGAGAAGAACAATTTCTTGCTTTCTGTTTGAAATCACTCTATCTAGGTTTTAAAAGTGAATCCTACTTTTTTCCTAACCCAACCTGACACACACCATAGCTTTTGGGAAAGACCTTTAGCACTGCCACTGCTTTTGCAGCGCTGCTAATAGGCATGAAAAAACCAAGACAGAAAACTTCACAGGTTCCTAGATTAAAACTGCTCCCAGTGACCTTTTTTACACCAAAATTCACCAAAAAGTGAATTATTTCAGTTACAGTGGTAGAACATCACTGAAGTCAGAATTATACCATTGTAACTGAAAAGGAAATGGAGTTCTTTTTTCTGCTTTAGACACACAAAACAGAAAATGTATATAGCAGATATTAATTAATGCAAGAGCTTTTAAAAGCAACACATTACAAAACCAAAAGAAATTTAAGAATCCTACCTCCTCTTCTCTTCATTTACCACCTTATCTAATGAAACACGTCTTTAGTCATGTTATCTGTATACATTAGACTGTAAGCCCTGTTTCATTTTATACCTGTAAAATGCTGAGCAAATTTGGACATTTCATTCATATTAATGCTACATAATGCTACCTACCCATCACGATAATATATGAGTGCTTTCTATGTACAAATCAACCACAACAGTGAAGCTCCTTGTTTATTTCATGAACTCTCTGGCACTTTTCTTCCAGAGAACTCATTTGATGTTCTCGGCCTCTTGAAGGCTCAGATCAAGTATATTTTTATCTTGACCTTTTTTTTTCTCTCCAGGATGAGCTGCTTGAGTGCAAGGGAGAGACAATATTGCAAGTCCCTTCCGTGTGGTGAAACGTTCTTTAAGAAGAAATTATCAGGACCTTTTTTTAAATATCATTCTATATAACTTTTTTTTTAAAGGGGTTCAGACAGCATGGCTTAAACATGCTTTCCTCTGACAAAGTCAAAATGGGTTCAGACAGCTTGGCTTAATCGTGCTTTTCACTGACAGGGTCAAAATGGGTTCAGATAGCATGGCTTAAATGTGTTTTCCTTTGACAGAGCCTAACCACTGTCAAAATAATAAGGCCTGTTTATTACACTGTGATCCGTGGCCGGGTCTATGGTGGAAAACTAGGCATTGCTCTGAAACCATTTTCAAGGAAGAAAATACTGGGAAAAGCTCCCAAGGACTCAGACCTGCCATCGGGTCATAGACGGGGCAAAACTTGTGCCTTTGAATGCCCGGTATGTGGCAGGGAAGTTCTGCCACCAGTTAGGAACGTAAGCCCTTTTTTATAGACTGCTGTTTAAAGTAATAATATTAATGATAATGATGCTGCTGACAGGGATTTCATCAGGCTATAGGCAGACAAGGTTCTTTGGGTAAATGTGATACCTTTTATTAGCTCAACTAAAGTGTTGGGAGAAAATGTTCTTTGTGAGCTTCCAGGCACAAACAAATGGCTACAAACAACAACCCTATGAGCAGGCTAGACAGGCCTGTGTGGCTCCGGCGAGGCTGAAGTCGGTTCCTTCTTCAGAGCTCATCTCCACACACCTGAAAGGCATTAGCAAGGAATGAGGCACCTTGCAGGGTTAGTGTGTCATTGTCATTTTGTTTTTAAATGTTATGTATTTCGGGCCAAATTAACCAAAACTAATTCCATATCCAAGAGTCCATAACCAGAAGAGGCCCTACTACCGGCAAACATCCTCCACCCGCACCTGGGGCTTCAGATGTTTCCAAATCGGTTGGTGGGCATCCTAGCGCAGGCCCAAGCCCGGAGGCTTGAGGTTGGGAAGCCCCGAGTTTTGGTTGCCCTCGGCCATCAGGCCCTAGGAGCAAGCAAGGGAGGCGCCTCTCATTGCCATGAAGTGGGCTTAAAGCCACCGCACCTGGGCAGGTCCGGAGCCACGCCAGAAGAGCAGTTCTCATAGATTCATAGATGCTAGGGTCAGAAGGGCTCTCACCAGATCCGTGAGTCCAACCCCCGGCCTAGGCAGGA
>NW_005842131.1:54694-55057 GCF_000455745.1 Alligator sinensis | reverse complement strand
CGCACCCCCTCCTTTGGGAGCGTTTCAGGAAAACTGCCTTCATGGACACAGATGCGTGGTATTTCTCCTGCCAGGGGAAGAGCAGGCACTAGGCTTCATCTGGGCCCAAAGGAAAAAGGGCGATGTACTACTGCAAGTGTCACATCAACCCCCACTGGGCTCTGCCCTGCTCCCTCCCGCGCTGCCAGGCCTTGGCTAGCGGAGGGTGATGTGGGAGGGAGGGGAGAAGAGGGGAGCCTCTCTTTTCCTTTCCTCTCGGGCTTCAAAGACCAGCCCCGCTCCTCCCTCCCTCCCGGAGCGGCAGGGGCAGACAGCTCCGCACCACCTCCCCCTCCGCCGCGGCGGCCGGGGGGGGGGGGGTGG
>NW_005842131.1:34946-54482 GCF_000455745.1 Alligator sinensis | reverse complement strand
CCCGCCGCGGCCCCTGCCTCCGCGGCCCCTGGCTTTGCCTGCTCTTCCCCCTGCCGCCCCCTCCTCCTCCTCCATGTCCGGCGGACAGCGGGAGGAAGACGACTTCATGCAACTTCCTCGTCAGCTCGCTCCCTCCGCCCCAGCCTTGCTCCCGGGGAGGGCCGCCTGCCTGCCTGCCTGCCTCCCTCCGTCCCTCCCTGCCCTGCCCTGCCCGCTGTCAGGCGTGAAGAGGGCAAGGAGATGCGTCCCCTCACCCGCCCCGGGCGGGGAAGAAAATAGCACAGCCGGGGCCACGAGGAGGGGGAAAGCAGCGCCCAGGGCCGGGCCCCGCAAGGCAGCGGGTTGCTGCGGGCGGGAGTAGCCAGAGGGCTCGCCAGGGATGTCTGGCAACCTCCTGAGCCCAGCCTCTTAGCCTGCGAAGGGCAAGGAGAAAGCGGGAGGGTAAACATAATCATGACAGCTTGTTTTTGAACTTGAAAGATCAGGCTTTTCTTCTCCAACAAAAGGCACTGCAAAGTTTCTGCAGCTCTTGTGGTATTTCCAGGTAATCCCTCATGCTGGCTCCGGCCAGACTTAATGCTGGTTTAATCACCCGAGTGTACTCGTCCACGATCATTTGTTTTGCAGTATTAGAATCAATTTGTATTAAGTGCCAGTCATGTTCTGTAAGTATTAAGGGAGATCTGGGGCCAGTGGTCACGTTGGTCACTCAGCACGTTTCCCTCGCTTACGTTTGTAATAAAGTCAACTGAGAGAATGCACTGGCTAGATTCTTTTCTCATCTTGCAACATGTATTATGTTCTTGTACACACACACACACACATTTAAACCATAAGGCTCGTCATAGGATCTCCTTGAATTTTGACCTGATGTCTCTCTAATTGAGAAGGGCAGCCATATTACTTCTTGCCCCTTGGCTTTGAAGCCTAAGTAGGTTTTCAATGATCAGTTGAATGAAGACTTACAAAGCAAGCCAACAATGATGGAGGAAGTGAGAGCCTTAGATTAATTATCTTTGTTTAAAGCACCCCACCCCCCCGCCCCATTTACATCCTCAGGGTGCTAAAATAGCAGCCGTAAAACACAGTGCTCACTAACTAAAAATGCCCAAACTTCAGTAGAAATACAAAGAAATAGGTAGACAAGAACCCAAACTGATATTCTGAGTGTTAAACCGCCTTGTTCTGCAGTGGAGATAGAGGGCGCTACCACTCTGGCCTTGAGAGAGAGAGAGACTGTAGTCCACCCCTCTAAAACACTGGATAAGTAGTTAGCAATTCCTGAATTCTAGATTTGACATTGGCACTTGCTGTTGCCGTAGGTCTGTGATAGTCCTGCAACACTCTGGAGTGTCATGAGATATTTTTAAGGGTGCCGCATAATATTAGCCAGTGTTAGGTAGACAAATACTTGCATATGCTTTACAAGATAAGCCCAGATGTTTCAGATAGGAACCCATAGTATCAAAAACTTTCTGATCTGGCATGGTCCTTCTGAGTTGTTTGCAAAAGAAGTGCTCTCATATTTTTCCATTGTCATAAAATGAATAAAAGCCAAATGCTGGCATTTTCAGGGGGAGCTTGAGTCTAAAAAGGTTGAAAACCCCTTATTTTGGTAAATTTCCAGTTTCCTTTTAGACCATGCAAGTCTTACGTTTTTTATTAAAGATTTCCAACTTTTATACCTCAGCTTCCCCATCTGTACACTGGGGATAATACTACTTAATTACCATAAAAGTTCTGATGTGAAAGACCAGGAAAATTCTTCAAACACCAGGAAAAACCCCTAAGTACTAGGCATAATTAACCTCAAAGGTACTGAACTACTGTCGTGACATTCTTCTGGAGGTCTTTCTTTGCAGATGAGATGAAAGGGCAAGGCCCTGAAAACTTGCTGGGTGGTATTTAGTGACACTGTTGACAAGAGTAGAAATATCAAGCCTCATCAGGTTCCAGTATAGCTAATTGTATTCTGCCCACCCATAACAAAATAAAGGCCTTGATATATAAGTTCAGACCCATTCAGTGAAGAATGAATTCTGTGTTCTATTATGAGAGAGGCTCCATTTCAGTTGCATGCAAGTTTGTAAATTTCTAGGGGTATCTTTTGAAGGTTGCTAAAATAATTATAATATATTAATAGGAGCGATTTTTCAGGAGGACTGAAATGTCCAGTTTGATAAGGCCACTTTAACTAACCAAAGAGGGTACTGTTGAGCAGTACAGCAGACCCTTCCTTCCCTCCCTTCCAATTATCAGGGCCTGAATCCACCGTCTTTGAAGTTAGTGGCAGACTCTTGCCTCTTCAGCACCTGCTGTTGTTCTGAGCAGCAAATGACCAAGATGAGAATCAAAACTGAGTCACCTCATAGAAAATCCATTTTCTATCAGGCTTTTTGAACAAATAACAGTGACTTTGCATACTTATGGTTTGTATTTAAGCTCACGAAATCAACGTAGTAGCTTCCCTTGCTCAACTTTCAGTGTGCTTGCATAACTGTTCGAAATCCTGAGACTGAAATTATTGAGGGTGACTTCTTGCAGCACTAGATTCCTCCCCCTACTCAAGTTTCTATTTTCTTGGTAAATCATACTTAGGAATTGGGCATTTGTGGCAATGAGTACAAAATCACTGCCTTATGATTGAACATAAGGACTATTGTATTGTACTCAGTAAGGGTCTCGGTATTAGATTCATACACTAATGATATAAAATGGAGGCTCTGGAAAATATATTTCTTTCCAATCAAAAGATTTGTGCAATTAAAAAGATTCAGACGAATGTGTGAGACCGTGGGAGCTCTGCTGTTCTAATGTCTTTCCTGTCACTCAGGCACCGAATGATTATTTCTCTGAAGTCCTTCTCATGGCAGTGGTTTCTTTATGTAGGAATGAAGTTTCTCTTTTTAACACTAGCTTTTTCACATATTGTCATTTTGTCATTTACATTTACAATTTTAAGAAAACAACATATAGATTTTAAATAACATTTAGTTTTTAGAATTAAGCATTACTTTGGCATGCCAGTTATTCTCAAGTATTCTTGGAAGTATAATACTTGAAGTACTTCGAATGGCATGCACACTCTGCTGCTGCTTTGCATATCGTTTATAGTTAAATTTACATGTACATTTTTACTATAGAACTTCAGATTTCCAAGACATTTTTACCCACCTGCTTTTAGAGATTCAGCTGCCTACCTTGCATCACAATACAATTTTGTTTTGTATGCTACTTGGCATACATGTTGTATTGCATTTGCAAGTGGGGGTAAATAATTTGTTAAGTACTTTTATAGACCTGACACGGTTAGCATCAGGATGTTTCAGAAAAAGCATAGAAATAAATATATGTTAAACACCAAAATCTCCTATCTTGATGGCTCATTAAAATACTGCCCATTTATCTGTTGCACTGTTGTCAGCCATTCTAGTCCAATGGAAAAGAGATGAACCTGAATGAACAGAGATCTGTGTTGCTTATATTACATCTCAGATCTTTTTGTCTGAATTGCACTTATTGCTTTGTTTGCTTGCTTTCTAGCAAAAATTACGTTGTGGTAAATATGTTAAGAAAGTAATGGCCCTTGGGTCAGCCTAATGATTGAGCTGGGTGCAAACTGAACTATTATCTCCCAGTTAGACTTCCTGAATCATTCTCCAATCTGGCAAATGCATTGTCCCAGCTTTCAGGAGATTAGAGTGAACAGAACCAGAGGTAGGCAAGGTAAGTTTCAATTGTGGCTACAAGCAATGTGACTTTGAGGAGAAAAGATTAATGGGATAATTATTTTAAAAAATAGCTTAGAGGAGTGAAGGACAGGTAGAAGTGGATGAAAATGTTCTTCTATCATAAGAGGGCTCTTTTTGCTACTTTTCTCAATGCTAGTACATAGCGTGGTCAGGAAAAGAATAGAAAGCAAGGGAACGTCTTATGTACTAATGATGTTTGTTATTGACAGGTTGGAAAAGCAAAATATTAGTAACACAAAAAGGTCACAATTTTCCCTTTTAAAATGTTTGCTCAAGTAATGAGATGTGTGAAACACAGCATCATTTTCTAAAGCAAGGACTGGTTTGCAACAAAATTCTTTTCCTGAATCTTTAAAATGTAGACACTGAACAAATTTTTTGTTTGTTTTCAACAATATTCCTGGAAGCCTGTGATTCTCAGGTTCTGAAGCTGAAGAGGTTATATTAGTTCTGACTAACCCTTCTGCTGAGTGCTGCTCCTGTGTTGAAGCCACTGTTTATGTTCTTTTGTTCTTATGTAAGAGAGGCCTACTAATTTTGTCTTTAGCTTTAGGTTAAAGGCTTCACTGAAGATTATGTCTCCGGAGAGTGGAACATGCAGAGGTAGTTTAAGTAGTCAGCAAGGCAATCTGTCTGACTACAGAATTGAAATCAAAACTGGAAAAAAGAAGGGGCAAAAGAACAGATGAACTCTAAAGGAAACAAAACAGTAATAATGGAAATGAGAAAACTACCAAGAATATAGGCACAAGAATATTAAAGAACAAAAATCTCTTGAGGGAAGTATACATAGGGAAAAATGGCAAAAGTAGAGGAGAGAAATGGACAGGAAATGAATGAGTGTATTGATGGAGAAGAGAGGGAATAAGGAAAAATCAAGGGACAAAAAAAAAGAAGCAGAAAACAGTAAATGAGAGAGAGGATTGTTTTTCCTTTAGCTTATTTTGAGTCTAGCCTGGGAATTCTGTCCACAAGTAAAAATCCTTGTTGCTGCTGCTGCTGCTGTTGCTTCCAGCCTTTCTTGAGTCAAGTTTGTGTGTTTTTGGTGAATTGGCAGTACTTGTTTTAATTCCTTATAGACAAATACTCTTAATGCCAAATAAAGTTTGTTGTAGGATGGAGGAAATACTGATCAGCCATCGTGTGTAGGAGGGTGGAGAAGAGAGCAAGTTTTGGTAGCTATCAAAGACATTGTGGTGTATGCATCATTTTATAGGTAACTGAGGGTAGTGGTTTTCAACCTTTTTTCACTTACGGACGCCCTAAACATTTTTGAATGGAGGTGCAGACCCCTTTGAATTGTAAGCGTAGGTATTCACATACATTTGATTGATCATATTCATCTTGTGTGGGCCCCTTAGACATAGTCTGTGGACCCCCAGGGGTCTGCAGACCACAGGTTGAAAACCACTGGCTTAGGGATATCAAATGGGGGCCCAGTGTTAACACAGAATAGGAGACCTATAATTTCCCATAGAATGCTAGGGCCAGATCCTGTTCCACATGTTTTGTGCTTCAGTGGACATAGGCACTGGGGTGTGATCCTGCTCTACCTTTCTTGAGTCCATGAAACAGCATTAATGTGCCTACTTCTGTAACATGCTATCATGTTACATGAAAGATAAAATAAAAAACAGGGAAGGAAAGGAGCCCCCCCTCCCCACACATCTTTTGTGTTGGCTTTTTTTCAGGGACTCTCACCAGGTGTGAAATAGGATTAAGTTTAGACACCTAAGTCTACTTAGGAGACTTTAAAAGTGTGTGTTTTAAGGAAGTGTGAATGGCATTGCTATTTTTATAATGTTGGAATAATGACTTTTCATATTTAACTTACTTTCCACTATAAGTCAGTATTATGAATCCTTTCTGAAATGTTAATGTGTGTTTTCTAGCTAACTTTTTGCTGACATTTTAAGAGTTAGCTAGACAAGGCACTTTTTTGGTGAAGAGATCTTATAAGTGGCACAATTTTGCTTTTAGAAAAAAAGTGTTTGATTCTTTTCTTGGTTATGCCCACTTTTCAACGATAACTTAGTGAGAAATTTAAATTGGTCTAATTCCCAATTTCTGCAGGAAATCTACTCCACAGGATTTTTTCTGTGGTAAATTAGTATTACATACTTTGGAAAGTTGAACTTCAGAGAGTTTTTTTCTCCAAAAGGATTTTGGTTTGTCTTATAGACTTTACAAGTACTGTAGATCTGTCCAAATGGGTTTGGTTCAAGCAGCTTCAAAGTTTCAAGCATCTGCAGCTGATCCTGGTAGAGTTTGTAAGATTCAAGATTTGAGTAACTCTGGTTTAAGGAACTTTGACGTGATGCAGAAACATTGGTATTCTTGTAACATCCCTAAACCGTGGGAGATTATAGCTCTGGTTCAAGTACTTTAGAAACTTGGTAGGCACTCAGACTATATCATATCCATAAACCAGGTAACTGATTCACGGTACTCAAGATATAAGACTTGAATTCAGAAAACTTCTGTGATCTGCTTGCAAAACCAGGCCAAGTTTTGAAAGATGCACTGTCAAAACAAGCACTCATTGAAAGTGTCCCAGATTTGAAGTCCTTTTCAGGCTCCATTGTTTATAATTCCTGGAGAAAAATAAAATGGTTAGGTACCAAAAATAGTAAAGGAGTTCTTGAATTTCCAACCATCAGAATGAATCATTCCTTGCTTTACTGTGGAGACATTGCAAGGATCTATCTAAAATTGCATTGAAATGTGCACTTAAAGAAGTATCAAATTCCCTGTCTTACACTATTTAACTCTCCATATTTGTCATTGAAACTCTTATGAAAAGTGAATTTTTAATTATTTTAATGGTTTGTCTTGCTTAGCAGAGGAAATTATTTTAAAAATTCTCTATTTGTTGAGAACAGTTATTCCCCAAGTTAGTGGTAATGTCCCTGAGATTCACTAAAATTAGAGAAACTGCTGAGGTTATTTACATTTTCTGACACTGCCAGCCTGCCAACCTGACTAGCTGTATGTGAACAGTTTTTTATAAGTTTTCATTTCCATTTTGGTTGAAGTTTTTTTTTCTGTTGGCTCTCATTCAGTTATTGCAGATCACTTAAGCACCTGATTAAATCGAATTAGGTCATGTCTTAAAAGTAAAGCACGTGCTTAGGTGCTCTGCTGAATCAGAGTCTCAATCCCCGACTCATCTTCTCTTGTACTCTGTATATCTGGGAGTGAGACTGGGTAGCAGAGATCATGGAATTGATTTATAAGACATGGCTGGGGCTCTTGGGTGGGGGTGAACAGAGATGTGTTGCAGGGAACCACTAAAGTAAACAGGATTTTAGAAGAAGATGAGGGAAGAGTAGGACTCGAGGCAACTGTTAGGATTCATCAGAATTACATCGGGATTTGAAGGGAACAGGCTTATTTGGGTCCACAGACAGATGGTATACTTTTATGAGAACCCAGCATGTGTGCTAAGGGGCTATATTATGCGAGGCTTCCCTAGTACTGTTCCTATGGAGCTGTGGTAGAGCCATGGTACAGATACAGGGGCTTTGGGTATGGGAAGAAGGTTAAGGATGAAAAAGAACTGATCGGTGTTTTTGGCTTGCTGAATGACTTAATTGCCTCCTTCCCCTTGTATGTCATGATGTTCATTAATAAGATATGCAGTCTGGCTTGGTGAGTTAGTCTCTTGAAAAGAATTATACTGTATGTTGTGATATCTGGCAAAACTTGAAAGAGAGATTAAAACAATTCTGAAGTGTAAGACTTTATTGGGCAAAGGTATGAATGTATAGAACAGATTGTGCAACATAAGAACACAAATATGTTGCGGGGTGGGAGGGAGGAAAAGATGCATGTACTGTGAACATAGGATGGGGTATTAAAAAGTGAACAGCCCATGAATATGCTTGCCTGCTTCTTCCTCATTCTCTGACCACATTTTCTAGAACTCCCTTATACCACACTTCTATTTTTGCATATGTCCCTCATGCTGGCAAGCGTCTTCTGGACTCCTGCTGAGGGCTGCCTCCAGTTGACTCGCATGAATGACTCAGGTCACTCAGATGGAGGAGCCAGACGCAAATGGATATGGTGCTAGTCACCTCATTCCTTTGTGTTCTGCTGGCTCAGGCAGACCTTTATCTTCATACTCTTTTCTTGCCTGTCTCTCTCATATGGAAACCAATGTAGTTCTTCAGAATGACCAGTTCAAATCAGACTTTCCTCCTTTTTAGTCACCTACCTGTCAAAATAACTAGCCACACCCTGTTACTTGTCCTTTTCCTACTTCCATCTTCCCCAGAAGAAAGAGACCACATTTTTCACATCTTACATGCAACTCAGAGGCAACTGTAATGGACCAGGGCATAGGTTGCCTGGCCTGTTGGTCAGGTCAGTGGTTTTCAACCTTCTTTTATTTGCGGACTCCTAAAAAAAAAAAGCTTTGAATGGAGGTGTGGGCCCCTTTGAATTGTAAGTGTGGGTATTTGCATACTTTGGATTAATCATAGCCATCTTTCATGGACCCCTTAGACATAGTCTGCGAACCCCCGAGGGGTCTATGGACAACAGGTTGAAAACCACTGAGTTAGGCCACTAAGAGAAAGGAGGGTTTGGGTCAGAAGGCAGGAGCCACATACCAGAGATCCAAAAGCAGAGCCCACAACACAATTCCAGGGTCAGGATCTGTGGGTTAGATCCTGAGTACCCGTCCAGCAGGGCAACCCCCACAGACCAAAGTCCAAAAACAGAGCCTAATCACTGTCAGAAGCCAAGGAATAGAACCACAGGGAAATCCATAGTTGAAGTCCAGAAGTAAGCCAAAAACCAGGGTCAGGAATGAGGAGGTTTGCCAGACCAGAACTGTTGCTTGGCTTGCAGACCCAGGCCCCCAGCTGGTGCTAAATGAGTAGGTGGTGCTCCCAGCAGCCAATCAGAGTGCCTGCTGCTCCTAAACTGGGGCAGAGTTCGTTAGCTGGGGCTTGCTACAGGTATGGTTGCTGTGGTACTTAGCTCAGGCTGGACTGCCTGATCAGCATCCCTGACAGTACTGGGCCCAGGCTGGTCTGCCTGGTCAGTGTCCAGGACAGCAAGATTTTTTTCCTATCCAGCCTTCCACAAACACCAGCCTACTTTGTTTGCCCCCTGTTTCCAGAATAAAACCTGTACTGCACTCAGGGACTGTGGAATTACATAGTACTATAGGGACTGATTCTGTGGCAGATTCTTTTGAATTCCGTCTAAAAGTTTAACATTCTGGAATCTAATAGTTTGGCCTAAATAAACAAACATAAAAATGACACATTAAGAAAAATGTAGGTTAGTTATCCATCCCCCTCAGCCAGCACCCCATGCTGCCTCCACCTCCAGGGAGCAGAGTGGGGCGGGACACGAGGTCAGCCCCCCACTCTGTCCCTGCCATCATGGCACCTTGCCCACTGTCCAGAATACTCTTGGAGCACTCTGATTGGTTGTTTCAGTCACTATTGTGATTGTCTGCAGAGACAACCAATCAGAGTGCGAATAAAGTGTTATGGACAGACAGACTAAGGCTTTTATTATTTTAGAATTAATGGAATGATTCTGGAGTTTTTAACTTGAGAAGTACAGTTGAACATGTATGTATTGACCAGGGTTAGCTGCCTCTCCATCCCCTTTTTTAGCTGCAGTACGTCCCTATACAAATTAGTTTTTCTACCCTTACTTTTTTGGTGTGAAATGCCAGGATGCTCTTATTTTTACAGCACCCTGTGTTTCAGCAGTGCTTATCCAGTAGACCCAATTGGGTTTAGCTGCTGTTGGTCACCACTCCAGAAGGGAAGACCTGTATTGCAGAAAGTGGTCCCAAATGGGTTTGAAAACAATAAAAGGACTAGATGCATGTCTGGCTTGCCTAAAGCTTAAAAAGGCTTAATTTATTATATCTAAGTGATGAAGAGGGGTCTCACTCAACCCTGGGTCTGACATCCAATCTCTGAAAAGAAAGCATCTTTTAAATATTTAAAGTGCTTTCAATCTGTTGGCTCTCAGCACTGGGAGTATTAATCTGGAAGTAGCATCTTCACAGTTAAAAGCTCAGGCACTACTTTTTAATGACATCATCTCCCGGCCCCCAGTGTGTTTACTCTGGGCAGCTTATCTGAAACCATTATATTGCATTCCTCTTAAGGTGCCCTGATGTTAAACTAATATGTGCTTACAGTAAACATTCTAATAATTCTAATTCTAATATAGCCACAAAGTAATTATTCCAATAACTAGGTCACATATAGTTTTAATAAAATTATTATGGGTAGGTTCTATGTTGTTTACAAGATATTTTTAAAGAATGTTCCATTCTTATTATCCATCAAGCGTAGTCTAGTCGTCACTACAGGCAGCATTTAGTACCAGGGCCCCAATGTGGTAAACACTATACAGACTTATAAAACATGTCCAGAGTACTTCATAGAACTGTAGAAAAGTAGGGCTGAAAATGACGTCTGGAGGTCTTTTCATCTAACCTCTGGCCTGAAGCAGGATCATCCCTATCCAAACCATTTCATACAAATCCTTGTCTAGCCTATTACTAAAACTACATAATCAACCCCTGTTACACAACTACAAGCACCCTAACCTGCTACTGGTAGTGTCCAGTCCTGCAAGGTTGGTAAAATGCACTTGAGGGATCCAAAGAAGAAGACTGTGCCCCCTGCTACAAAGGAAGGCAAAACCCCCCACATTCCATACCAGTCTGACTATGGGGTAAAATTCCTTCTCAGTCCTATATGTAGCGATTGATCTGGCCCTGAGCACAGTGGCAAGACCCTCCAGCCAGGAACTTCTGGGTTTTAGTACCAGCAGGAGCCTTGACACAAAATCATAGAATCATAGAAAATCAGGGTTGAAAGGGACCCCAGGAGGTCATCTAGTCCAACCCTCTGCTCAAAGCAAGACCACCCCCAACTATATAATCCCAGATAAGGCTTTGTCTAGCTGGGTCTTAAAAACCTCCAACAGTTTTTTTTCCCCTAATATTTAACCTACACTTTCCTTGCTGCAACTTGAGACCATTTCTTCTTGTTCCTTTTTCTGCCACCACTGAGAACCACCTAGCTCCATCCTCTTTGGAACCACTCTTCTGGTACTTGAAGGCTGCTATTAAATCCAGCCTCAGTCTTCTCTTCTCTGGACTAAATAAACCCAGTTCCCTCAGCCTGTCCTCAGAAGTCATGCCCCTCAGCCCCCTAAGCATTTTCGTTGCCCTCTGCTGGAGTCTCTCTGATTTGTCCACATCCTTTCTGTAGTGGGTGGCCCAGAACTGGACACAGTACTTCAGATGTGGCCTAACCAGTGTCAAGAAGCACGGTTGCCTCCTGTGTCTTGCACCTAATGCTTCTCTTAATTCTGCCAAAAACCACATTTGCCTTTTGTGTGGCTGTCACACTGCAGGTTCATATTGAGTCTGTGATCTTCCAGGACTCCTAGATCCTTCTGTGTAGTTGTGCCATCCAGCCAGTTGTGAACCTTCTTGTATTTGTGTTTTGATTATTCTTTCTGAGCTGTAACACCTTGCATTTGTCAGCATTGAACTTCATCCTGTTGCTTCTGGCCCAGCTTTCCAATCTACCTATATCTTTCTGAATTGTGCTGCTTTCCTCCAGTGTGTTCGCAGTCCTTCCCAGTTTTGTTATCTGCAAATTTGCTCTAAAAGCTCTCTTCTAGCATGCCAAAAGTGTATAACCAGCAAGACAAGGGAAACGCAAGAGAGTATGGGGGTCTCAGTAACAAGATTATATGCTGAAATGGGCTAACTGTTCCAAATTGCTCTCTAATCCTTTTCTGCCTCTTCCTGCTTTTATTTCATTCTGATATAGGGAGCTGATTCTAGGGCCAGAATGAAATACTACAAAGAGGTTCATAAAACTGAAAAAATATTATGAACTCTGAATACCCTTACAGTTTTACTACTGTAAAATGCCTAGGCCCTTAAAGGAAATCGGAGCTCCATTGTGATAGGTCCTATACAGTTATATGAATCTGATGCTTCAGACAGCTCTGTGCGTGTGGATCCCCTCTTCTCATTCAGAGACTTAACAGTGTCAGGGAGGTTCTGGAGGGATAGTGTTCTCTCTGGCAGGATTGGGAGCTTATGACACATCAGGAGGTGGGTACTCCGATGTGTCCAGTCCAGGACCACTTGTATACAGCCCCTTCTTGGGGAGTCACGCCCAGCCTCCTCCTTGGGACTGTAGTCTGTAATAGTGAGAGTTGCATTGCTCAATCCAAGTAGATGCTGCATCAAAACCCACACAACCTGCAGGACAGTGGTATTCACAATGCTCATTGCCTAGGGTAGGGCAAGACATGATGAGCCTGCTCCACTGGGTCCTGGTTCCAGCCCCCAAACAATTGTGAGAAGCTTTCCACCAAAGATTAGAGGTCCCTCACCATGCAAAACAACCCCACATTCCTACCTCACTGCTGAATCACCCTGTCTGCTGTCCATGGTCCATCCTGTAGGTCCTCTGTGACTGCTGATGTTCATTACCATCTACTCTGCAAGGCAGTCTCTCTCTAATAAGGGTGTCAACCTCCTCCCCCACTCTAGTTCATGTGGAGTCCACTCTGGTCAGTCTAGGCTTGAACTGCATGTGGTGCCCATGCAGGGCTAGTCCAGAACCTATGCTGCATGCAGCATCTGTGGGATGCTCTATGGCAACCGTGCTCTATGGCATCTGATCTTCCTTGTAGACCCTGAACTTCATCACCAACTTCCATGTCTCTGTGAGCTTTGGTTTCCTTCATTTGGGTCTTTTGGCAGTCTCTTTCTATCCTACCACTGGGGGCTGTCTACCACCCTTCCCCAACCTGGGGGTCTTATCTCTTCAGCAGCCTGTACTCAAATGACCCTCCCTGCCCCACCTTATCTGGCATATCTCCAGTGGTACTTCTGTCCTCACCTTTCTTCCTTTCCTACTCTGAAGTCTCCTACACTTTCTTTTTTTGGATTTTTTCCCCCGCTTTCCTTTTCAAGATTCCCTTTCCCCATCTTTATTGATGGATCTCCCATCATTCCTTTCAACTCATTCCATCAGAGTCTGACCCTTTTCTCTCCATCTCCTTTCCATCTCTTTGTGTCCACTGGGGGAAAATCCAAAAGCCAGAATTCTTTTCAATTTTCAAAAGCTTAAGTGAAATTCTAATTTGATTTTTCCTTATCAACAAAACTCAGAAAATTTCAGCCATCTCTAATCAATACTGAAATAAATTTCAGTTCTACCTCCTTAGATTCATATAACATAATACTGTACATCAGTCAGGAATGTGCAAGAATATTTGTTATATGAAAAGAACTGTACACAATGAGGCCCCAATCCTGCACTTGACCTGCACAGCAGATCCTTGTTCTCATATAGGGCCCCTGCTGAGCACCAGTGAAGTCATTGGGACTTTGCCCACACTGACTCATTTGTAGGAACAGGCCCTTAAACAGTATTTTTGGGGTGAAATCACACACTCTGCCTCATTCCTGCAATTTCTTCCAATACATAGCTCAAAAATATAAAATCCTTTCAGCATAACAATGATAATTTGGGCACTAAGCTAATCTTGACCGTCAGAAACATTATATCATCACATTACATTTATGGTTCATGGGTAGAAGCAGATAATTAAAATGGGCATAGTACAGAAAATAATCTATCAGATTAAGTTTGCAGAGTCACTTGATGCCATATGTTTTTCCTCAAAAAAGAATCCCTTGTAGAATTCAGTGGGAATTTTTGCTTAAAAACTGATGGAATGACATGGCTAACAGTAATTTGTTGGAGCTAAGAAGCCATTTTACCAGAAAATGTTTTCATTATTAGAACACATTCAGTAAAAGAAAAAAGAAGGCATGAGTTTATTAATATACACAGTGGCCTTTGTTCTATTTTGTAGTGACATAAGGAAAAAGAAAAATCATGTTTTCAGAAGACAGTGTTTCAGGATCCCTTTTCATGTCTCTGTAGACAGTGGCTTTTGATGTCTTCTGATAATAGTAAGGTCACATATTCCCAGAAGATTTAAGGACCTTCTCTCCAGGGCAGCTATGTATACCATTTCCAGTGACACATATCTAAAGAACGCAGACATGTAAGGCAAAAAAAAAAATGACTCAGTCCACTTAATTGGAATAAATTTGCATCCCAAAAGTTATCTGATGGGCTTACCTTTGAATTGTGTTGGAATCACAATTCATATTTTGACAGTTGAGGGGGAAAAAATTAGAAAATTGACACTTCTCATAGCAGCACCTGATCAGAAGCTTTGGGAGAATTCACTTCGGATGTTATATTTTAAACATAAATTTGAATTCAATTCACATACCACTTTGAAATAGATGGCTGGATAGACAAATATCCCGGATAATAAAATACAGTATGTTAACAAGGGGCAGTCTGGATTTTGTTTGTTTTTAATAAATAATAAAATTGCACTTAAGTATGTTTGGTATGCAGTTATAAACAGCTACAGACATGTTTCAGAATTATTTTAGCATGCTCTGGTCCTTCAGATTCCAGACAATTTGCAGTACTTCAGTGATCCCAGTGAATAAGATACCACTTTGAAGCAAACAGGAACTACTTAAGCTAAACTACCAACATTTCTGGAAGTAGAATGATGTCTCAGGGGCAAATTGGGGTGTTGGGGGGAAAGTGGGTGGATGCACTGGTATAGTCGCACCCTTTCCCCTGCCTGCTTCTGATTCCTGGTCCATCCAAATTTTAAAACTGAGTGCCTAACAGTGGCAGCAGCATTTCTATTCAGGCAGCAGTGTGGGGTCACTTGACTTCACGGCTCATTCTAATCTGATTCCTTCTAAACTCTTTATTCCACAGCTGTTAACAACCCTCTCTCCGTTTTAACGGTCTTGATGTTCCACTAATTAAACTGTTCTTTCTTCTGCAATCCTGCTGTTTGTTAGCTGCTCCTCTTAATGTTGTTTCTATTTCATAGCCTTGCAGATTGTTTTTAATTCTAGCTAAAAGCATTGGCTCAGGTGAACATCAGCTCAGGAGAGGAAATAACTTTAAGTGGAACATTGGATGCACTGTCAAGATGCTCAGTGGCCAGATTTTGTTTTATGAATCTGAATGAGATGTACGTTTAATTCTGATAACAGCAGGACTAAAGAAACAACAGCTTTCAATTATTTTTTGCTTAGTTTGTAGCGTTTTTATACATAATATATGATACAGGAAATGAGTGTACATTCCAATAAAGTTATCTTTGTTTTTGCTTCCATCTGAAACTGAATAATATGCCTCTAGGCCCCTAGCATATTAGTAAAGCTTCTATTTTTCTCTTTGTCTGGAGAAAGATGTATGCTGTGTTATATATGTGGCCTGGCTAAAATTGTGGGCCCCATAATTGTGGGCCAGCTCACAGTGTGATGGCTCCTTCAGTCTTGGAGTTCGCCTGCACACCTCCCCTGCCGCTGACTGGTGGAAGGGCTCAGCTGCTCACTCCTGATGGCTGAGAGGCAAGAACTGTAGTTTTAAATATGCCAGTTTTTGCCTCTAGCCTCTTGCTGCTGACTGGATGGGAGGCAAAAACTGTGGCATATTTAAAACCTCAGTTTTTGCCTCCCTGCCATCAGGAACAAGCAGGCCCCCTCTGCCAATTGGTGGCGGGGGTCACGCAGAGGGAACTCCACGATTAAAAGAGCTGCCACTCCACAAGATGGGCCCACAATTTATACCAGGCCCTAGTTATATGTAATGATGAATTGCATCATTTGCACCCTCCCCAATAAAGATTTTCTTGGCTGATACCGATGACCTATTATTAACCAGCTACCTTGGCCAATACCAATCCGATAGCCAATTTACAGGAATGCAGCCAGGCAGCTTGGAGAGCAGCGTCCTATGGGGTGCAAGGGGCAGGGGAGAGGGAAGGAGCATGCAGAGGGTAGATCAAGGCCCCCATGGTGAGGGAGGGGCTAGGGCAGGGGCAGGTGCTGCCCAGCCAGGGCAGTGAATGTAATCCTGGGGCCAGGAATGGAACAGAGCCACAGGTGGCTTATTGGGGGGATGGGGCACTCCCTACCACTATGTGCATCCCTGCAGGAGGCATGGGATGTATGTGCTCCATAGATTTGTGCATGGGGCTAGGGTGGGCTGCTTGCTGTGGGTTCAAGGCCTTGGGCTATGTCAGCCTCTTCCTGGCAGGGGGCTGGGACAGGGTGGGCTCAGCTGTGTGGGGTGGGCAGCGGCAGCGCTGGGAGGGGTTGTAATGGGGTGAGCTATTGCCACCCCAAAATTCCCTTTAGCCACCCCTCTCAGAGCTGCCGTCGCCTGCCCCTCATTCCCTGCCCCGCCAGGAAGAGGCTGACGCAGCCCCTGGCCTCGAGGCCTCAACAGCCAGCCCACCCTCACCCCATGCACAAATCCAGAGTGTCACATACTCCACATGCCTCCCTTAGGAGTGCATAGCAGTGGGGAGCCCCGCCATCCCACATACTCCCCAGATGAGCTGCCCATGGCTCCATCCTGCTTCTGCCCTGGGGTCGCATTTACCGCCGTGGCTGAGCAGTGGCTGCCCCTGCCCCGCTCCCTCCCTCCCCATGCGGGGGGCTTGATCTCACCTAAATCCAGCACTTCAAGTTTATTTAAAAAAAACTTTACCAGCTGGATGCTGGTCTCCCAGCTACCAGGCTGCATTCCTGGCTGTGTGCATGCTGCAGCTGCATGCATGCACCATTTATTGGTGACATTATTGGCCATACCGGTCAAAAAAAAAGCCAGGTGCCGATAATGTTAATGTTAATTATCAATGCCAATCATATGCAACTGATTATATCAGTGCACCTCTATAAAGAACTTGTTAATTTCTTAAAGATTGGGTCTGTTTCAAAGTGAATGATTTTTGGCTGCTTTTATAAAGCGCACACTTTCTGATTTTTATCCATATGAATGGTTTTAGTACTGATTGTGTCATTATTTGGAAAAATGGTAAATGTATTAAAATCTAAGATAACTAGAAGAACTTTCAAGTCTTCAAGATAGCTCTTCTCATATTGTTGTCGTAAACTAGATGTTTTTCCAGAATTGTGCACAAGCGATGGCTCTTTCTGTTGCTGCAGCAAGGTCCTCCTTCATACAAATCTCACCAAGGAGTCAAAAAACGAACAAGTTGTCCATGGTCTGCACTTCAGTGCACTCACGTGTATTTTTGTCATTAGAGTAGCCCCATTTGATAATGTTTGTATTTGATCTTCCAGTCTCCATGTATGGGGTGGTCCAGGCATTGCCATGTTGACCAGTCTGTATCAGCCCCTCTGGGAAGCTCCTCCTTGGGTTTCAGGTCCATTTCAGGGCATCTGATTACGTGTATTCTTTCCTTCCATAACCTTCTTTGCACACTTTCAGCCATTTTGTCCAAGGGTGCAACACTGGTTTCAAAACTTCTGTGCTTTAAGCCATTTGGTGACTTCTATGTGGCAACAGAGTGGATACCTGGGGCCCTCCGTGTGCTGTGATTTTTCTTTTTTGCTCACTACCTTTCTTCTGATATCAGGTGGTACAAAGTCAGTCAGTATGTATAGGCTATCCTTTGTTGGTTTAGACATCCTGTTATTTCATGGCAGTTGTTTAGAACAGGGTCTAGAGTTTCTTGGCATGAACTGATCATTCCCATGGTGGGCATGCATACCCTGAAATGAAGTAACAGAGCAATAGCAGCGGTTCATATTGTAGCTAGGTTCACTCCCTACTCTGAGGTGACCAACTTTCAAAGTATTTTGTTGCAGGCACTGACTTTCCCTTTAGTTTCTCTATATGTGCTTTAAAGGTAAGTGTTCGGTCCAATGTAACCCCCAAGTATACAGGGCTTGGGTGATTTATTCAGTGGTTTCATTCCAGGTGATATTTAGTTCCCGCTTGGCTTCTCTATGGCATAAGTAAAAGTCTGTGTGACCTGTCGTTGGTTAGGTTGGCGTGGAGCTGTTTCTTAATGTAATAGCCTGAGAAGTTGCTCAGTGCTCAACTCAGTCTGTTCTCCACAGTGGCAAAGTCCTTCTCTTGCAATGTGGTGCATAGATCATCAACATATATGAAGCTCTGTATGGGTTGGTCACTGGTATACATATTAAAGCGGATTAGTGCTACCATGCTGCTATATGGGAGGCTGTTTCATTGTAGTCTCCAGTGGTTCTGTTTCTTGTGCAGTTCTGTGTAAAAGTATTCTCCAAAAGAGATCAAATGAACTGCACTAGGTGGCAATTGTGTGCCATATCATAGACTTTGACAAGCAGGTTTTGGCAGTTGACTGTGTTGTATGCCGTTGATAGGTCTACAAACACAGCACCTGTTGTCATCCCTTTCTCGAATCCATCTTCTGTATGCTGCCTGATGTTTAGTATTTGGCCAGTGCAGGACTTGCTTGGTCTGAATCCAGCTTGTTCTGGTCTTAGATGTTGTTTGATATGCGGTGAGAGGCGATTGCGAGTAAGGCATTTGTAAAGCTTATAAAGATGGCACAGGAGTGATGCTGGCCTGAACAGTTTATGAGTAGATTAGGTATAAAATAGCATTGGGATTCTAGACTTGGTAATTAGATCAATTATTTGGGATCAGATTAGTAAACCTTAGAATGTTTGCAAACCATTCCTGTTTCCCCCAGTAGGAGAAGTCTTGCAAAAGCAGCTACTGTGAGATTTGGCTACATCTAAACTAGAAATTAAAAATGGGTCTCTTTGGTTTTGGCCAAAACCTGGACAAAATATAGGGTCAATTTTGTTTTTTTAACTCCAGCCTTGAAATTCAGAAAGATTCAGATTATAAAAGATTCTGCTTTTAACCTTTCTCATAATTTTATTTTGTATGTAGAGCTACAACTACTTGAGGAATAGAAGTGCTTAAAAATAAAACCTGATTGGGATCTCAGATTATTACATTTCGTATATGTGAATTTAAATTTTGGAAGTAAATGATCTGGAAAGGTTTTTATCTACAAATTTACAGATCCAGCTGGAATATGTGTTTAATTTTAAATTCATGAACAGTGACTTCAGTGCAACTGCATCCTAATGGCTAGTGATAAGCAGGGACCCTGGTTTTCTCTGTTTAGAAATCACAAAATTCTATGATAATGCAAATTTTCTGATTTAAAAACTCCAAAATCCTGGGTTTTTCTGTGATTAAGATGAAACACCACTATGTGTATGTGTATATGTATCGGTTCAATGTCTTACTCCATATATTTACAATTTCAAAGCAATTTGGAAGCCTACCAGTGCCTCAATTACTACAGTAAAATAAATTCTAAATACCTATAAATTTTGGTGTTTGATTTTGGGTTTTCTATCATTTTCTATCATTTTCTCCTGGGCAAGCTGTTCGAGAAAATTATTCTGGCACACATCCAGGAGGGGCCAACAGGGAAATGCATGCTCAGGGGCAACCAGCACAGGTTCATCAGCGGTAGGTCATGTCAGACCAACCTGGTGGCCTTCTACTATCAGGTCACTAAATCATTGGATGCAGGGGGTAGCAGTGGATATAGTCTTCCTGGACTTCCGGAAGGCTTTCGACACTGTCTCTCACCCCGTTCTCATTAGGAAACTGGGGGACTGTAGCGTAGACACCCACACGGTCCAATGGGTCGCCAACTGGCTAGAGAGCCGCACCCAGAGGGTGGTAGTGGAAGGGTCCTTCTCAGCCTGGAAGGACGTGGGCAGTGGGGTCCCGCAGGGCTCGGTCCTCGGGCCCGCCCTGTTCAACATCTTCATCAGTGATTTGGATGAGGGGGTGCAAAGCACCCTGTTCAAATTTGCTGATGA
>NW_005842131.1:18170-34349 GCF_000455745.1 Alligator sinensis | reverse complement strand
TGTATTCTTTTGACCCCCAGTACTCTTCCCTGCCATGGCAGGGGGTCGGACTAGATGATCTGCCCAGGTCCCTTCCGACCCTAGAAACTATGAAAATCAGAGCCTTCTTCGCTCACCAGGATGCAGGTCCAGCTGCAACTGTTTCACCATGCCCCTCTCCTGACCCACAGCTCCCTATGCCCCCCAGGCCTACTAGTGACCCTCATTCCCAATCCATAGCCCCCTGGCCCTGCCAGTGCCCCATACTCATGACCTGTAGCCCCCTGCCCCTCCGCAGCCCTGCTGGCTAGGGCCCCCAGCTGCCAGGGATATGGGGTCAGGGACCCAGGTGTGCAGCCCCCTGCTCCCCCCACCCCTGAGCAGCTGCTGCAGTCAGAGTAGAGTGCAGAGCCTGGGTCCCGCTGCCCCTCCCCCCAATGGGTGGCACAGCTGGAGTGGAGCCTGTGGGGTGGGGGGTGGGGTGGATATGGGCTGGGTGTTGCAGACTCGGGGCTCCCTGCCCTGCTGCCCTCGCCCTGGGAACTCTGCAGCGCAGCAGGCAAGACCTAGTATGGCAGGGCAGAGTGAGGTGGGGTGGGGTGGGGGAGGCTCGGTGCTGCCACCGGGAGCCCTGTGTCGCCATGGCAAGGCATTCCCTGCTCGCCTGGCAGCAATGATGGGCACAACTCCTTGCCACCACCCCTGCTACTGCTGGGCAGGCAGCCCTGCCATGGAAGTGCAGGGTTCCCAGTAGTGCCATTGAGCCTTCCCGCCTTGCTCTGACCTGCCACGCCAGGTCCTGCCAGCTGGGCCACAGAGGCCCAAGTGCGGGTGAGGGGCGGGGGGAACAGGAGGGCAGGGAGTCCTGAACCCACAGAAGCCAGCCCACATCTGCCCCTGTCCCATGCAGAAATCTGGGGGGCACGTTCCCCCCATGGCCCCTGGGAGTGCACGTAGTGGCAGGGAGGCAAGCCCCTCCCCAAGCCCGTGGCTCCATCTCTCTCCCTGCCCGGGCCCTGTGGCCACACATTCCCATCCGCACCACAGGCCCTATGCACCGCCCTGATTGGGCAACACCCCCAGCCCTGCCCAACTCCCTCCCTCCCTATGGGGGGTCTCAATAACCCCCCCCAATTCATCTGTGGGGAGCTGCTCTCCACGCTGCTTGGTTCCTACTTGCATGTGTGCACACATGTATGTGGCACCCCTTGCCTGATCACTGTCCTCCTGGTCCCCCCAGCCCCTTGCAGGCTGGAACTCTGCCAGCCTGCAAGGGGAAACCTGCCATTTCCTGCATTTTTCCCCTAAAAGGAGAACATCTGTGGCTTTCTGTGGCAAATGGAAAACCTGGATCCCTGCTGATAAGCATATACTCAAGATCTGTGCTGGTTTTAGGAGTAAGACTGGTGTTTAGGTCACTGGTGTCCTGTTTTTTCTCTTTTTAAAGGTCTGGCGTCATAACTTAAAAGGGTTGTTTCAGTTCTTTCTAAAAGTGACCAGTGTAGCATCAATCAAATTGTAAAAGGTTTATTTATCATATTTAAATATCATATTTAAATGTTATAGGATATTGGCTTTTTTTTTCTTTAGTAGTTGTTTAATATAGACACATTTATTTTCTTTTTTTTAAGTTTGGATGAGAGAATTTTTCCTGAATAGCTACTTACTGGAAATAATTCAGTAGTTCATATTTTGAGTGTTCATTTTCTGTTCTGGGAACTGCAGTAGGTTCTAGACCTTCAGCTGAGTTACTCCAGCCAGCAAACCAAGATAAGACCATTATTATTTGCCTGTGTGTTAGATAACTTGACTGTATATAAGCAGGGTAGAGCCATTTAAAATATTACCTTAACAGTAACATTTACAATGTACTCTGTATTTGTTGATGAATGTTAAAAAAAAACAAAAACAAACACGTTTGCATGTTTTAGCCAGTATATACAACTATAGCCTGCTACTCATTGTTTGCTTCTTATCTTTACTGAGCCATGTTTTGATGATCAATGTTGTGATTGAGTTGATATGATAAAGATGGGGATTTATACACCTATTGGCCCTGGTTCTGCCTATGGATCCATGGGTTGGCCCTGCATATCGGCACTAATCCTTTTACAAAATCAGGACTGTAGCTTATAGGTCAAATTCTTCTCAATTACATCTGTTCAATTCAAGAGATCCTGCTAAATCCGGTTGAGTTACTCTGCCTTATGCTTGCGGAACTAATTTAGTCTGATAACTCAGAGTATCATTTTGTATGCTTCTATTTCAGACTTTCCTGCTGCTTCCTTTCCTTTTTCGTGTCCTTGTGACAAGGTATTTAGCAAAAGTCAGGTTTGTCGGAATCTGAAAGGCCGTGCTGTGAACACTTCTGCTATGGTTCGAACTTGCAACCTCTGGACTGTCAACTCTGTGCTTTAGTGCCCACCCCACCCCACCCCACCCCACCCCTTCCTGCTGCTTCATCTAGTACAGTCTAAGCCAGGGGTGGCGATTATTTTGGTTACTGAGTTTACTGAGTTTTGGCAAGCCATCAAGGGCTGCATGACAGGCAGCCAGGGGCAGATAAATATTAATTTTCTAAAGTTTTAGGGGCCCCGTTGGCCAGATAGAATGGTCTGGCGGGCCGCATCTGGCCCACAGGCCACATTTTGTCCACCCCTGGTCTAAGGTTACTGTGAAACCATCAAACTGGAGGGTCTGACTGAATTGTCAGGGAAGGTCTGCTAGCACCCATCTTTTGACTTGCTGGTGAAGGGTGAGCCCAGGATCATGATTCCAGGCTCCCCCTACGCTGGCAGGTAGTAGTAATGTGACTGGGATCTGATCCCTGATTCCAAAATTGTGTGTCTTGTCGTGTGTGTGTGGCATGGCAGGAGGTGCGATTGTTGGGATCATATCCCATCATGCCATTAAATGAGCATGTGCCAGGGACTTACGTGACAGAGAAATTAATTATTTTAATAATCTATTCTGAAGTATGATCAATTCTATAGATGGGGAAATTTGCTTTTAAAGATTTGATTTTTGCACTAATACTGCATCTTTCAATACTTTGCCTAGCCTATGGGGGACTTAGAGTCACAACCAGAGTTAAAAACAGGAGTTTTGAGCTCTGAATCCTATGTACTGGCTAGGATTCTCTAATTGCTTCAAAACATGAGTTTTCTGCTGATTTGATAATTATTCTATTACATGTGTATCACCTTCTAGCAGCTAATGGACTGGGAAGTTTGTAACCTGTTGTTTTAATAGGAATTTGGGAAGCTACTAGCCTTTAACAGCTCTGTCTGTAAACAGCTTACAGCAGGGGTTTTCAACCTTTTTGGATCAGTGTACCCCTGGCAGCCGGATGCTGTGGGGTGTGGGGGGGCACGTGAGCTTCACCTGCGTCCGGCTGGGCAGGTGGTGCCTGCATGGCAGCATGGGATGGTGCATGGTGGTGCTCTGTCCCTGCCCGCCTACATGTATCCCTTAGGGCTTTCTCAAGTACCCCTGGGAGTATCCGTATCTCCAGTTGACAACCCCTGGCTTACAGTAATCATGTTTTTTTGACGTGCAATACAAACATTCCATGCCACCATCTGTGTCATGTACTTTGTTGTCCCATACAATATTTTGGCTTTGAATTCCTATTAAGTACCAGGGTTTAGTTTAGTAAAACTATTGGCTTATCTGTGGTAATGATTTGTCCTGGTTAGAGTCATTTCATGCTAACATGTGGAAGAAATGTTTTAGTGATGGTCCAGGAAATATTCAAGAAGCAAGATTTGTTTGGTAATAGCTTTTATTGGACCAGCTTTCCCAATTGTGTAGTGGCTCTGGTAAAAGATATTACCAAAGTCTTGCTATTTGCATTCCCTGGGTGGAAGCAGGCAAAACTGTTATGTGCCATAATTGGAATAAGTGCAGTTTATGCAAGTGTCAAACAAACCTAAGCTTCACTGATGCAAATTGTAGTTTCAGGTTCCCTATTCATCCTAGGGGTGCACATAGATTAGGGTTTGTAGTCTTATTTTAACCAATATTAACTATTGCCAATTAACTAACTATTGTAAATGCTAGTGTTAAATTCCATGTCCAGTACTATAGGGCAGTGGTTTTCAACCTTTCTTCATTTGCGAACCCCTAAAAAATTTCAAATGGAGGTGCCAGACCCCTTTCAATTGTAAGTGTAGGTATTCACATACTTTTGATTGATCACAGTCATCTTCCATGGACACCCAGGGGTCTGTGGACCACAGGTTGAAAACCGCTGCTATACAGTAATTCAGAAATGTGTATCCTTGAACAAATGTTTGTAGAGTGTCTACACCAGTATTTGCTACTGTTGGTGTATGTGAGTTACTTGGTAATCATTTAACTCAACTTAAGAAAATCAGAAACTGTAGTTTGGATGCATCCTCTGATTTTGCTTCAGCATAGCTACAACAGTATATACAATCTCATGTAGAAAAGGCCTGTGAGGCATGGGTGTGCCTCATCTCTTCCCTTCACAGGCTATATCTACAATAAAGCCTTTGGCTGACATAGCTGCTTTGGCCAGGAGCGTGAAGAGGTGTGATCCCTGACTTGGATGACTGCGTGGAAGCTCCTTACATAGAAGTACCTATACTAGAAAAACTATTGTTGCTAATGTAGATTTTCTTGGTTAGAGTCAAAAGTGGTTTTACTATACCTGTTTAAACCATAGCTTTACCACACTAACACAGCTAATAGCCACATTTATACTAGGAATGCCTGGCCAGTATAGTGTGCTGATACATTTATACTAGGGGTGGGCAATTATTTTGGGCGGAGGGCCGCTTACTGAGTTTTGGCAAGCCATTGAGGGCCACTTGATAGGCAGCCAGGGGCAGATAACTATTACATTTCTAAATTTTTTAGGGGCCCCCTGGGCTAGATAGAATGGCTTGGCGGGCCCCAACCAGCCCCTGGGCCACATTTTGCCCACCTCTGATCTATACAGATAAAACACTGCTAGTGTAAAAATGGTCAGTAGAAACTTCTACTCCAGTGGTACTCAAATTTCCAGCCCTATGGCCTTGATCAGTGGTGCAGGGCTGGTCCATGGACTGGATCCCACGTGCTAGCTCAATCCTGTGTGCCAAATCTAGCCACACACAAGTCCAACCCTGTGTTCTGACTTGACCCCATGTGTTGCATCTGGCCAGGGAGAGACCCTGCATGCTGACCTATCACGGATCTAGCGCATATGGCTGTCAACCAACCTGTGGGGCTCCCCATGGGTCTGGAAATTTGGCAGCAGAGGAGTGGCAAGTAGAGGACTGCCACCGCTCCCCTGCTGCCATATTTCCAAGGGGAGCCCCACAGGTTGGATGACATGGCTTCACAGGATGTGTCTCTGGCCTGCGGACTAGTGGTTGAGCACTGCTGTTCTGCTCAGTTAGACCAGAGGTTAATCCTTTTTTACTACAACATTTAACACTCCTCTGGTAGGGAAATAACTGCAGTATTCTAAAGGATGATCAGAGTGGAACCTCCTCATACAGGAGGGGAACATCGGTATCAGAAGGATGAATGTCCACAGAAATGCAGACAAGGTTCCTTGGGTGAATTTGATATCTTTGCAGGCATTTAGAGATTTTTCCACTCCTTACTATAAGTGGAGCTTCACTATAACTAATGTGTTCACTTTCTGTGTGTGTTAAGTAGCCTAACTACTTAACCATGAGTGGAAATTCATGCCCTGAATAAAATTTATCAGTCTCAGAATATAAAATGCCCAGCATCTAAGTCTGACAGTAATGATAGTCAGTAAAGCATCTGCAGAAGATACATTACAGAGGAGCTATGGATGACCTGTGATCAACTGGAGTTAAAAGGGACTCAAAATCACTAACAGTTATTATCAAATTATTCATCATTGTGGCTGACTACATATTTAAATGGAGTACCCAGGCCGAGAGGAAAGATACCACTCTTCTTGTCCTCTTAAATCTAAGATCAACAGAATTTAAATCTTTGTGATTTAAATTTTACCTTAAGGCTCAAAAACTGATTATAGTAATTAGTGTTACCTCCACAACCTTCAGTGGGAGGGGTTTACAAATTAATAAAATTGAGAAGGATGGTATAAAGACCCAAGAATGCATAGTTTCATAGTTTCATAGTTTCAGGGTCGGAAGGGACCTAATAGATCTTCTAGCCCGACCCCCCGCCAGGGCGGGAGAACAACCCAAAAAAAACAAACAAACAAACAAACAAACAAAACCACTCACCCTAAAAACAAAAACGGGACTCAAATGAGTCCAGCCAGGTAAGTATCCAGCCTCTTCTTAAAGATCCCCAGGGTAGGGGCCAGCACCACCTCCCTTGGAAGTTGGTTCCAGCTCCTAGCCGCCCTAACTGTGAAGTAGTTTTTTCGGATGTCCAATCTGTACCTCCTCTCCATCAACTTGTGCCCATTACTCCTTGTTATGCCAGCGGGGGCTAGGGGAAACAGCGTCTCCCCCAAACCCTTCTGGTTCCCCCTAGTGAGTTTATAGACGGTCACCAGGTCCCCCCTCAGCCTTCTCTTGTGGAGGCTGAATAGGTTCAAGTCCCGCAGTCTCTCACTGTAGGGTCTGCCCTGTTGTCCCCGGATCATGCGGGTGGCCCTCCTCTGGACCCTCTCCATGTTGTCCACATCCCTCCTGAAATGGGGCGCACAGAACTGGACACAATACTCCAGCTGCGGCCTGACCAGCGTCGCATAGAGGGGGAGGATCACCTCCCTGGCTCTACTCGAGATGCACCTGTGGATGCACGACAAGGTCCGGTTAGCCCTGCCAACCATGACCTCGCATTGTCGGCCCATGTTCATCTTGGAGTCAATAATGACACCAAGATCCCTTTCCGCCTCCGTGCTCTCAAGTAGGGAGCTCCCCATCGTATAAGTGTGCTGCTGGTTCCTACTACCCAAGTGCAGCACCCTGCACTTGTCCGTATTGAAACGCATCCTGTTCCTGTCTGCCCACCCCTGTAACCTATCCAGATCCTTCTGCAATCTCTCTCTCCCTGCTAGCGTGCTCACCTCCCCCCAAATTTTGGTGTCATCAGCGAATTTAAACAGGTTGCTCTCCACCCCAACATCAAGATCGCTGATGAAGAAATTGAACAGCGCAGGCCCCAGGACCGAGCCCTGGGGGACTCCACTACCCACCTCCCCCCAAGGGCATATGATAGGAATAATTTAGGGGTTTTGTCTATTGTAACTGATACAGTGAGACTTGTAATATTGCTTTTTTGGTTTAAAAATTAAGATAGAAATTGGTCAAAATAATTGTTTCCTCTCCCTCCAAAATATCAACTTGTTGTCACTACCCCAATCTAAAATACATTTTGAGTAAAACAAAACACCTGTTTTTGGGCAGGGGGAAGATGGAGGTAATTTTATTGGTTTTTGTGTTTCCAATGCAGCGCAAAATATTGAAGAAAGCCCTTTCCAGGAAGTAGTCAAAATGTTTTACAAAGCATTTATATATTCTATTCCTCCTTTCCTTCATTGAATCTTCCTTAATTCTATGTATTTTATTGATACCCCAACTTCCCCTTTCTCTGTCACTTTTCTGAAATAACAAAGCTATCCATCTCATTTATAACTAAAATCTGGATATCATCTTCAGCTTAGCTCCCCCTATCTCATATCTCAACTCAGAATATGCCTAAATCTTGGCGATGATATGTATACAGCATTTCTAAGACTTAGATTTTCCTTCTCATCCACTAAGGTGAAGTGGGCCTGGATGTGAGATTTGCATTGCAGTTTGATTCCCTCATTTCTCTTCCTCCTCTTTATTCACAATCTGCATTTAAAATAATGCAAATAATGCATAATAAAATGTCCCTTTGACTCCATCTAAAATGCTGCTTCAGTAGTAATATTTCTTCCTCAAGTTGCTTGAATCACATCACACTTAAAACTTTTATGGATCCTTTAGAATCGTAGAGAAGTAGGAACCGAAGGAACCTCCATAGATCATCTAGTCCAGTGGCTACCAACCAGTGGATCTCGATCCACCGGTAGATCTCGGAGCCTCTTGAGATAGATCTTAGAGCCTCTTGGAGTTGATCTAAGGCTGGGGTGGGGGGGCTGAGTGCCTATGTTCATGCACTCATGTGCCCCAGCCCAGCAGGTCAGTCCATCAGGGTGGGAAGGGGCAGGGGCTAGATTGTGGCCCCTGTGTGAGGGATAGTGTAGCAGAAGCAGGAGCAGGGTAAGTTGAGTGAGGCCCTGGCTGGGTGGGACTTACCTGCTGGGGAGGTGCACCCAAATAAATTTTACTCCCTCTGCCTCAATCTGAGCCCCCCTCCTTCCCTTCCCACAGACTTACCTGCTGGGTGGAGGGAGGGGAGTGGTGGCAGCAGCACATGTTAGATCTTGGGTTGCTTTTAAATGCCAAAGGTAATCTCCTACTTAAAAAGGTTGGAGACCACTAATTTATTCAACCCCCTGCCTGAGGCAATATTATCCCAGTCCAAATCCATTGTCTAACCTATTAGCAAAATCTTCACAGTCAACCCTGAGACAATCGCAAGACTGCAACCTAACTAGCCACAGGTAAAGCAGAGGGAACACAGCAACCAACATCCTGCTGTTAGAAAAGGTTGTTAAAATATACTCAAGGGGAGTGTCCAGAGGAGTGGGGACATGCACTGTGCAGCACTGAGCACCTGTCTACAGCTCTGTGCATGACACACACCACAGATGCAGGCATTCCCCACACTACTACATCACTGTTCAGGGTGAGAGGGGTTTGACCCTGGGAGATCCAGGAACCAAAAAACCCATACCTAAAAAGCAGGCCAGTTCATGTGGCGGTAGTGCTCACCACCCAAAACCAGTTCCTGGCTAGCTAGAGCCATGCTCCAGCTTCTGGCAAGGCTCGCTGCTACAGGATCACCATGGCTGTAGCTTCCAGAAGCCCTCAGGACCCCAAGTAAGGCTTCTGCAGCCATCGCTGCTCCCCTACACCACCTAGGGCAACATGCTGCACACCAGAACAAGTGTGGCATAAGGCATTCCCCAGAAACAAGTAGCAGTAGCACACATTGTGCCACTGCTACTTGTCCCTGGGGAAACACGATCCCACTCATGGGGTCATGTCCAAGAGATCCAAGGAAGAGATCCATGCTCCCTGCCACAGAGAAAGGCAAAAAACTCCACAGTCCATAGCAATCTGGCCAAGGGGTAAAATTCCTTCCTGACTTCAAATATGGAAATTTGTCTGACCCTGACCAGGAATCTCCACATGTTAGTCTCAGCAGCCTTGGTACATCCCAATCAAAATTCCTAGCTCTGGCTGCAGCCAACATCCAATGTGTCTGAGGAAGGCAAAATAACAATAAAAAGCAAACAAAAAATGCCCAAACCAAACCAAAACAACCAAACAAACCAAACAAACCCAAAAACCCCAACAACAACAACAACAACAAACACCTAGCATATTTAGCAGCAGGAAGGGGGGAAAAGTCCTTCCTGGCCCCATGTGGCAACCAGCAAAGCCTAAGATCAAAGAAAAAACCCATACCAGAAAATAGATATAGCCCATATCATAGCTTACCAATTTTTGTCCAACTTCTTCTGGAATACCTCCTTCTAACAGAGAAGACTCCTTCATTCCCCACCCCAATATCCATTTTAAACCTTTGCTGCAACTCCAATCTATTGGTCCATGGTTTACTTTTTTCAGCAAGAAATATAATATGCTTTCCCTCATGTTTATAGCAGTCATTCAGGTATTTGTAGACTGCTATTATGTCCCTTCTGAAGTGACTTTTCCACAAGATGAACATGCCTATTTCCTTCAGCCTCTGCTTATACCACTTGCCTTCCAAACTCTTCATTGCTTTGTCATCTACCTCTGGGCTGGGCATCTTTGTGTTTCAATATTATGCACTTTTGAATGGTTATAGTTGTTAATTCTTCAAGAATTAGAGGGAGACAAGAGGTAAAAAGAAATATATTCAAAAAGGATGTGGAGAAGCTTGAGAGAGTCCAGAGAAGAGCCACGTGCATGATCAGAGGTCAGGAAAACAGACCTTACGACGACAGGCTGAGAGCTATGGGGCTCTATACCTCACGCCCGCCTTGCGCGAACGCCGGCGCAAACGCCGGCGCGCTCTTACAGAGCGCGCCTGTATGCGCACACTGTTCGAGCGCGGCTCCCTGCCGGGCGAGCTAAGGCGTCGCCGAAGGGCTTCCCCTCCGGATCCGCCTCAGCTGTGCTGCGCTCTCTACCCCACTTACCTTAGGGGGGAATCAGCTGTTGCTGCCCCCGCCGCTGGCTTCCTCCGCTGCTGCTTCAGCTGCTGCCGCCTCCGCCGAGGTAAGCAGGTACACGTGTGGGTGGCACACGTGCACCCTGCTCCCCTCGCTCCTGCTCCCCAACTGCATAATTTCTTACTCTTATGTACAGGTGCTGGAAGTAAATGGAGTACAGCTTGCAACAGTGCATCATTGACTTATGCCTGCTGAAGGTCCTTTCTCTTAGATGCTAAGCTAAGACCTCTCATATGTCAAGAGTAGTTATAATTGACATGAGCATCTGGCATATTATATTGTGATCCATACTTTTACTCCATTAAATGCCTTCTAACTTCCCCATTGTGCCATGTCACAACTTCTAAAGCTTTCCCCTCATTCCTTTCCCTTCCACCTTCAAGGCACCGGTTATAACTAGTGTCAGAAGTATTAAGAAAAATAATTGGAAGGCTAAAGTTTGTAGAAGGAATTTTGTTCTCAGCTGTGGCCTCTTTATGCTGCTCTGATAGTGTCTGGGCTTCGTGACAGAGAATTCCTTTGGCACAAACTTTTTCAATGGCAGCCACAAACAGTCCTAGGCTGTCCAGCCCAAATCAAAATGCAAAGTGCCTCTTGGGGATGGGATGGGAGGCCTGTTGAAGGAGTTCCTCATAGTACTAATTCGTATTTGGGCTGCCCTTGATTGTGGAACAGCGAATAGATAACTTGAGAGAGTCTGAAGTAAATTAAAGCGGACCCTGGCTGCTCTCAGTGCCAACAGCAGCAGTGGCCATTGTGACAACCCAGAACTGGCAAAAGTCACCTTCTCCCCCTTCTTGCTGAACTGTATAGTCTGTTCTCTGCCTCTTAGAGGCAGCCCTTTCAACAATACAAGACAAACATTTAGCAATTACAAACACACCCAATAAAGGATTTAAAGTAGTTGGCGCTGGCCCCAAGGATGGAGTCCAGAACCCTGAATTAGATGCCCAAGCTCTGTGTAGAGTGCTTGAGGACAATTAGGCAACTCAGTGTTGGCACCAAAACAACTATTGTGCTGAGCTGGGAGCTGCTTAGTTGGCCTATTCATTACTTGGGGCTGGTTGGAGGTGTCTTTATTTTCTAGAAAGACAAAACCTAGAAGCCTCTCCTGGAGATAGGCATCCATACCCTTTCTTTCAAAGACTGAGAAATATTTTAAAAGAGAAGAACAAGTCTGACCAGAAAAGAAGATGGTGGTGGGACTACCATTCATTTATATGGTTACCTAATGGTTAGAGCAGTGCTTTTCAACTTTTTAGATGAAGGCACCCTTCCACAACTACTCAAATTTTGCTGTACCCCATTTTAAAAAACGAATATATATATATATATATTATATAATAAAAGTATAAATCTAAATATATCATGAATATTATAAGTATAATTGCATTGTTAATTATTAACTAGTTATTGATTGATTAGATTCTTTTTGTATTATACTCACTCCACTGCCACGGCCAGGCAGATCTTCGCTGTACACTTCCTGCAGAGTCAGACTGGGAAGCATTTGTGGCTGGAGTACATGCTCTTGAGCAGCCTTTCCTCGTCCGACCCTGCAAGGTGTCTCCTGCAAACAGAGGTAGATGGGGCAAACAAAACTGTCCACACACCTGTTTTTAGGAAACACATTAGAGCCAAACTGAGAAAAGTCTGCACCAGGAAGGCGCTCTGCCTGCACTACATTAAGCAGGCAGGTACACTGTTTGTCTTGCACTTCTTCCCAGTTCAGCTCTGCTGTGCCTCATGAACATGGTAGCAAAGTGGGATGGTTCTGTTGATGGCAGCAGCATCGATCTCCAAACTGCTCCCACTGCTGTGGGGTGAAATTGCCCTGCACACATTGGTTTTAAGGAGGCGCATAGCCCAACAGAAGAAGCTGCAGCAGAGGCAACGTGTCTGTCTGCATCACATTATACAGGCAGACATGCCACTTCTGCTTTAGCTCTTCCAGGTTCAATTCATTTTGAGAAGAAGTGGCTGAAGCAGGAGCAGCACACCTGCCTGTCTGATGAAATACAGTCAAATGTCCACCCACCCTGCAGGGCCCCAGGGGGGATCAGGACAGGGCTGTGGGTGGCTCATCTGGGGGAGGGCCGCTGCCGTCCATGCAGGCGAGGAGACCCCTGCATGGATCTCTGATCCATGTCACGCCAGGTTGCAGGGCAGGGAAGCAGCACAGAGCGGCGAGCAAGCCTGCTGGTCCCTGTTGCGCGACTGCTTCGCAGGGATCAGAAATACACACCAGGGGTCTCCTCGCTGCTGCTGCCCACTCCGTGGGGCAGTGTGGGGTGGGAAGCGGCGGCGAGGAGACCCCCAGTGTGTCTCTGCTCCCTGCAGAGCTGAGTCGCACGGCAGGGCAGCAGCATACAGCTGTTTCCCTGCAAGCCCAGCTCCGAAACTCCAAGATTTTCCGAAACGTTTTAGAAGCCTCATTTCGTTCAGAGATGTTTCTGAGCCTTTTGTTTCAATTCGGATTCAGTGTTTCGGACACTGAAATGGCCCGAAACACCTCCGAAACAAAACGGCTGCCACCATTTCACGCAGCCCTACTGTTTACTATAAAATACAGCTTCACCATGAGGGATGGAGGGACCTCCAGTTCCAGAACAGGTCATGGTCTTATAATTAGGGTACTCCTCAGAGAGGTGACATATGTACATTTTAATTCCCTTAGGCAGAGCATAGAATTGAACCTCTGTTGCCCTTTTTCTAGGTGAGCATGCTAACATTAGGCAAGAAGAATAAATGTATAATGGAGGGGCAACAGCGTTGCTACCACCTTCTCTGCCTGTGTTTTAAGGGAGAATGACAGCAACAAGTGCATTTGGAGAAGGCTGTAATCCTGGCAGTGTGAGAGGCTTGCTGTGAGAATACCTCCCAGATGGAGCACTTCACAGGACTTTTGCAGAAGAATGGCTAGTTTCTGGTCTTGATTATGCTTGGGCATGAAATAGGCACAAAAGTGTTCAGCCAGTCAGGCAGGTGAATTGTAACTGTGCCCTGACAAGGACTGTAGCAGTCTAAGCAGAGATACCCATGGAACTTGGAAATCAAAATGTAAGGCACCCTGGATTTTTCCTGAAATCTGCCTAAGTCTTCCTTGGGCACCAAAATGCCTGTGCCCTTGCCCCCCTCCCTCCTCTGCTTTTGGGGAGGATGGGGGTTTGGATCTGGTCTTAATAAATAGCGAATCTAAACTTCTAAGCAAATACATTGTTTTCAGACACATTTTTCGATCCTGCTAACCATTCATACATGAGCTTTCCCCTATTGGCTTTCAGGAAGCAGGGAATAATCTGAGTTAAGATTTTCCTTGGCTGTACATAGCTGAATAATATAAGGTAGCCCCAGGTGATAAAGGCTCAGTCAAATAACTTCTTGGTTTTTCTGGTTGCCCAAAGGGTGTATGCCTTTTAAATAGCTATTCCCACCTTCCTTCCCACTTTTTTTCAATTTGGCCCTTCACTTTTGGGACCCTCAGTTTATATAAAATGAACACAGCTCCTTTCAAAGTGTGTCACTGATGCTCCTTACTCTGTCTGAGGGATAATTATTGAGTATAAATGGCATAAAAAACCTGAATACAACACTCAGTTCTTGCTAGCCCAGGAAACAACTAGGACTCCAATGTAACAACTTACTTTTTTCAGATATCCTTGTCTTTTTTATATACAATTATTAAAAAGAAAGTGACTGTGGAGCTGGGTCTCTCCAGGGGCTCTATATGTGTATAAGACCCCTGCCCTGTACCTCTGAAGAGTGCCAAGGGGGTAAATATACAGAACTCACTAAACTGGGGCTTTAACAAATTTAAATATAAGTAGTGAATTTTTTGATGACACACGTGCATGTTTCTATCACGGGATTTTATTCTTTTTCCTTTTTGAAAAGGAATTTAAAAATTGCCAGATTTTCTTTGCTCAAAATAATATCACAAAATACGTTTGCAGTGGTTACATACTTCATTGTCTCAGTCAGTCAGTCAGTCAAAGTGGGTATAAGTAATACTTGAGGTCTACAGCATTGGGATTATGATTCACCCAGCTGTGCATGTGGACTGAAATGTGCTGTATGAAGATATCTGTGTCACATTTACTGCACTGCCATATAATTCTAACTAAATAAAATTCTAAATGCATCATAAAGGTTAATGATCATTTAGAATTGCAGTAATTATACAGGATATTGGGAATTTTTTTTAGGCATAGATACTATTGAGCATTTTCAGAACTATTTTAATTTTATCATCTGATTAGACTGCAGCTTTGAGTCAACTTTGTGTGAAACCTCAGTAGAATCCTTATCCTTAGGAGAGTATCTAAGCTGATCCTATCGATGCAGTATTTTTATACTGATGTAGTACATCTTATGCATTCCTAAATAAGAACAAATAACAGATGACTATTTATCACTAGAAGGTTTTGCACAAATAGACACTAACCTCTGTAACAGTATATTTAGGGATATTCCTTGACATCTCTAAAAACAAACTTTAGATTTCATTTTTTTCCCCTCAGAGCTTCTACAGTTCTGATCCTCAAAATTGAGAGGAGTTTTCAACAGAGCCAACTGTAAATAATTTGAGCTTTGATTCTGCAGTTTACAAGCATGGGCACAATATGCTCCCCACATAGTGCAAATGGGTGAATTTAAACAATAGTCAGTAATTTTTCTTATGAACTGACAGACCAATGCATCAAGTAACTGGGCGTGACCTCACCAGCCAAGAACTACTTGCAGAGCTGACTTGTTTTCTGCAATACCTTTTATTTGTACCAGAGAATATTATGTGCCTTTTCTAGGAGGCATGAGGAGACTGTCACACTTCCACCAGCCCTTCTGTGATTAAAGGAAATGATTGAATTGCAAAATGCATGTTTCAGTAGATGGCAAGGCAAGTCTGATATTTGCAGCTGTTCTCTTTCCTCCCATACTTGGATAGAAATACATCAGCCAAGGTAGTATTATATACAAATAAATGCTGCACACAAATTACTCACCATTTCTGGAGATCACATGAATTTGTCAAATAAAAAGAATTATATATGGGAATCTGTCTTTTTTTATACCAAGCTTTCTCCAAATGTAGAAGCAGTAGTGCAAGTTTCAGTCCCCTGTTTTCAGACATTTCTTTAGGACTAAATTCCATACATAGTTTCAACATAAGGTTGCCTTGAAAATTTTAAGATACAAATTCAGCTACTCTTGTTTTGCAGGAGAAAGAAAAAATACTTTAATTAAAAAATAATAATACTTTCTTAAGCACAACAACAGTAAGAACACAGGAATCTGACAAATAGATAATGTTGCAGGCAAATATAGTCTGTCATTAGGTCTGGTGTTTTTGCTAGGTTTTGGAAAAGTTAAAAAAGAAAAAAAATGAAGCAAATGGAAAAAAAATGTGTTTGAGAAAGCTGTGTGCACAGCTGCTAGGATTTTTAAGTCTGATGAGGCCCTGCCTTTTATGACATCACTGCACATTCTGTCTGCCAGATCTGACAGGCACTGGGGCTGCTGCTCTCAGCCTTCTGCTATGAAAAAAATGGTGAGGAAAATTGCATGTTTCAGTGAAAGTACATCCAAGAATCTGCCTCTTTATCAAAGACAGGAGAAAATTGCAGGGACAAAACTAGTAGATGAATGTATGTCAGAGCATGCATTTGGTTAGTGGGTAGAATAATGGAACTGCATTTGAAGAAATTAAATTTTAGAGATTTTGTTATATGTAGAAATGTGTATAAGAAAGCAAGTCAATACCATAACACTCCTTTCATTTATACCTCATTTGAGAGTTGATTTTTTTTCTTAATGTTCTTTGGGTTTTCATTGGCGCATGCTGTATTGTTTCTTTATATTCTGAAGACTGGAAAACAGGGCATGTGCTGCTGATTCTGTGTAAATATTCAGTCTCTTTC
>NW_005842131.1:2294-18153 GCF_000455745.1 Alligator sinensis | reverse complement strand
GGGAAAGAGAGACTGGGGGAAGATGGCTTGCCAGAACAAGTGTCTCAATGCTGGGCATACAAGAATATTTGCTTTTAAGCAATCCATGGAAAAAAACTGATATTAGCCTGGAATGAGGCTCTTTTCTTGGGTCCCTGGCTGGAAAATCTAAGTGTCAAGTTGTAAGAGATTTAGAAGAGATGAAATTTGAAAAGGAACCAAAAGTTGCAAGAGGACCTGACGTTTCTTCTAGCATGGCAGTCAGCTGTGGGCAAGCAACAAGGGTGCTACAGGTGAATGCCAAGAGACTGAATAGAATACACAGTAATCTAACAGAATTTGGGTTACTGAACAATGATAGTAGGCAAACCTTGGCATCTGACAAAGTGGACTGTCGCCTATGAAATTTCACACCTCTTTGAATCAGTTAGTTTCCAAGGTATCATCCTGCCCTACATTCTGCCCTATTTGAGACTAACATGGCTAACCAGCTCTTTAGGTATATCAGATTCACTTCAACAATTACATTTTAATGCCATCTGCATCTTTAATCACCCAAATATATTTACAAATATAGCCCAAAGTGAATAATTATAGAGCCTGTTCAGAATCATTATGCTTTGTCTTTAGGTAAGTCTTTATAGATTTTTCTTTAAAACTTCAAAGTGTTTCCTAGATGCTGTTTTTTCCATTGCTCTGGTCTGTTTCATTTGCTCTGTTAGATTATGCTTTTATTTCTAATCATATATCTTACATCTTTAAAGGAGGTTATAATAGCTCATTTTAATTAAGACCGGAGCCAGGAACTGTTTGAATAGGTTGTCAAATAGCAAGTGGCAAAGCCAACACCTTTTTAGTTCAATCCTTTTCTAAAGCTTAGTTCTTTCCCGTGTCCATGAATTGTGAAGTCTTAAGTACTAGCAGAAGCAGCTCGTGATCCTGCAAAGACTTAAGCACATACATAATCCCTTTGACTTCTACATTTGATGCAGTTAGATAGTGCAGGGAGAGAAAAGGCATCTCTTGTTATTTTTACATTTCTCTTACCCACAGCTGAAGTTGCTGACCTCTCTTATGTTACCCCAGCAGCAGGGTAGTTACACTTTGGGACATCCACTCGGTGTTCCTTCCTTGACAAATTCTGCCCCTGTTCATTTCCCTATATGGAATAGGTGTGAGTAGAGAGAAGCATTGAACGTTACATCATAGAAAAAGCTATGCCAGTTTTTCATCTTCTGTTTTGAGAGGGAAACCTTGGCTGCTACTTTTAGGCAGTTTTCTGGTTGCTTTGTATTGGGGCTGAAGATTGAGTCAGTCTGTTCAGTAAAGAATGCAATAACCAATTAGATGTCAGCTTTGGCAGATCACAATTCTATATTTTCAAGGCAAGGCTGAATGGCAATTACTGCATAATATTTATTGCAGGTTATTAAAAATATATTTTAGCATGATGAATATAGAACAGATCTGTAAGTGTTATTATCAATAGGAGTTGTGTACACAATTTTTTGGCCCTTTGAGCTGATAATCTACTCCATAATGCCAATGTACTGAATGGGATGTTTTTCTTATCATATGAAAAAATTCCTGGTAGGAGTTCCATCATTTATTTTTTTTTATTTTCTGTCTAATGTGATGTTAATTCACCATGAGAATTCACATTTTGCTGGCCTAGAAATAAATGAACAGATTCTTGCTATGGGGGTGGAGTTTTTTGAACTGTTCTGTGTCTGTTTTTCACTTTCACTTTTTATTTGCCTAATAAGGAAATTGGAACAGCAGTAGAATGCACAGTCCCAAATGAGGTGGTTTTGTTTTTTTTAAAGGATAAGTATTTCAAGGGTAGCTTCAAGTTCACTTATGTGTAAACTTGCTAGCACCCTGCCATCTGTACATTATTAGGTGCATATCTGACAAAAAAAGCTGTCAGATAACACTTAAATGCTAAAAGAGTTGAAAGACTCTTTGTGTGGAAATGTTGGCAAAACTCCTAAGTGACCAGATGGAACAGTTAACAGGACAAAGGCTGAAATTTTGCTTCTTGAAATTCTGGATCTGAAAAGGCTTTCCTGAATGTGTTAAAAAGCTTGTACTTCTCTCCTGCTATGCAAAACTATACAATTATTTTTCCATCCGTCCAAATACAGGATACTGTTCAGGTCACCATTTTTTAAGGTCAAAGATGAAAAATGACTAGTGAAAGAGTTTCTTCTATCCAAAATAGTGGGCATTAGGAAAGAAATAAATAAGCTTGAGAAGAAAATTTTGAAACAGTGATGACTAATTTTTGTTATGGTAGGTCAAGTATTATAGCTTGCAGAATAAATTAAAGAAAAAATGTATACATACAGACATTTAGTAATAATGTTAAAAGTGATCCTTAGGGGCAGCATTAAATAATTCTGTTTTCCTGACATGCATATATCCATAATCAATTCTCAGTACTGCCAAAGCTGCTGTCAGAATGCCATTTTTAAGGTTCTAAATAAGCACAAAACCCGATCTCAGAAATTCTTTACTGAATCTTGCAACCATGACACTGTTGTGACAACATTGCCAGCAACAAATGGTTTAAAAAAAATCTACCTTCCCAGGTCATGAGATTTGTCTTTGAAATCACAAAGGGTTTGTTTGTTTGCTTTTGAACTAATACATTATGGGTTCCTTTTTTATTTGCCTTCTAGTTTTTGAATCTTTATATTCTTCCTTTCATGTTTTCAAGGTTTTCTCTGGCATCTTGAGGTCAAGAAACTTAATTTATTAAAAATGAATATTTCATGAGCATCTGAGTTTGATCACATCAGCTGAGAGTTAGGGAAAACCCTAAAAATTGCAAGGCTTATGGTAAAATTATAAGATTTAGAAATTCTGGGTCTGATCTCTATATTTTACTTGGGCAGAATTTCCATTGATACTAATTGGAGTTTAGCCTCCATACTCAATGCAGGATCAGCCCCCATGTGCATACAAAGCAAACTCAATTAAGTTGATTTGCATATTTGGTGACTTAGACTATGCATGGAATTGTATGTGCGTATAAAATATAATTCCATGCATATGTGTGTGTTTAATTTCTGCATTTTTGACTAAGCTTTTGTTTCACTTTACGTGGTGTTGTTCTTAAAGCCCAAGATCCTGGAGTCCTGAAAATAGGAGAATCTCAGCTTTCGTTTGAAAAGGGCTTACTGTCATTGTTGCAAAGAAAAGCTAAAAACATGAACTAAGGATACAGCAAAATTTTCACAGACAGACAGTCAATAAAACAAATGATTTCTGGAACAAAAAACCACCGTTCATTGTTGTTGTTTTTTGGAATAGTTGCGGTTGCAAATATTACTTCAGTGGAATTTTGCTATTAGGTGGTTGTGAGAAGGCTCAAGAGTGAGTCAAAGTTGAAGCAGACAACTAACGCCTTTGCAGCTTTTGCTGAAAAGAGACAGTCCTAGACCGGGCAATCCCTACTGGCTTTCTATCGGAGAATCTTTCATAGAAATCTCACTGGGATTTCTTTGCAATGAGTTGCCTTCTGTGGTTTTTCATGCAGAAGAGGGAGACTGACCCACATACCACTACTCAAGAAAAGAGTCGGGAGGGAAAAAAACCCAAACTAAGGTTAATTTTGTTATGCAGATTAACAATTTCTTAAGTATTTTGCCCCAAGTATTGTATTATAGCACTCTACAGAAATCAGTTCAAATTTAGTGTCTTCTATTAGTTTCTTTTCCTGCTGGTGTTTTATAAGCCAAACGTTGAACTTAATTTGGACAGAACCTGGAAAAATTAAAGAGGATGAACTTTATGCTATGTTAAGTTTAAAGTAAGTCTTTCCATGAAACACCAGTTCATAGTGCAATATGTCATTTTTAGAAAAATTTAGAAACAGATTTTACTTGCCGTAGTTGGGGGGCAAGAAATTGTTTTTCCTTCATTTCGGTATGGTGGACTTATTTAATACATGTGATCACAGTTGGTGACTTATTCTGGCTGGTCTGAGGTAGAGCTGTGCATTTGTAAAACTAATCGACACAAACACTGTACAAGACACTACGTTGCTGTAGCAATGCGCTACAGCAACGTAACGTCAGTGGACGAAAACCGTGCCGTGGCAGCTACGTCACTGTAGCAATGTACTCCCTTGGGATAGCACATCGCTATGGCGACATAGCAGCTAAAAATAACTGTGCAGATGGTGCAGTATGGGCTGTTACTGCGCCATCGTTTAGTACGTCCCAAAGGAGTACTAAATGTACTCGGTATACAATAACAGTGACACCGTAGGGACACGTATAGATTTGCCCACCATGTAAGTGAATATTTCATTTCATTGGTTTATTTTGGGGGTTGTATGAACCAAGCAGTGCTACTAAGTACCATCTCCACACAGAGTACGCTTAGACTACAATTTATAGGTATGTTGATATTAGAGGTAATTGATTTCCAGTTAAGTCCCATTAACAAACATGGTAGTAAATATATATGAATATAGACACTCCACAGATGTTTGTTTTTATGAATCATTTACTGGCTCAGCCTAAGTGGAACCAAGACCAAAACCAGAATTGTTGTCCCCTACATCAAATGCTTACGTTGGATTTGACAAACTTGTTAAGTAACTCTATTAAATTGGCAGTCATTTAACTGAAGTTACCTCAGGAACAAAGCCTGTCTCTAGATCAGTGATGCTCAACTTCATGGCCCCATGAGCCACATAAGTGGTGCCAAGCTGGTCCGTAGTTCAGATCAGGTCTGCGCACCTGGATCCAGACTGCACTGCCCCAGCCTGGCCCGTATGCCAAGATCAGGGTCCTAGGATTCCATGTTGCCTCCACCCGGCCCCACATGCCAGGATCGGGGCCCAGGACCCCACACAGCCACTACCAGGCTCTGTGTACCAGGACTGGGGCGCTGCACCCCCTCTGCCCAGCCCCCTCTATGAGGATTGGACCCCACACCACCCTGCATGCCAGACCTATTGTGTAGGTTCATGGGGAGCCCCACAGGCCACATCGCAATGCGCTTGGAGGCTGAATGTGGCCTGTGGACCAAAGATGGAGCACCCCTGCTCTACATTAATAGTTCTCAAATCTTTTTAGACTCAAGGCACCCCTTGACACCTTGGAAAAAGTCAGCTCTTAGTCAAAAATAGTGTGAAAACTACAGAAAGGTAATACAAAACTTTGCAGAAAACTTGAAAAGACCACAACAGGTCAGAATGTTTTTAACACTGTGGATTCCTATTTGTAAAGTCTAGGTTCATCCTATGAATCATGTTTGTATACTTAACAGTGCTAACATTGTGTGGCACCCCGCTGCATCTGTGAACCGAACTCCAGGCATCCCGGGTGTCAATCCCCTGGTTGAGAATCATTGCTCTAGGAAGATCAGATGGAACAGAGGTGGGGATAGTCCCAAATAGATGAGATGGAAAAGTAAGACACCCAGCTGAGAGAGAAAATCGGATGCTGCTTAAATATTTTGCATTCAAGCAGTATTATGTTGTCTGAGATATTTATTTTGTTACTTTCATTCCTTTCACCTATCTGCTCTTCCTAACCCATTGCCTTAATTAAATATTTCATAGTTTCAGGGTCGGAAGGGACCTAATAGATCTTCTAGCCCGACCCCCCGCCAGGGCGGGAGAACAACCCAAAAACACAAACAAAACCACTCACCCTAAAAACAAAAACGGGACTCAAATGAGTCCAGCCAGGTAAGTATCTCAATGCTTTATAGATAAAATGTTCATGAGGCAGAGAGTGGGATGAGGGGAGGGAAGAAACCAAACAAATAAACTGAAGAATGAAGAAAAGGACCAGTGGAGAGAGAAAGAGATTGGTCCTGCTTAGAAATAATGTCTTTTCTGATCGGTACCCCAGTCCTTCTCCATAGGGTGCTCTGTTTCTCAGTGTGGTATTGTATAAGCCTGTCATGTCCATCTGTCTGTCTTTAAGTATTTATGATGCCCCAGTCAGCATTGTAAGTGGGCTTGGTAGCACTGTGTATTATTAAGCTCACCGCTCCAGGCAGAGAATTCTACTTTCAATTTTTCTATACACTTGCCAAACTTCAGCAGTCCGAGCTGAATCTTTCTTTCTTTGGTGTCTTCCCCACATTTTTTTTAAATGTCACCCAAAATGTTTCAGTCAGAGTCAGTAGTTTAATTACATGGTCACATGCCGTTATATCCACAGGACCCCTGCTGCATTTAGTACAGAAGGGATAATGTCATTGCATCTGTGCATGTGATGGTAGGCAACTTATTCAAACTAGACTTTTCCCAGGTTGATTGCTAGTTTGTGTTCCTTATTTTCTGGTGCCCAGCTTGATACTCTAGAATATGATTTTCAGAATTGCAGAAAAAATGTACAGTTACATCTGAAGTCAGTGGGAGTCAATGGACTTAAGTCCTAGATAATGCTAAATACTTTGAAGCATTCAGTAGAATGCGTCTCAATTGGGCATCCAAAATTAATAGGTACTTTGATGTCTCTTCCTCAATTTCTCATCTGTCAGATGGGCATAATAATAGCCCTTCATCTCACAAGGACATTCTGAAAATAAATAGATTAATTTTTGTGAAACACTTAGGTACTATAGTGGTAAGTTTTATAGAACAGTCTGTGAAGAAAGTAATAATTGTCTTTAGAGTAACATTTGAACTGTGTGCAGTAAATGCAGCTTAGGATCACATATTGAACAATAAGGATATAAAAGTGCTTTGAATAAATTCTTATTAAGTGAACATTGTCCATTCTATTCACTGAATGAGATAGGGACTTGGGGAACAAACAATATGTGATCATATAATTAATGACTAGATCATAATGGTCAAGATGCCAAAAGAAGGTTGAGCAGGCAACTTTAATTCTGGTATTTCCTTAACTTTTCAGTCCTTGACTTTCAACCCTACTCATGTTATTTTAACATAAGTATGTTTTTTTAAAGATAATCTATGGTTTGTGACCTAGTCTACATAGTTTTTAAAACAAATAAAATAGATTTTTGACTTGGTACATTATTTTAACCACAATAGTTATGTTGTTACAACCAATAGCATGGACAGGGTTATAACCACATACCTTAATCCTCTAAATTTACAGGAATAAATTATAATTGATAAAGGATCTTCATAATGTTCTGACTGTTGGGATTATGGGGTGTGAACTGCAAGCATACAGAATTAAAATAAAGCTACAAAAATCATGAAATTGGCTTCAGTCGTGAGGTTTGTTCTTTATTAAATCATATTTGAGCACTCTCTATTTGGCTTCTATTTTATGTATGTTTGGTTTATATGTTCAATCTTTTCTTTGTAACCATGAGGTCTAGAAACTTTTTTGTAATGAAATATGAGATTCTTAGGTATTCATACAATTCCAAGAGCTAGAACTTCAGGGAAAATACCAAATAACTCTTGTGATAAAACTCAGTGACTGGCAACACTAGAATTCTGAAGTTTTACCTATGCCAGATCAGACCTTGGAAATCAGTTTGCAAGACCTTTAGAGATGATAGCATGCATCTCTGGATCTTGAGCGAAGGAATGAGTACAAAGGCTCATCTGAAGCTGCTTCCTACAGGAGTTCAAATCATGGACCAATCCCTACTTTACATTAGCCATCATCTTGGTAACCAGCAGAGAGCGGTGGTGGGCAGGGAACACCAAAAGTGAAAGAACAAATAGCTACTTGAGCTAAGACTCGATGTTTAGTAGCTATGGTCTACACAGGACGTGTCTACACGAGATGCTAACTACGCAGTAGCCTAATAATACTGTGCAGTATCGCATCGCAGCATGGACAGTGCTAATAGGCTACTGCGCACTAGTGTCGCTTAAAAGACATTTGCCAGCACTGCTATACCGTAACTCTGGTTACTGTGCATTTATTTAGTACTTGCTTATACAAGTATTAAATAAATGCACAGTAACCACTGTACAGTAGCATCTCATGTAGATGTGCCCACAAACATATTATCTGTGAAGTAGGCATGGGTGGGACCATACAGTTACACCAGCACACTACTCTGGTTTCATCAGTTATGTAAACCCACACACCGAGGGTTCAAATTACACTTTGACTCTTGTGGGGGTCGGAGGCAGCAGTGGTGGAGAGAAGCCGCAGGGTAGCTGGGGTGTAGACTCCAGGCATCTGCAGCAAAAAGCACCCGGCAGCAATGTGGGGGAGGGGCCGCTTTTCCTTTGTGCTCAACAGCAGTTTCTGCCTAGCTGCAGGGGGAGCTTGTGTCTCTTATGGCGGGGGGGCGGGGAGACAGGTTCAGCCCCCCACAAACCCTCCCCCTGTAATTCAAACCCTGTACACATGTTTAGGACATTGTGCTCAGTGAGTAGTCATCAATAGCTCAGTTTCTAGTTGGGCCAAGGGATCCAGCGGTGTTACCCACGTGTGTGTCCTAAATCCAGTATTGTTTAACATCTTCATTATTGAGTTGGAGGAAGGGATTGAATGTGTGCTGAACCAATTTGTGGATGACATTAAGTTGGGTGCAGCTGAAGACACTCAAGGGTTGGGTTAGGACATAGAATCACCTGGATAAACTGGAGAAATGGGTCAAAATCATTTGGGTGAAATTCAAAAAAAGAAGGAAAAGTGCAAAGTCCTGCAGTTGGGGAGGAATACAGAGTGGGGTATGATTAGCTAAACTAGTACTGCAGAGAAGGACCTGGGGATTACAGTGGACAGAAGCTGAATATGAGCCAACAATGTGCTCTTGTTGCAAAAAAAGGAATTGTAGTATTGTGTCCAGTTTTGGGCCCCACACTTCAAGAAAGACGTAGAGTAAAATCCAGCAGAGAACAACAAAAGTAATGAGAGCCTTGGAAAACATGACTCATGAGGAAAGGCTGGAAGAACTAGGGTTATGTAGTTTGGAGAACAAAACACTGAGGGAGGATTTGATAACAGTCTTCAAAACCTGAAGGGCAATTACAGAGAGGATGGAAACTGTTCTGTGCACCTAAGGGGACAGAACTAGGAGCAATGGCTTCAAAATGTTGCACAGGAAATTTAGGTTGGAGATTAGAAATCATTTTCTTAATATGAGGGCATTTAAGCATTGGAGCAAGCTTCCTAGAGAAGCTGTGCACTTTGCATCCCTGGAAATTTTCAAGAGTAGGTCAGGCTGACACTTGGCTGGGATGGTTTAGTTGGGGATAATCCTGCCTTTGACAAAATGGGGCTGGACTAGAACACTTTATGAGGTCCCTTCCAGCCCTATTTTCCTATGATTCTGTATTTTCCTTTTTCTTTCTGAGCACTCTATTCTTTGGTTGTTTGAGGCTCACTGGTGCCCTCTGGCTTTATTGATGACATATAACATATCACACACATCACTCGTATGCCCTGTCAAAAGTCTGTGTGCATGGATACTTGTACATTTTTAATAAAGTGGGTTTCTTCCCCTTTTGTTTTGCTTTTTTACTGATACATGTTATCTATAAAGAAAATCTAGGTACACACAGAGTTGTAGGATAATTACTTGTTATTAGTAACAGTTCTAGCACCATGCTTTAGATACTTTTATGTCCTTTGCTAGCAAAATCCTTGTACTACAACAATATGGTGGCTTTAAAAGGACTCTGTTTCAGGAATGAAGCTGTAAGTTTTAAAATTATTGTCCCCTTGCCTCTCTTCCCTCTTTGCTCCTCCCCTACCCCATAAAAAAAAGTTACAAGGTTCTGTTCTTGGACAACCGCTGAACCTGGGGCATTCCTCCAAGCAAAAGAGGTGAGTCTTAATTCTTCTTATGAAACCCTCGCCAGGGGATTACCACCCTGCAGATCTGTCTCTTCAGATGTTTTTGGAAAAGGTAGAGAAACCTTAAACAATCTAAGTAGGCAGATGGGAAACACTCAGACTCCAGAGAATTTGGATATTCATCTCTTGTCTGCCACATAGTGCATGGTAGCTATTCATTCTGCTTTAGGGTTTGAAGTAGATGAAGTGATAAAGGATGTCTGCCGTCTATCTTGAAGAGACATGGTGGAATTCTTCTGCCCTACCTTTGTCTGTTCTCATGAGAGGCAAAAATTGCTGCAATGAATTTCTGTTCCGTTGGTTACTCCGAATTCTGGAGCTGCTTCCCATAAATGGAAGGATACCAAAGAGTTTGATTAACTTGATAATTTTGAAATTGTATTTATGAGAGAGAAAAGTTATCAGATCAAAAGGGCAAGTGTTTTTTTCCAGAGGAATAGGAGTAGATAAGAGTGACTTATGAAGAAATTATAAATCCAAAAAGATTATATGCATAATCTAAATTATTTATGGTATTCTGGGATACTGAGAAATTATTGTAATTGTAAAAAAAACCCCATCCTTTGAGACTTAAGCCTGAGGAGACAAAGAAACTCTCATTTTTCACTGAATAGAGAGGCAACAATCCATTCCTCTTGCTTTCAGCACTCAGACCCTTATTATCTGAAATCTTGGCCAGTCCTGATACAGCACTTTTTATATTCTGCATACTTTAGACAAAGCATAAATGTTGCTTGCTGCTATAGTTTTGTTTTGGAGCATTTCTCCTGAAGTGGATGCAGTTGTGATTGCAGAGAACATTAAATCTTTCTTACCGAGTGAGGACAATTTTACTCCCAATGGACAACTAAAAGGCTTTGTCTATCAGAAGTCCCAATTAGTACTTTGCTGTTTATGCCCTCTGTTCCTCCAGGGCTTTGTTAGTATGGCTCAGTTAAGATCAGACACATGGCACAAAACCCAAAACAAATAGTGCTAGATGTGTTTATGGAATGTCTTTATTTTCTTGTAAAGTGGCAGCCATCTTTAACGTGATAATACCTAGGATCCATGATGGTTAGGCACCAGAAAAAAGCTGTCTTTCTACACATCAATAAAGAAAACAATATGTTTTCTTCACTGTTCAGTTGAAATTAAGATTTCCCCCCTTCTGCCCCCCAATTATTCTATTATTTTTAAATTAAACTAGCTCTTAATGGAGTCTCTTGGTCAAGCCCTAAAACAGTTTTCAGAGTGTATTCCTTTTTTATTTAAATAAAATCTTATACCACAGTTTTTTTAGGAGCTGTTACAGACATCTTTTCAATCATTAAAAATTGCTCTGTTGCTTCATTGAGCTTTGGATCAGGTTTCTAGAGAGTTTCCTTCAGGCCAGAGAAAATGCCAGATTTCAGTGCTTCACATTAAAAAGGAAGGATGGTAAATATCAGCTGTTTCTTTATTCCTAATGAAGAAGCAAAACCTTAAGTGTCATTCTGATTCTCTGGCCTATCCATCCCAAGAGTAAGTGTTAAGGAAAAGGCTGTTGAAGGTATGAAATGGTTAATTATGTTAATCTCTAGATTGGTTGGTCCTGTTGATTTGTAGGCAGAATTTGTCAAGGATTTATTGTTAGTATTTATTTATGATCACAATAAAATAAAAAAAAAAAAAGCGGGAAAGCCCTCACAAAATCTTCATTTTCAAGCACACTCAATTTCTGTCCATAGGAACCTGAGACTAGAAGGGATCTTCTGGGTCATCATATCCAGTCCCCTGCAGTCACAGGTATCCATGCAACAACTATTAGTCATAGGAGTCCAGAACAACATCTACTCCTACACATCTTACACACCGCAGCTGCAAAGTACCCTATAACAAACAAAAAACCAAAAACACTACAGTGTGCCACAGGCAGAGATCAGGAGAGACTAAAAGGAGAAAGGAAGCCAACTGTTTTAATTATTCGTTCTCTTATGTTATCTATAGGATTTATTATGTTAGTTCCATTCACGGAAACAAATCAAAGAGTGTATATCTTGTAATTCATTGTTCTTAACATTTGAAGAGTACAAGGACACAATGGTAGAACCGATGATAATAGTCAAGAATGCTTTTCATACGGAATTAACCAAACAGAAATCTACAGCTAAGTAGCAGTTCTGCAGTTGTAAGGATTACGTACACAATAAAATCCCAGAAGAACTGTATACTGGCTGATTCAGTTCTGCCTAGGTTTTGATTTTGAAGAGAAACTGACTGTACATGTCAGCATGCGTAAGAGAACCAAATAACTTCCAAAAACAGTTAAGGCAGCTTACTGCCCAGACAGCAATCAGTCATAGAGGGTCAGTAATTGCAGGTAATAAAGATGAGTTTCTGTAAGCGATTAAGGTATCAAAAGAACAGATGTTTAAACAAATGAGTAAATTAAAGAGTAGCAAGTTATCTGAATGGTCTGGTACGCATCCAAACATTCAGAAGGTATTTAAAGAATGAAGTGGCTGAAATGTTAATAAAAATGGAATCTCATTGAAATTACTACCCTGGAGGAGAGCAAATATACCTGTGTTAAAAACAGGTGCAACCCTGCAACTGTAGATCAGTAAACATTTTTTCACAATCACTTAAATTAATTGAAGTCATTAAGAACAGAATTACAAAACCACCTTTATGGATGTGATATGAAAGAGAGAAACCAGCCTGGTTTCTGTTGAAGACCAGCTTCCCTCTGAAGGAAAAGTCTGGAATTACTCATGGTCAGAGGCATAAATAGGAGTTTTGGCACCTGGGCAGAGATGCTGCAGGCAGGGAGGGGCCAGGCTAGGGTTGAGGACAAGTGCTGGAAAGCCTTACCTCTCTGCACACAGGCTCCACACGCACTGGCTGCTGCTGCTATGGTACAAGCTGTTTCTGCCATGGTGCGTGCTCTCAAGGGGTTGCCATTCTGGTCCCCCTCCCCCATAAATGAGCACAAGGGCTAGTTACACTACTACTGCTCACTGCCAGCCTGCTCAGGACCTGTTGGGTGAGAAAGAAATGCCAGAAGTACATTAAACAACAAGTACTGTTGTCATCTGACCCCAGTACTCTTTCCTGCCTAGGCAGGGGGTTGGACTTGACAGTCTGTTGAGGTCCCTTCTGACTCTAGCATCTATGAACAAATGGTCCATAGAAAGTGAAGCGGGGATCTTGGGGCAGTGAAAACATGGGTCCGGGCTGGATCAGGACAGAACCACGATCCACTCCCTGCATGCCCCTGCTCGCAGAACTCTCACTCACTACAGGGGCATGTGGGCAGCGGATCGTGGATCTGCCGTAGCCCCACGCTGCCACCACCCCAAATCTCCCCATCCCCGCCCACCTGTCTTGCTCCTGGCCACAGTCCCATCCCAGTTGCCCGGCCATGTGCCTTGCCCATGCAGGTCTACCCCCCACCATGGATGTGGGGCAGATAGGCTCTCCGCAGTGGATGTGGGGCAGATATGGGTGCCCAAGCAATGGGGCTCGGTCCAGCAGCAGCAGCCAGAAGGAGCTGCTGCCGCAGGGACTGCTAGGAAGTGAAGTCCACTGCAGGCCAGACTTTGCCCACCCCTGGATTAAAGTAATGGGAGCCTATAGAAGTATGAGAGAGAGCAAGAATGTGAAAAAGACGAGATGTGTTTGAGAAGTTTGTTGCTGGGAATAGGGCTGAAACCCTGAAATATAACTAGGCACTAAAGATACTTCATTTCATTCTTAAGGAATAGCAGTAGTTTTTTGGAAGCTATTATAAACCCTTGTTTTCTCTCCAGTTTATGTGGAGACCCTATGAAATCAAGACTTAAATTGCAAGAATCTTCCTTTAAGTAGAGGTGATGTCTCCACATATGTTAATATTAACTTCATAAGTGCATATATAGAAAATCATTGCATTTCTCTGGCCCTTGATCATAATCAAAGATAGCCACCAGCTGCCAAAGTTTATAGGCCAATAGGGAAGTTTGTCAGTTTAAAGCGAATGCATGTCTGACTACAGGAATAACATTGGAAAAACTTTCATTAAACATGAATTTATATAAAATAATGGCATATTTATAAACATGTTTTTCTATAAAATAAAGGCTATAATGGCATTCATTTTTGTTGTTCTGTCCAAGAACATTTTCCTAATGCATTTTCTAATTTCCCATTTGTAACAATTTCCGATTTGCCACAAGGCAACAAGCAGTGGGGCTTGTGGGAGAAATGAGGTAGTCTCACTTTTTGCCTGGAAAAGAGATGGGGCAGAACTAGATGTGAGGAAAAATTGGAGCAGGATGCAGATTCAAGGACTCTTTGGAAGGTGATAGTAGGTGGCGTTGCAACTGAGGGCCAGACAAGTGGGTCTGCCATGTGGACAGCTCTTCGTAAATTCAGTTTCTAGTCTTATCAGTTTTTATGCTTAGGAATATGGAGCGACAGCTTGTAAGATTCAAGGGTCAGAATCCACATGAGAAGCTTGACTGCCGAGGCAGCAATCTTATATCCTGGGCTTAGAGGCTAGGGACAGAAATTACATACAAACCGGTATAAGTGATTGGAAACTGGGTCAGAGCTGTAAGACAACAGAAGTTCAGTGCACATAAACCACTTTCAAAGTGGCTAAAATTTTATTTAAGATAAACCTAGATGGATGTAATATCAAACTTAACTGATTTAAGTTAAATCAGTTTATTGAACTTCTGTCCCAAATCCTTTCCAGATTTGAAGTAACTCAGTCCTCCAGCATCCCAGGATGCTTTACATATCTCCCACAGATCCCTTCTTTGCAGGGTGGGTGGGCTAGCCTTGGCTTAGGGAGGCATGCTCTAACACCCCCAGGCTTCTAGCCTGAGCCACTGCAGGCTGCATTTCCAGAATCAAAAGTGATTGTCTGTTCATTTGCTTATCAGTTCAATCTATGTAGTTCAGACTAGCCTGAGAAGATTGAATCAGTTCAGCCTGGGGCTTTCTGACCGTCTGTACTTAGCCAGAGTGACCATGCTGGCCTGAACAGATAGAGATGTGGATTTTACAGAAATCTTGGATTGGAAAATTTTCCAATGCCCTAAATAGAGCATGATCTGATTTAGCATGTTTATTTGACTTATATTTAGTAAACAAAACTAAAAAAAGTAGCCCCATGTTAATCTTTATTTAATTTGATTAGGAAAAAAATTAAATACAGCACACTGCGTGTGGTTTAAATGTTATATTCAAACAAATTCAAAGCTTTATGTGGAAAGAAATTATTTTTATTAGAATATTTGTAAAATGTAAAGATAATACATAATAGCATGTACTTCCCTTACATTGTTTGTTTAAATTTAAGAAAAAAACCAAAGGCGCTGAAAACTGTCGACACATTAATTTTAGCACACCCAAAGAACTGTGCATGATATGCCGTGGTTGTCCACTCATCTGCTTCAACAGAGTTTAACTCTCTTCCACTGAGGTCATTGCGACACCTCCAGTTTCACTGTTATTATCTGTAGAATCACTTGCACTACTTATTAGTGCCATCTGAGAATCAGATTGAGGCAAATCTGATTCAGAACTACTTGAACCACATTCTCTTTCGCTAAAGGATGGTTTTAGCAGTGAGTCTATGGGCAAGGGCAATTTATCACACTGCATCTTCACTAACTGTACTTCTGACTGATTGTCCAGAAGCAAGAGATTTTGAGAAATAGAAACAAGCCTAGCGGTGCATTCATTTGGTAGTCTACTCCTCTTATTTGTCTTGATTGAGCTGAAAGCCTTCCAGTTCCATTCACAAGAAGCTGCTGTTGGTGGAGTGCTTAGGATCCTTAGAAACATCCTAGACAACAGTCCGGTGTTACAGTATGTGTAACAGCTTGTGAGAGGAGACATATTCCACCATGTGAGAAGAGAAATATTCTCTGCTACCCACTGTCACAACCCAAAGGGTGTGATTTTTGTTTTTGTGTGCTTCAGCACTGCTAAATTGTCCCCGCTAAATTGCAGCTTCCTTGCACGGTGGAGTTTTCTGCTGCAAAAGAGAACCCCGGTGCAAGGGAGAATTTCCCGCCAATTTGAAGCTTTCTTTGCAGGGTGCATTTCTTTGTTGCAGCACAGAAATGCTCGTTGCAAAGAGTTCCCAC
>NW_005842131.1:0-1784 GCF_000455745.1 Alligator sinensis | reverse complement strand
CCCTCCAGCCCGGCGTGCCCGGGCGGCTGGCCACAGCCCGCGTGCAGCGCGAAAAGAGCTCGGGTCGCTCCCGGCCCGCACACCCACCAAATGATGTCTTTCCTCCAAAGTGTTTCTTTTGTACAGAACTCGGCATTGTCTGTTATCATGGCTATTTTGTTGATATTGGAGGCACTCTTAGTTGCTTCCATAATTGTATCAAGAGCTGTAGATAATTCATCTGCTGATAAATGTTGTCCTCTTTGTTGAGGATCCAAAAGGTTTGCTGCCAAATGAACTGGATGAAAGCAAAACTCAGATCTCTTAGCAAACATTTGTTTTACTACTACTGCTACTACTACTTTTTGGATAGAGGTTGTGGCGGGCAGTAGCCTGACCACCTTCCAGGCTCTGAGTGCCTCCCTGGGGGTGCCTCACGTCTGGCTGACCCCCTTCGTGGAGCACACCCGCTAGCCTGGGGGTAGAGCTGCCACCACCTAGGGCTGGGCTTGATTCTGGCTTTGCACCCCCTAGGAAACACAGGTCTAGTATCCCTCAAGGGTACTTGACTCACTTCAAGAACTTGAAGTGCTTCCCTCAGTCATTAGCACAAGTAGTGGTCTCCCTTAGTCAGCCAAATGAAGGGGACCCCAAGGCATAATCTACACCCACTCCCAATAAGTCTCCCATGCTAGGTACAAAGGAGAACTTTATTGGTTACAAGGAATAGGGCTGGAATAGGGTACAGAGTTGAGTAGTATCAGAGAAATCCCATAGAGCAAACAGGCTGGAGTAGTCTTTGATCACGCATCTGAGATACTGCATGCTATATATCTAGTTAGATCTCAGGTAGCTTACTCACAAGTATCATTCAGAGGCAGGTGGAGATTTCCTCTGGAGCAGGCAGTTCCTTGATCATGAGTTTTGAGAGAGAGAGCAAGTTTCAGATAGTCCAGCTCTACTCTCTCTCTGAGTCTTCCTCATGGCTGCTTCCCCTTCCTCCTGGGCAGTCCTTAACTTATATAGCCCTTATGATCTCATTTATCTGGTCCAATGGAGGCCAGCACCTGCTGGCTGTCAGCCAACCAATTTGAAATTCATCACTAGTTGCTGGGCAGACTGGCAGTTCCTAGTTCCCCAGGAAGCAAGTCCCTCACCCAGGTATGTGATACTAGTCATGAATGCAGAGGGAGCAGGTTTCCCCCCTCCCTCAGGAATGTATCTAGCTCAGGTTACCTAAAGAGATACGGTAAGGTGTGTATCCTCTGCTGGGCCCATCCTAACCAAATTGTCACAGAGCAGAGTTTATGGGGAGAAACAGAGGTGGCCTTCTGCCACAGAGGTGAAGAAGGAAAAAACGCAATTAGATTTTCATTCAGTTGTCTGAATATCTCTGGGATATTTGAAAGGCTTGGTGTATCTCCTTTGTGTTTCTTGGTAGCCACTGAAACTGGTAGTGGCAAGTTGAATGCTCAAGCTCAAACCTAGAACACATAGTTGTTGAGAATCTGCTTCCGAATGTTCATGGGAATAATCTGGTATACTGTGTCATCTATTGAAGCACACTGCAAGCAGTTCTTTGTGTGCAGCAAACTATGTAAACACTTTGTAGCCAAGTTCCATCTAGTTTCTCCTGGCAATAAAAGTGCACTTTCCTTCCCCTGCTTCTCTTTCTGTAATTTCTTCAAAATCTGATTAGCAACATGATGGTTGTTGAATAATTTCACAATTGCTTTGCAGTTTGCCAATATTGTCTTCACTGAATCCACACTTACTGTCCTTTGCCAGAAGATTCAACCCATGAG
>NW_005842130.1:2291393-2303004 GCF_000455745.1 Alligator sinensis | reverse complement strand
GCCCTGGGAGCCGCCCCCGGCCTGCCCGCCCGCCGAGCGATTGACTGGGTCGAAGCCGGAATCATGGCATGGGAAACTGGGAAATATCTGTACTTTTTTCTGAATGTGGTGCAGGCCTCTGTGTATTTGGGCATGAATGTTATTTGCTATGGTGTTAATAGAGGGGGGATGGAAATGGAGAAACCAGCAAGGCCATTGGGTAAAAAAGGCAGAAAAATTGGGATAAGAATGACTGGGTCATCAAGGGTGAAGAAACTACTTGTATAGTTCCCATTCATGTTAAAATGGTTTGTTCTTCCCTAGACGAAACCTGTGATCACGGGATTCTAAAACCTCCAAGACCTTAGAAAAGGGAGAGGAGGTCGGTGAGCCGGGAGAGGCTATGTAATATGTCAGTAAAAAAGGTGACGGGCTCAGAAGCCTCACTCGGAGGCAAGGAACCTGAAGAAGGAACATAAACCTGCATGACATAAGGAATAGAGAAGTCAGAACAAGCCTGCTTTTTACCTTTTGAGGAATGAATAAATTCCACTTTATTTTTAAGTTGATTCTGAGTTACTTTAATCAGCTCCTTCAGGGTCTAAATGCTGGTTGGTCTGGTTGAATTAGTCATGGGCAGCCCCCCATGGGCCGTAACCCGGGTTCTGTTCTAAGAGTTGAAGAATCCTGAATTCCTGCTTAGGAAAAATAAAGACCCAACCCCTGACAGAGGCAGGAGTCTACTGGATGTGTCCTGAAGAAGAGGACAGTGATGGTTGATATGATATCACATACAATTACTTTCTCCAATTCCAAATGAAAATCTCATAAACAAACTTAATTTAAAAGGAATTAAAGAATTTTTTTTTAGTGAAATCTCTACTCTTTCAATCAATCTAAAAACCTGAAAAAGAAGAAAAGAAATGCCAAATTAGGGTGCCTGTTCACGAGTGTGGAAGCTGCTCTGACACACTATAATTATAGAGCATCAGAGCAGACTGGATTAATTGAGTCTGCTGAAATGTAGCAATTACCATGCTCCAGCAGCCTCCTGTGTCCTGTGTATCAGCATCTCCATGCTTCAAAATGATGGTGTGGGCGCTTGAACTGAAGCTCATGAAATGAGCTTTAGTTGAAGCACCCCTGCCAACATTTTGAAGCATGGGGACGCTGATAATTGAGATACTGCTGCTCTAATTAAAGCACTGGCCCCCACCCCCGCAGCACTTGTAAAAGTGCCCTTAGCTACAGGACTCCTCTTACCCAGAAGTCTAACAAAGCAGCTTGGTGCACGGGGCAATGGTGACTTTCAGCTGCCACCTCACTGCCATCATGATAATGTGCCTGTTGAGGCCTCTGATATGTTTCCATGCACCTCTTCCCCTCCACCAACAAGTTGGTGCTGGGGATGGGGAGGGGAGCTGCCTCAGTCACCCCACCCTACTTACTCTACTGCTTTTACCAAAACTTCAGGCCTACTGAGTGCATGATCACTGGCTGACAGATGCTGCATTTCCCCCCTTTACCTACCAGTGAGGGAAACAAGCATACATGAATCTCCTTCACCTAACTCAGTGATTCTTCACTAGGGTATCATGACACCCTGGGGTGCCTTGATATTCTTTCAACAGCTCTGTGGGGTGCCACACAATGTTAGCACTTCTAAGTGTGCAAACATGATTCACAAGATAAACCCAGAGATTTCAAATAGAAATCCATTGTATTGAAACCTTTGGGCATTTATACACATGCTCTGGGAGTGGTGGGGTGGGAGGGGCACTTTAATTAGAGTGTCTCTCAAAACCGCTCTAAATAGAGCACCTGAAGCATCATGTGTGTCAGAGGCCCTGCACTGAAAAATGGTGGTAGGGGCACTAGTTAAAGCGCCCACTTAATTTAGTTAAATGGAATATGTTTTGGTTAAAGCATATGTCATTTTTCAGTGTAGGGACTTTGATATACGTGATGCTGAAGTCTGGAGTGTGGTAATTACCATGTTCCAGCAGACTAACTTAATCGAGTCTGCTCCCATGTGCTGAAATTACAGTACATCAGAACAGCCTCTCTGAATGCGTATAGGTGCCCTTTCTGATCTGTTGTGGTCTTTCTGAGTTCTTAGCAGCAGCAAAATTGCTCTGTTATTTTTCTGTAGTCAAAAAACAAGTGAAAACCAAAACCTGACATTTTCGTAGTGGTGTCTCAACTGTAATAAGGGGTGCCTTGAATCAAAAAAAAAAAAAAAAAAAAAAAGGTTGAGAACCACTGACCTAACTGTACCACTTAAAATATTCATCAGAGCTCAGCAACATAATAAATACTTTGTGTTGACATGTAGAGAGAGGTAGCTGGCCATGTTAGTTTGATGTTAGGCAGAAGGCAGGGCAGACTGGCACCTTAGAAACTAACTGGTTCAGAGAGGCATAAGCTTTCATATACAACAGCTTCTGACAAGTAGGCTGTCATCCACAAAAGCTTATGCCTCTTTGAACTGCCTTCTCTCATAATTGACATATTGACACAAGATAAGTGTGCAGTGTGTTAATATTGTGTTGAAGGGGATATTCAAGATTCACCATGTGTTCTTTAGTGTGAAGAAGCAAAGCCTACATATGTCCTATACCTAGCACTATGTTAATACTAATAATATCCTGGAGTTCCCAGGATGAGACTCCATTTTCTCTCTTGGTCAGGAAAAAGAACCAATTGTGGACCACATGCAATGCAATGAAATGTATGGCAGGCCCCAAGTCACTTAAGTGGCCAGGAAATTTTCCATTGCCTTCTTCCCTAATGTTAAATCTAAATTTTTCCAAGATGGGTTCTGTTTGTTCATAGATAGGGGCCAAGGATGTCTGCACAAAAATACTCTAAATTGGATATGCATATGTATTTTTTTCAATTAATAAAATAAGGATATTATGTAGTAATGACAGTGAGGTGACAGTGACATCCAGCTGAGCCATAAGGACAAGATGGAGATAGGTTAATACAGCCATATGGAAAAGCAGTGTTGCTTTACTTTCACAGCAGCCTGGGATGCTCTAACACAGAGAAAAAAATACCAGAGCCAAACCTCAATGTGCCTGATGCTCAAAACAAAGATACTGCTTGTTCCCTTTTGGTCAAGGATATATTTACTTTCTAAAATGTCTGTAGGAAGCTGTGAATGATGTATGAAGGAAAACTCCTTGCCGAAGTGCACTGTTTGCTGTATTATCTACTATACATAGCCAAGAAAAGCATGCAAAATGGCAATTAAAATATTTGCTTTTAAGTACACTTCTCCTTCCTTCCTTCAGATGGCTCCACTTCCCACAAACTTCTGGAAGAGTATCTTCCCTTGGCAATACTTTGATATACGAAATATTATTTACAGCTTTATTTTTCAATTTGAGTTTGATTTATATTGTTTTTGCTGGACACCAGATGGGTAGAAAGCATTTTACATTATACAGATAAACTTTAAGTCAGAGAAAAGAAGAATAGCTATTGAGCAGAAGAGGTTTGCTGACACTTAAACTCTTTGGCTGTCAACTCTCATCTGATCAAGTAGATTGCCACCTACAAAAGTTTTGTCTTTCTGAATGACTTAGTCTCTAATGTGCCACTCTGCCCTGCCTTGTCATGGTTAGTGTTAAGCTGGTGTTACACATACAGAAATACATGTTGGTCTATTTCTATCTAGGTTTTTTAGTTGAACATATAAAATGTATTAAAATAGACCATTTAAATGTGGAATATTAAGATAATTAACAAGAATATTTAAAATATATGATAGAATGGAACAAAATGTAAAATCAGCAGACTAAGCAGACTCAAAATCAGCAGGTAAATTCAGTAAACAAGGCACTGTCTCATTCTGTTTATGTGACCAACATTACTTAAAATATGAATATTTACATCATAAAGCAAAGGCTTGCTCAGAAGGGAACATAAACCTTTATATTTGCAAATGTGGATGTTCCTAGTGCCTATTTACTGCATTTGCCTTCAGTATATGTTAATAGATTTATGTGAGCGCTATTAAAAAGAAGGAAAATGCATAGATGCTCTCTAGCCACACAGCTCCACACTTTCAGCACCCTCGAGCCACAGCCTGGGGGCTGACCCCTATGCCCCATGCCAGCCTGGGCCATGCAGGGCAGGAGTACTATTTTACGGAAGCATTAATTTACTGCACCCTAATAGCATTGTATGTATAGACGGTGATGCTTTACTCTGCAGCCAGTTAGTGATTCAGTTAAGTGCACATGTAGACACAGCCACGATGTGAGTTGAAGAGTTTCACCTGGAAGCTTTTGTCCTCTTGATTACCTATATTCTTCTATGATTTGTAGGTCCTCCTCCCAGGGCAAGACTGTTCTTCAGCAGATGTTCAGCATTCTCAATGCCTTGTGATGTGCTCTTGGTTGGGCACCCACAGAGATGCTGCTGATCCAGCATTCAGAGTTCTGCTGGGCTAGCATACAGGTTCTGCTTGAGGGGAGTATGCTATGCCATCAGCAGAGGCACATGAGCATTTCTGAGGAATACTCAGTAACTTAGTTGTTTGTATACTTGGGATCTCCAAGCAGCCTCTTCATCTCCTTTTTCTTTTCTACCCTGTGCTTGGTTATGACAACCCCCTGGTGCGTTGGCTTCCCCTTCAGAGTGTGAGACCTTGTTCATTCATCAGCTCTGCTTTTATTCTTCACTTTGTGAAACCCCCTTCACTTCAGACCTTGGCTGCCCTCATTTCTGCAGTTCCACAAGGAGTTTTCAAAATGTGTTTATTTTTTTCCTTCTTTCTCAGATTAGTCAGGTGTTGGGAAGTCATTATCATCCTTGCCTGTCCTCCTTGCCTACTTAGGTGCAGTTTCTGCTGAATTCAAAATGAGTGATGAGCAGTGGTTGGTCCCTGTTCAGGTTTCCAGGCATCAAAGGGAAGTTTCTTCCCCCTCAGTTTTGAAGTGCCAACCAACATTAGCAATTCCCAAGACTCAGAAATGGCAGAGAAGGTAGTATCTTTTCTAGCTTTTACCCACTATGTCATGACCCTCAGATGTAATGAACCCCATCCATTGTTTATTGAGCTGTGATTAGTGAGTGGTACATACAGATGGGGAAGGGGCAGATAATCATTGTGGATTACTGGTCATGAGAACCTGATAGAAAGTTGGGGACAGACAGGGGGACACTTGGGGAAAACAATAAGTAGAGTGACTGGGAGAGCCAAGGGGTTACAGAGAGCAGGTCAGTAATGGCATGTATATGCCTGCAGATAGTTATGGAATCATAGAAAAAGAAGGCTGGAAGGAATCTCAGGAGATCATTTAGTTCAACTCCCTACTCAAGGCAAGCCACTCCTGTCTAAACCATCTCAAAAAACATTTTTCTAACCTGTACTGAAAAACTCTCAAGGTTGAAGAGTCCACAACCTTTCAAAGCAATCTGCCCTAGGACTTCACCAGCCTCATACTAAGAGGTTCCTGGTCTAATCTATATTTATATTGTTGCAATTTAAGCTCATTACCACTTCGTAACTACCATTTTTGTAATTTAAAGATCTCCTCTTCTTCAGACTAAATGATTCAGTTCTTCCAGCCTTTTCTCATTATGTCATGCTTTCTAGATAATATTAATTTCTAAATTATTTTGTTGTTCCCTTCTGAACTTTCCAGTTTGTCTGTATCATGAAGTGTGGTGCCCCAAACTGGGTACTGCTCCGGGTAAAGTCTCACCAGTGCTGAACAGAGTAGAAGAATAACTTCCTGTAATTTCCATGAAACACAGCTGTTAATACATCCCAATATACACCCCCCTTAAAGAAGCTTTATCTAGGTGGGTTACTGATGAGAATTGCATGGGAGACTGTGTTGAAAGTCTTGAGTGCTTCTCCAATGCAATTCTCATCAGTAAGCAGTCTAGATAAAGCTTCTGTAAAGTAGGTGCATAACAAGTTGGATCATCATGCCCAAATAGGAGTAATCAATGGCTCTGTAGGCGTCCCTGGAGTATGGGTTAATATAACAATTGATTAGTGCACATACAAATCACATATAGGCCCTGAGAACAGTATGAGGAAAGTAGGCCCCACTGAATACAAAATTAAGCATACTATGTATGGGTTGCACAGAAGTGCCAGAAAAGTAGATCATTAATTTCAGAAGTGCCTCCAAGGCTAACTGATACGCATGGGAGACAGTACTGAAAGTCTTGCTAAAGTAAAGGTATATCATATCAGTTGCTCTCCCCCACCATTCATAAAGCTTGTCATATTGTCATAGAATGAAATTTAGGTTGGTTAACCTTTTGGCAAATCCATGTTGCCTATTCCTTATCACTTTATTGTTCTCTAGGTATTTAGAGACAAACCCTCTGACATGCTCTGGAATCTTTCCAGATTCAAGGTCTGACCGTCTAATCTATAATTCTCTGGGTCCTTCTTGTTCTTTTTTTAAAGGATGGGCATAACATTTCCCATTTTCCAGTTATCTGGGACCTCATCTCCACAAGTTCTCAAAAAAAAATAGACAATGGCTGTATAGCAGGGAGGCAAGTCTTGGCCCTGCTATGCTTGCCCTCACAGACGGGCCAGCACCGGAAGTTTAGTGGCAGGGAACCGCCGCTGTGGGTGCAGGCCCTTTAAAGCCAGAATTCCCCATTCACTGGGGGACAGCGGAAGCCCAGAAGGCCCCTGGAATTCTGGGCCACTAGGAGGCAGAAAAGCCTGTAAAGGTGAGGACATGTTTCCCCTGGAAAGGGGAAACTGGCCAGGGAGGCTTACCTGGTGCTGACGTGTAGGTGTTGGTGAACTGCCTGGGAGATAGTGCCAGAGAACCCGCAGCAGCTGGGAGAGAGTTGTGTGATCGCTGCTGTTGGATACGGAAGTCTAGTGAATTTGCTGCCCTGAAAAGGAAGAGAAGATGACAGAAACGGGAGATCTAGGAGTAGCAAACAAGAGCCCTGTTGCAAAAAAGGGAGAATTAGGCCACTAAGGGTAATTAGAGTCCTGCCTTGTAACAGGATGAGGGGAAGGACGTGGCACTGGCCTTCATTGAGTCAGCATCCGTGGCCCACAGAGTTACTGCGGCAAACTGGAAGGTGCCTCCAGGCTCTGGGTTTCTGTGAGGTAAGGACTCTGAACTTCGTGAATTTAAAGAAACCCATGCAGCAGACTGATTGCCCACAGAGGTGGTTGTCTGGAGGGAAGGTGGCACACAATTAGCAAATAGCCTGTGTACCAGGAAGACGTGCGTGACTCACCCTAGGACTGGGAGTGAGCAGAGGCAATAGTGAGGTCCAAATAGCCTGAGAAATAAGGCAAACGACTAATGGCCCCCTGAAGGAAGGGAGCCCCATAGGAGAGAGGCGGTGCAAAGAAAATGATTGGGCATAAACTGGACCGCTTCTTTTACTTTTAGTTTACATTGATTTTTTTTTTTTTTTTTGTATGCATGCCACACATTCAACGAGACTATCAACAGTTCCTGAGTGTGACCCATTGAGCATACGGAGAGACAGACATATCCATCCTCCCCGCTAGACAACCATCACTGGCAAGGTTGCTTGAGTGAGTGACGGACCAGGGTGTAGGGGTGAAAAATCCCTGGACAAAATATATTGTGTGATCAGGGGAGAACTGATGGACTAGAGAACACAGAACCAAAGAGAAGATCACCCAGAAGAAAGTCCTCCCAGGGCACATTTTCCCTCAGTCTCCAAAAAAATCAGTCAAGATGTGGCAGGAGAGAGATACATCAGTAGGGGGAAGTGCTGACTTGAGATTGGGAGTTGATCCAGGCCCAACCGCGCACACCCTGTCACAGCCTGCTATTACTTTAGCCACTTCTTTGAGTAGTCTAGCATGCATCTTATCTGGTTCTGCTAATCTGAAAACAAACAGCTTTTCTAAGTAATTTCTGTTCTTTCTTTCTTTTAGGCTAATGATCTCTTCCCCCATTCTTGCTGTTAACTAGGCTTATCATCTCAGAGTTGACCTTCTTGTGAAGATTGAAGTAAAAAAGGTATTAAAATACTTCAGATTTTTTTTCTGCATCATTCATTATTTCCTTCTCATTCAATGCAGAAACTACACTTCCCTTGGTCTTCCTTGATCCTAACTTTGGAGGATGCATCACTGATCTGTATGACCAGGATACAGAGAAAATGTTATTCTAAAACACAGCATGACTTGCTTTGGTGTTATTCCCAAGAGTAGACCCTTGTGAGGTGCTGCTGAACTGGAAGTGCATTATTACCCATGATGAATGAATGATAAGAAGGTTTTGCCCTGTGATGTCAGAGTTGTTGGATCACTTCCTGTTCCTTAAATTTCATTTTATGCCCTCTATAGACATGCACAAATCTGTGGTGAAATGAATGGTGTTTTGCAAGGACTATTTTAACCACAAAAGGTTAACAAAGTCCTACAACTCTTGCCTTACCGGTACATTACAATTTGTGTGCAGGTTTATGTGTATTCTCAGTTCTCACTGCGTGTATTTATAATTTCAGTTGTACACTTTGTCCTGGAAAAAATGCCGAGGTAGAATGTCAGAAAATTTATTTTAATGTGCAATGATAAAATGGTCAGGTTTAGGAAATACTGGGTTATCGGTGATCTAATACTATGAAAGCTATTGCCTCAAGCAGGGCATCGACTCACTGAAGACAGTCATTTAAATGATGCCTACTTGATACAGTATTAAAATCTATTTACACCATTTTAATATGCATTTTAATAAATGCATCTGGTGTGCTGGGGTGTGAGATGGAGCTGTGCAAGTCTGGCATTTTGAGCATGTGGTGGGAGAAAGGGGATTGCTGTGGTGGGTGGCCAGGAGGGAGCTGGACTGGGAAATGGAAATAGAGAGGGGGATCTGTGGGTGGGTAATAGAAAAAAGAAAGACTCTAATATTCTCCCAGCAGCAATGTATTTTTTAATAATTCCCTGCCTCTACCTCCCTGCATGATCTCCGGTTCAAGTACATGGGAGGTAAAGGAGTGGGGTGGGGGTTGTAAAGGGAGGAGCTGGGAAAGGTGGGGGTGGGTGACTCATGGTCAGGGCCCAATAACTTAAATTCTTTTTCAGGCTTAATTATCAGAGCAGGGGTCTGGTTTAGAGCTGACCCATCCCCGCATGGTGCACAGAGTGAAACTCAAAAATGCTACAACATCAGTTCTGGCTAACATGTCAATATCCAGTGGACACCTAGAAAAACACTAAAGTATCAGACTTTGTGGCAACCTATATTTAATGCCACTTTGTAGAAATACAATGTAATATATTGTAATAAAGGTACTAATTAGTTGAGATGTTCCAAGGATTGTGATGATGCCAACTCCAGAAACATGTTATTGCAACTGGCCTGATTCTGGTTGCACACTAGCATTTGAACAGGGAATGGATATCCAATCAGCATGGCTTCAGAGCAGTGGGGGAAACATAGGAATCATCCCTTGCACAATGTGAACCATTATGGTCTGCCTTGTGGAAACTTGCAAAGTTGGTATGCTGTAGAGATACTCACACAAATATGAAGGGTGAAGTTGCACGTTACACTTAAACCATACTGAATCTATGGAAAAGTTAAGCACTGTTCAAGTTAGAATATGATCTGAGCAGTAGCACATTAAGCATTAATCCCATTTCTTGCCTGCATAGCTCTGATGTGCCACTAGAGAGCTGGTGAGCAGGGACACGACTAGGAGCCAAGGCAACCTTGGTTCTTTCCCTGCTCTGGGTGGGGAGGAAATGGGGGAGGGGAGGCTGGGAACAGTGTATTCTGTGGTTCTGGAGGACTACACATTTCTCAGTTTGTCTCTGTGGAACAGACTGAAGTTACCCTAATACAAGCTAGGTAGCATGGTCTAGAATTAACCCTCACCTGAAGTGGCATAACTTTGAGATGCTCTGAAGGCACTTAGCATGAGTTAATGAGCCATAACATATGGACACTCACATTTTAAATACCCTTAGTATGGTCTAAGTGTAACATTTAACTACACCCTAATTCACACTACCTTAATATTCTGTTAATTTAATACACTTTCAAATTGGAGCATATACTGTGCAGTAGCTTGCCAGTTAATAAGCTCTAAGAATTCTGTTCTGTGGACAGAGGCAGTAATGTTAATACAAACTAAACAATGCTGTGTCAGCAAACCCTTAGTGACAAAATGCTAGTGAATGGGAAATAAAAGAACCTTCAACAAGTAAGTTATTTAGGCAGGATATTCAGTCCTCTGAAACCATGCTGCTGGTAAATCCATTATCTTATTCCAGGTACTTAGTATAGCAGGGTTTCTAAAAGGGAAACTCTGGTTTGTTTGAAAAGTCTCCAAACAGAGGCCTGGGAAGCAAATCCCTTAGGAAATGTTTGGGGTTTCTTTAGAATTCTTATTTGTGAATGGAAAATTATGTAGCTTTTTATTACTCCAATTTTGAACTTAAAACACTCCCAAGAGGACTGATAAATCTAAAAAGGAGTTTAATTAAACATTCCCATATTTCTAAAGGGAATACTTGATTACATGGTTTTATAATGAATTTCATTTTGCAACAGACTTGACACCGTTGATGCTGAGCAAGTTCTAGGCCAGTGTTCATTATGCAAGAATAAATAATGGCGAGTTATTTAAGTAGTTTCTCATTGTTCCCCCTAAGTGTGTTTCCAGTGGGGGGGTACTCATATAAACATTGGTAAATAAATCATTTTTGAATATGACACAGCTGTTGCCTGGAATTGGAACAACTTCCAACATGTGTGCTTACAGCATGTTTCTGAGAAGGCACGCTGCTAAGGGGCATTTGTACATGGTCCTTGCGGGTTGGAAGAGGTGGCTCCAAAAGGGAACCATACTTCTATTTTAATTCTCCTCTCTTGGGATTGCTGCTGCTTTTAGAAAAATGCTACCAAAATAAACCTGGCACAGATTAAAACACATTACAACTACTTAGTAGTAGAGCATTGGGATGTGCCTGCTCCTTTAATGGAGCAACCAGCCTGAGAGGCTACTTGCAGGTGGCAAAGGGGGGCTAATGAGAGACTCACCTGACTGGAAGAGGGCTCAGGCTTGAGCTATATAAGCCCAGAGCGTGCACTGGTTGGTTAGTCTCACCCCGATAGCTATGGAGTAAGGGGCTCCTGGCCTCAGAGCAGCAGGACTCATGAACTGGCATTGGCTCTGAATGAGAAACTGCAATGCAGGGAACAAGGAAAGGTACCTGAAACGGAGAAGGGCTTGGTTATATGGGTAGGTGGCCCTGTTTTTTGTTAAGCCTAGGGAAGTCTTGAGTGCCTGCCAGAGGGCAGGTGTTTGTTATTGAGTAGTCATAGTAGTGTAGCCTGGAGCCCCACAAGGGCAGGGAAGGCTTACTTAGAGGGCCAACAGCTCAGCAGGGGCTGAGAATGGGGCTCAGCCAGTGGTGTGAGGGCCTAGAGAGTAGGGCACTGGGGATAGTGTCATAGTTTGTAGGGTCGGAAGGGACCTTGACAGATCATCAAGTCTGACCCCCTGCCATGGCAGAAAAGGGCACGGGGGTCAAACGACCCCAGCAAGGTGTTCATCTAGCCTCCTCTTAAAAGACCCCGAGGGTAGGAGCCAGCACCACCTCGCTTGGAAGTTGGTTCCAGATCCTAGCCGCCCT
>NW_005842130.1:2283184-2291318 GCF_000455745.1 Alligator sinensis | reverse complement strand
CCCCCCCTCAGCCTTCTCTTGTGGAGGCTGAACAGGTTCAGGTACCTTAGCCTCTCCTCGTAGGGCCTGCCCTGTTGCCCCCTGATCATGTGGGTGGCCCTCCTCTGGACCCTCTCAATGCTGTCCACATCCCTTCTGAAGTGCGGTGCCCAGAACTGGACGCAGTACTCCAACTGCGGCCTGACCAGGGCTGCACAGAGGGGGAGGATCACCTCCTTGGACCTGCTTCAGATGCATCTGTGGATGTATGACAAGGTGTGGCCTTCCTGACCGCATCCCCACACTGTTGGCCCATGTTCATTTTGGCATCAATAATGACTCCAAGATCCTTTTCTGCCTCTGCACTGACCAGAAGGGAGTTCCCCAGCCTGTAGATATGCTGCTGGTTCTTCCTCCCCAGGTGCAGCACCTTGCACTTGTTAGTGTTGAAACCCATCCTGTTCTCATCTGCCCACCCCTGTAACCTGTCTAGGTCCAGTTGCAGCCTATTCCTCCCTTCTAGCGTGCCCACATCCCCCCGCATCTTAGTATTATCAGCAAATTTGAACAGGGTGCTTTTTACCCCCTCGTCCAAGTCACTGATGAAAATGTTGAACAGCGTGGGTCCGAGGACCGAGCCCTGGGGGACCCCACTGCCCACGTACCTCCAGGTCGAAATGACCCATCCACCACCACTCTCTGGGTGCGGCCCTCCAGCCAGTTAGCGACACATTTGACTGTGTAGGTGTCGACACCACAGTCCCCTAGTTTTTTAATGAGAATGGGGTGAGAGACAGTGTCGAAGGCCTTCCCAAAGTCCAGAAAGACTATGTCCACTGCTACCCCTGCATCTAAGGATTTTGTGACCTGGTCATAGAAGGCCACCAGGTTGGTCTGATAGGACCTGCCTCTAATGAACCCATGGGATCCATGAGCCCAGGCCCAGAAAGGGCTGGAAGCATGATCAGAGGGTCCAGAGACAAGCAGGGCTGAGAGAGAGTTAGATCCAAGAAGGTCCAAAGGCAAGGGGAGTACCTGAGTGTGGGCCTTGGAGGTTTAGGAGCCAGGGACTGATGGATGGATAGACCAGAGGGTCCACAGGGATAGGGTGAGGGCTAGACCAGTGTCTATGAATCTGAGAGGGTCTGTGAGCTGGACCTGGAAGTCCCAAGAGAGAGTCTGTGAGCTGGACCAGGGGGCCTGGGAGTCCCAAGAGAGGGCCTGGGAGCCCCGAGAGAGGGTCTCTGAGCTGGACTGGGGGCCCAGGAGCGCCAAGAGGGCTGAACATGTGACTGGGGGTCCAGGAGCCAAAAGGGGCCATGTGTGTGAACTGAACATCATAGTGATAACACCTGCAAGGCTTGGGGCATGGTATAGGGGAAGAACGGAGCCATGCAAGTTGCCCTTGAGGCTACAGGTGCCTACAGGGGTATAATCAGGCTGATGGGGACCTGGATTGAAAGTAGTGGGATCCAAGAGAGACCCAGTGGGGAATTATTAGGATTAAGGCTCACTCTAAGGCCTGTAGGCAACCTCTCTTAATCAACCTTTAAAATTAAGAACAAAGTGTGGTGGGCGAGAAATCTATGGGGAATTACATTAGAGTCCAAGCTGGGCAGGAGCTGCAAGGCCACCAGGGGGGGGCACAGCTGCCTTGTGACCACGAGCCTGTCACATACTTGTATTCATTTGGGCAGCATAGTGTTGTTAGCCTTTGATTGGTTAAATTTGATATATTCAGCTAAAATTTAATCATAAGTCTTGTGTTAACTGAAATTACAGAATTTCAGTGTTTCCTCCTTCTAAAGTAAAAAATACTCCATCTAATATATAACAATGCAGTGTATTTCTTTGTTGACACTATGGTATATATGGTATACAAGACGGCAGGAACTTTCAGATGTGGGTATAATTAATTATTTTCTGCTTAATCATGACGTGTTCCCTCATCTTCCATGGCCCCTCAAAATCTGCTTTGAGATCTAGGCAAACATTTGTGGAAAATATTAATTGACAGTTAGAAGTACACACCAACCAATATTCCTGAAGAACTGAGAACTCACAGTACCATATCTTTTTAAAAAGAATAATTGGTGGAAAACTGATTTGTTTATTTGCCATCTTAGGTGCATATTTTATACTGCTTTTGCTTCTTACTTGATAAGAGACTCACTTTGAGATACAGTGGACTAAATTGCCCTCTCATTTGCTCTAACTGAAGCACATCCCTATCTCACTACTGTTGATTCATAGTAATTGTCTCTAGTGGGTTATGGAATAGAGAAAATCCCACACAATTTACTGATTCATTTTGATGCACTGGCTGGGGGAGTAGTTAGTTGATTGCACGATTTCACAATGATTACACACTTAATTTATACAACACAATTTTATTTTAAAACTCTTTGCTACGTATATAACACTGCTTAGCTTTAAGAAACACCACAAACATTAAAAACACAATAATTACATATATCAGAAACAATGCTCCGAACGCACTTCCTTCCCAAACAATGCTATAAGAATTAGTGTTACAAAAACAACTACAATTACAACTAAAAGTTAAATTTGAATCAATACTGTTATTTTTCATAATATACTTACAATCCTAGAATTCCGAGAAGCCAAATACCAAAATATGGTTTCATTCCTCAGTAGTACAATTTAATGGGTTGGCCTCAGTAGTACGGTTCAATAGGCTAGCCTCAGCAATACGATTCAATGAGCTGGGCTCACCAGTGATAGGACTACGTCCCCTTCCTTCAGTCCCTTTCAGGTGCTCCGCGGCTTCAGCGTGAACTAAGAGATTCGTGTTCACGGAGAGGTTGGATTAGGTGATCAATCTAATCCGACCTTACACTTGCGATTCTTCCTTCGTTGTTCTGCAAGTGAAGTCACCTCCAAATTGGGACAGTAAGTTACAGGTTTTTATTGAGTGAGCTGCCGTCATTGGGCTCCTCCTACTCAATTTATCATACCTCCCAAATTTGGGCTCGGATCTTACTCAACAGAAATTACCTTTGTTGAGCATTTTAAATTATTCTTGGGGAGACTTCCATATCACTGTAAATACTCTTTTCTTAGCAATTTGGTTAAAAGGCCTTAGGCTTTGATGTCTCGGAATTTAGGATATTTACTTTCTTTGTAAAAAACTTCTAAAGATACAATTTAAATTAAGACTTCAAGTGAAGTCAGGACATTTCGCACGTAGCTCTGAAACAATGAGCTAGATAAGGAGATAAATCCTATCTTCTTCCTGAAACTGGCTAATGGGCAACCTTTACAAACATTCAAACTATTTCATTCAATATGACAGTAATTCCCCTGCCATCAGTGCAGTTACATTCTAATCAACCCAGTAAAAATTACAACAATATTTGACCCTGTAAGGTTGTTTCTGCATGGTACATTCATTCAATTCAGGGGAAGTCATCTAAATGCTCACCTTCAGAAGAGAGAACCTATGCTGCCTTTAGCCCTAATGAGGCATCCTGTATAGCACTGTAATTACTTATTTAAGGATTTAAGCATGTTGTACTGTGTGGCTGTAAGATTTGTTTAGCCAGTTAAATTCATCTGGTTTTGGTCCAGAAGTACATCAAAATAGCAGTCTTCTGTCCTAAAAGTGAAAACTGCTCAGAAACAGGTCTGCCATATCAATGAGAGAAGTACCTTTTAAAACAGATATGTGAATTGCTTTATTAGAAAATTTAGTGTTGGATTATTAGCAGATTAAAAAGTCTAATAAATAGCCTGGCAGAAGCTGCAGGAAATTGGGGAGCAACCACCCAAGATACAGGCTTGATGAAAGGCTGTTTTGCACATTATCTCTTTGTTTTCCTACCCACATCAGGTAAAGATGGTGCAAGTGCTGCAGGAATAGTATACTAGAAGATTGCATCCACCTCATGTAGGTGAAAAAACCCCACAAAACAGAGGTTCCAGCTCTGGTATAGATAGCCTAATAAGACTAGACATGGCCATAATTCTTCAAACTATCTAGGTATCGGAGCAGTATTATCTCAACAGTATTTCAGACTGACTAATCTTTAACTATAGATACAGATGCCTAAAATAACAGCATGCTTAAAGCCCACTTTTTCTCTCATTTTATCTGGTAATTTTTATGCTTTTTATTCAATTGGTTAGTTCAGGAGCAATTTAATTTGGATTGTGAAGGCAGCAGTGCTCAATAAGGAGATAAGGACTATGTCCACACATCCTAAACATAGCTTTCTTTCCTTCACCAAATTCATTAAGAACAGCCACAGGGATTTTTTTCAAACTTTCCAAGAAAAAAATGTACTTCCAGGCTGACATTGCACACAGAAAATTTCAGGTCAAAATGATAATTTCAGAAGATTTTATATGTGTGTACATGTGAAATAAATTATAACTAAAGCTGTTTTGCAACCTGAGCTTTGAGGAATTTGTCCAAACCATGTCCAAATATTAATTTCATATGAATATGTTATAACATTTTCTCTTTTCTATATTGTATTTAGAACGCTTTCTTTTCTGGTGCAATTATCATTTGATTTTACAGCAGCCCCTACAGGTCCCAGGGATGGATCAGGGCATCATTGTACTAAACTCCAGGGAGGTGATCCTTCCCTTCTATGCAGCACTGGTCAGGCTGCATTTGGATTACTGCATCTAGTTCTGGGTGCCACACTTCAAGAGGAATGTGGCTAGCATTGACAGGGTCCAGAGGAGGGCCACTCTCATGGTCAGGGGGCAGCGGGTCAGGCTCTACAAAGAGAGGCTAAAGGGCCTGAACCTATTCAGCCTCCACAAGAGAAGGTTGAGAGGGGATCTGGTGGCAGTTTACAAACTCACCAGGGGAGACCAGCGGAAATTGGGGGAGGCTCTGTTCCCTTGGGCACCACCGAATAACGGCCACAAATTGTTAGAGAGAAGGTTCAGGCTGGACATCAGGAGACGTTACTTTACAGTTAGGACTGCCAGCCTCTGGAATGGGCTCCCAAGGGAGATGATGCTTTCTCATACCTTGGGGCAGGGTCTTCAAGAGGAGTCTGGATAGATATTTGGCTAGGGTGTTATGACCCCAGCACTCGTTCCTGCCTGGGGTACGGTGTCGGACCTGATGATCTGTTTAGGTACCTTCCGACCCTAAGCACTATGAAGCTATAAACATTGCATGAACTCAAAATTAGGGATCTACCCAAATCAAGGAGGCAGGTGGTCAACTTCACAGGTAGATCATGGGACTGGTTGCCATTTTTGTAGGCTTATTGTGGTGGGCCCCCCGCCATGCCTGTGACTGACCCTTTGTATACCCTGGTAGTCCTACCCCTTTCTGCAGATTGCCTGAAACCATGGTTTAATTATCCTGATTAAGCCCACAAAAGCCATTAATCGAAACATTAAGCAATCTAAGCATTTAATTAAACTCTAAACTGAAATGTCTTATGGAATTTAAGCTATACACAATGAGGTCCCTTCCAGCCCTAAACTTCTGTGAATTGTAACTAATACCATGACTATACTTTATTAAAAGACATTGTAAAAAGGAGTTTACTCAATGCAAGCCTTGACAGGCAATTCATGCTACCTATTAAATGCTAACATGCAACATCCACGAGTAGTTACTGCTGACATTCTCTGGCTCTGTGGGGTCAACACTTGTCCGTACACTGAGATGGCACTCTTGGTGTCCACTGATTTCTGTGGAATGGTGTGACAGTGTTTTGCCAGGGCATACAGATGTGGAAACCAGTCACAAACAGTCTCAAAAAAACAGGCAGAAGCACAGGCATCCGGTACTCTTTGAAAAAGTTCACATAAGCAGCACATTCCTTGTCCAGGGATTGATTTCAGTAGCTAAGGATAACAACTCAGAACAGGCACCTTGTTGGGATCCAAAATGAGAACAGCACTAAGGAACAGCTGGTTGTCTGAAGCGTGGTGGCAGTGACAAGTCATACCTGTAGTACTGGTTCAGCTTCACAGCAGTTGCTTAGAAGAGGTCCCTTCTCCACTGGTTATCACATTGACAGTTCTTGTAATGCCATGTCTTTGACCCAACTAATCAAATTCATCCACTTGTTGTGTGCATGGTGGATCGCAGCCTCTCAGCCTTCAAACCACATTAGAAGCACCAGGTGGCATTTTCTGCCACAAACGTCACTTGATCTTGAATGTCTCCTTGTTCCAGGAGATCACAAAGCTTAAGCAAGAACTGTGTTCTGGGTGTGATTTCCTGCTCCTTGCTCACAAACTCCTGATAGTACTGAATAAGCTTGGTGTGGTAATGGATTGTGTTGAACCACGGATTCCACCTTGTGAGCACAGGCTTTGGTAGTGGCACAGTAGCATGTGGGTCCCCACTTTGACTGGCGAGGGACTCCCTGTACTGGACCTTATGGCCTAGACAGTGCTTAAAGGCTTTCTTGAAGGAGAACCCCAAGCTATCCGCATCAGGGAACTGTGTGTACCAGATGTCACTAAAGACAGAATGTGCACATTGCAGGTGACATGAACTTCATTAGACAGCATCTCTTGGAGCACATCAGGGAGCCTTGCACATGTACATGGCATGGACAGGAATGCTGAGACACTGTTATATTCTAAGCCATAGTTGACAATTGCCTCCACTACAGCCTGAGATGCAGTAAAAAAAATGCCAGATGTGAGGTGGATTGGCTCTGTTTGAAACACAGGCAGGTCCTGTTCTGTCTAGTCCCCAAGTACAAGTAAAACATGCAGCACATAGTTATCTTGGTGGTTGGTGGCTTCATCAGCAACAATGGAGAAGGATTCCTACACTGCTAATGCAAACTTGTGGACTGTACGTTTGAAGCAATCACTGCAGGGAGACAGTTTTGGCAAAGCCTGTTTGCACACGAACCAAAATGTGCCAGATGCTGGCAGTTTTCCAAGTAGTCCCTTAACTTTGGGTAATCAAGTTTCTCCAGTGGGATGTTCACCACAGTGCAAGCCTCCACAAGTGAAAATGCCACCGCTTGCCTTGCTAAGCTGTTTTCTGTGGTCCTTTTAAAGAACAAGGGCACAGCTGCTCATTACTTGCTCTGACCTTCAGTCTCTGCATCAGCCTTTTGCTTCATGTGCACCTCGGACTCTACATATCCAGAATCATGTTGCAGGCGGTACAGAACAGTCAGCCTCCATCTGTGTGTGAGGTCCCTGCAGGATACTGCCATACACAGTCCAGAGCTGAAACATATTTGGACATCTGGGAGGATTTCTTCTCAGTGTTCATCCTTGCTCAATCTTCCTCAGGCTGCAGCATGCTGCAGCAGCATACCTCTGATTTCTTAAAAGATGATGCCAAAATCCTCTTTCTTCCCTGACTGGCCCTGGATTGTCTCCTGTACTGAGCCAACGTCACAGACTTAGCTTCTCATTTGCTCCCTTTCTCCTCCTGTGGTTCAAGACTACAGAGCTTCTTGCCCTTTCCTCTGCTTGCAAGTAAGTTTTTTTTTTTCCTGCAGTGAGTCTGGCAACATCATGGAGCCCACTATTTTTTGCAGAAAATGCCTGATTTCACATTTAACGTGAGAAATGCAAAATTGTGATTTCAGTAGGTCCCTATTCATAATAGATGCAGTCCCTGCCCTGAAAAACTTACAATCTAGATATAATATGAGGATATATAAATGTTAATAGACAGGCAGAGAGAGCCCAAGGAAACAATGCCTAAGAGAGAGAGTTTTAAGTCTTGGAACCAGGCAGATTCTATAGATGAAGCACAGTTCAGTTTGGGGAATGCAGCAGTTAGTCTCCTTCATCTTCAGAAGGTGAGTACAAGCAGAGAGCCAGAAAGCAGGGCTGAGCCAATCTGGGGGCATTCTGGTCCCAAGACTTGGCTCCTAAAAGCTTGCTACTCTGACCCAGGCCTACAAATCTATAAGAGTTGTCTAATAAGGCTTAATGGAGGTTGGGTTGTCCATAAGTGGATATCTCCACGAAGGCTAGGGACAGACATTCAAAAAGCCTGAGCCTGAATCGATTCAATCTTTGCAGGTTAGTCTAACCTGGCTAAGCTAAATCAGTTTGATAACCAGACAGACATCTCAGAAATGCAGTCACATGCCTGCAGTGGCTCAGGATAGAAGCTGGGGGGTGCAAGAGCAGGCCTTCTTTCCTTCCACAGCACTGAGCTAAGGGGGGT
>NW_005842130.1:2269139-2283153 GCF_000455745.1 Alligator sinensis | reverse complement strand
GGGCGGGTGCGGGGGGGGGGCCGGGGAGTGGCCAAGCCCTGGCAGGATGCTTCCATTAGCCCAGCAGGGAATTGATAACAGTGTTTATCACCCATAACTCTGTGTTTATCACCCCATTAAGAAAACAACAAAGGGACATGACTAGCTACCTGTTGATTCTGCCTGTTGATTCAGCACGGACTGTAGCCAGCATGTGGTCTGCTACCTAATATACAGGTGCCTCCTCAGCAAGGTGGGTGGGGTGGGGGGAATTCCTGCTTAGCAGGGAGTGGTGAGGGGGGGCGGGGAAGCAGCCTGCAAGTCTCTGGAGCTGCAGCCAGAGAGCAGAAGGGAGGGGCCAGCCCTGCTGTGGAACAGAGAGCTGTGCCCAGCTCAGAGAGCATGCTGGGATGTTGGAGGGGTCTGATATATCTTAAACCAGCAGGGGGTCTGGGGAAGACATTGCAGAAATCGGCCAAATCAGTTAAGTGTGATACTACATTCAACCAGTTTTATCTCAATCCAGTTTCAGCCATTCTCAAACTGGTTTATGTGCACTGAACGTCTGTTCTGTTACAGGTTTAAACCAGGTTTCTGATCACTTAAACCTGATCATTTAAATCTGATCACTTAAACTTCTGATCACAGAAACAGGTTTCTGATCACTTAAACTGGTTTTTGTGTAATGTCTGTCCCTAGCCCATGTGATGTCAGGCAACCTCAGCCCCAAATTCTGCCTGCTAATTTTGATGGCTGTTATGGCTTAAATATATCCTATGTGTACCTATTATCATAATAGCTCCCTACTACAGGCTGGTACAAAGCTACAAGATGTTTTATCAAAGACCCAGATTATGGCTCTTAAGAAATCTTAATAGAGGGATGTAAATATGCTGTTTAAAGTGTTTAATTTAAACATATTTACACTGTGGGCAGTACCTGCCTGGTCAAGCCAGTCACATATCTACTTTTATATCATTTTGCAATAACAAAGGACAATATGTAAGGCATACACACTAAAACATGAAGAATTAGAGTGTAAACATGAGGAGTTTGGGAAATATATGGGGATTGATACCAATCTCCAGCTAACTTCACTGTGCTCACAAAAATATCTGTTTCCTGACAGAATGAACCTATAAGTAGGCAATACTTGCTGACAACTGGGTTCAATCAAGAACTATCCAATTTTTCCCTTGTTTTGTTTAATTTCTAATTAATTTTATATGAGGAAGTGGTTACTTATCTCAAACAACAACATTTAGAGAAGAAATATATTATAAAATCATAAAAAAGTAGAGCAGGAAGGGAACTTTGGAGATCATCTAGTCCAATCTCCTGCCTGAAGCAGGATCATTCCTATCGAAACCATCACACATGAGTCCTGTCTAACCTATTACTAAAATGGCACAGTCAGTCCTGTCACACAACCACAAATATGCATTTGTATTTTATTCTTAGGCATGTGCATGTCTAGACCCCGAGTTGGAAATCTGAAGTTGCAGACCCTGCAAAAAAGATACGTGTCTCGTGGCTCTGACCAATAGCATTTAGGGGGGTTTACTTGCCCAGGACTTCCTCAGTTACTTAACATTTGACTCCATGTCAGGTTGGGCTCCAAGTAAGATGGAAGGAGTGCAGGTTGTGGAATATATGTGCACAAAACAGCTCAAAGAACAAGGTAAATGACCTTTGCTGCTTCTTCATATGCTTGTGCACACATGTTCCCCTTGTCAGCAAGTATAAACTATCTTTGAGTATAAATATGACTTGCCATGTTAGTGATAACCTCTATTTCAAAAGCTGCATACAGGGTGTATCTTCCCTGAGACCTTGAAACACATATGGAGTTAATATAGATATCAAAGCCCCCTTTCTCTTCAGTGACATAATACAATTATAGATCACTATCAACAGCAGCAACAACAAAAATGCCAAATAAAGATGAGAGAGAGAAATTACTTGCTGCAAAGCTTATAACATTCAATAGTCCATGATTTGTTCAGACAATTCTGATAGGAGGTATGGGAACAAAACACCTAGGTCATTTAAAAATGAAATTGGAGAAGTTTATGAATGGGATTATACAATGTGCTTGCCTATGATTACAAAAGACAGGACATGACAGTCTAGGAGGTTCTTTTGGGTGAAAACAGACATTGCCTTTCCTTGCCTTTGTGTCACCATAATTTTTTTTTTTGGCAGCACAAAAGTGAAGTAAATGGATGGTCCTGTCAAAAATGCCCCAAATCTGTGATGGTGACAAAGGTAGTAATGGATTATGCTGCTTTACTGTAGTGCAAAGGTTCTCAAACTGTGGTCTGCTGACCACCACTGGTCCGCGAGCTCTATTCAGGTGGTCTGCAGAAAGATTGTGGAACAATCGAGGATACCTGTACTTGTAAGACTACTGATATTAAAATATGAGTTGTGTGCTTTGATTTGTAGACCAAAAAAAGTTTATTAAGTGGTCCACCAAGACCCTCAGTAATTTTCAAGTGGTCCGTGAAAAAAAAAAGTTTGAGAGCCACTGCTGTAGTAGATGGCTGTTGATGGCAGAAATGTGCAGACAGGCAAAGCTGCCAATACCCTCCAGCTGCCCTGGGCAGGAGGCTTGAAAGGTCCACTCCTGCACACTGGGGAATTCCCAAGCAGGATCAAGCCCCTCAGGCTCCTGGAGTGCCTGCTTGTCTCTTCCTGATTATGGGAAATATCGGAGGCCATCTCAACAAGGGAAGCTGAGGTTTTCCCACTTACAGAGACACTCCTGGGATCTTCTGGGCTTATCTCCTTAAGTGGAGAACACCCAGTGTCTCCACACTTGGATGTGTCCCATGCCAACCTCTGAGGCGGCATGGGAATCCCTGGCTCCTATGTTGCCCCACATCTGCATGCCAGGATCCACCCTGACACATGCCTTCATGTGATGTATGGGCTAGTGCAGGATGGGTCCCAGTAAAGAGGCATGGGGCACTGGAAATTCTTCAGCTCCTGCAGGGGCATGCCCCTTTAAGTAGGGAATGCCCAGGGTTCTCTGCTAAAGGACATTCACCCCTGGGAGGCACAGGAGCCAGGGAATTCCCAGCTCTTTGTCTCTATGCTGGGACCTGTCCTACAGCCACCTGTGCTTCATGTGAAGGTGTAGGACAGTGCAAGTCCCAGCACAGAGGCAGCAGAGAGTGCACAAGCTGGGAATTCCTCATTTCCCATGCTGCCCTGCATATCATAGATTTAATAGATTTCATAGACATTAGGGCTGGAAGAGACCTCATATGATCATGAGGTCCAGCCCGCTGTCCAAGGGGCAGGAAGTCAGCTAGGGTCAAAAGATCCCAGCAAGATAAGCATCCAAATGTTTCTTGAAAGTGTCCAGAGTAGGTGCTTGCATGACCTCCTGGGGGAGTATTTTACTGGCCTTGGGGGTTGGGACAGTAAAGAAGTTTTTCCTTATGTGCAGCCTAAAACAGTCTTGCAGGAGTTTGTGACTGTTGGACCTTGTCATTCCCTGAGGTGCTCTGGTAACCAGGCATTCCCCCAGATCCTGATGTATACTCCTTATGTACTTATAGCCTGCCACCATGTCACCCTTGAGCCTATGCTTCTCCAGGCTGAAGAGTCCCATAGCTCACAGCCTGTCTTCATAAAGCCTGTTCTCTTGCCCTCTGATCATGCATGTGGCTCTCCTCTGGACTTTCAAGCTTCTCCACATCCTTCCTAAATTGTGGAGCCCAGAATTGGATGCCATACTCCAGCTGCAGCCTCACCAAGGCTGAGTACAACAGGAAGACATCCTGGGTCTTACTTGAGATGCATCAGTAGATGCAAGCCAGAGTTTTATTCACATTGCCAGCTGCGGTATCGCATTTGTGGCTCATATTCATCTTGTGGTCAATCTTGAATCCCAAGTCTCTTTCAGTCATGGTGCTAGTGAGTGTAGCACTGCTGAGCCTATAAGTATGATGCAGGTTTTTATTCTTGAGGTGGGGCGCCTTGCATTTCTCTATATTAAATGCCATCAGGTTTTCATCCGCCCACCTTGCAAACCTATCAAGTTTGGCTTGGATCCCCAGCCTATTCTGAAGTGTGGACACTCTTCCTCAAAGTTTGGTGTCATCAGCGAACTTGGTCAGTCTGCTTTTGACACCAGTGTCCAGATCGTTTATGAAGACATTCAAGAGTACAGGTCCGAGAACAGAGCCTTGGGGGACACCACTAGTCACCGAGTGCCATGTTGACTTGGTTCCATCAACTACCACTCTCTGGGTCCGACCTCAGAGCTAGTTCCCCAGCCATCGGACTGTGGAGTAGTTGAGGTCGCAGTTGCCCAATTTTTCCATGAGGACATCATGGGACACTGGGTCAAAGTCTTTTTAAAGTCCAAATATATGACATTAACCTCCTCCCTTTTGTCCAGGTGATAAGTCACCTGGTCATAGAAGAAAATGAGATTGGTTGAGCAAGACCTACCCGCAACAAACCTGTGCTAACTATCCCTCAGAATGTTGCCTTCTGTTAGCCTGTCAAGAATGGGTTTTTTTTATATTTTTTTCCAAAATCTTCCCAGGGATTGAAGTCAAACTGATTGGCCTGTAGTTTCCCAGGTCTTCTTTCTTCCCTTTCTTGAAGATGGGCACCACATTTGGCCTCTTCCATTCTTCATGTACTTTGACTGAGCAACATGAGTTCTTGAATATCTTCACCAGTGGCTGTGCTATGATGTCTGCCAGTTCCTTTAGCACTCTGGGTGCAACCTACATGGATCAGCTGATTTAATCAGGTCCAGCCTCTCAAGATGCTCCCTCACAAGAGCCACATCAATGATGGGCATATATTCATCCTCACCCTGGTCATCCCGCATCATGTTTGGCAGGGTGGTCCCCTTGGGAGAGTGAAAAACTGGCGCATAGTAATCATTAAGCAGATTGGCTTTATTCTGGGCATTGATAGTCAGCTGTCCCAGCTAGTTTAGCAGGGGTTCAATGTTGCCCTTGTTTTTCTTTTGACTCCCCACATATCTGAAGAAGGACTTTTTATTGTCCTTGATTTGTGTAGCCAGATGGAGTTCAGTTGCAGCCTTGGCTTTTCTAGTTTGTTCCCTGCAGGTACGGACCAGTACAGTACACTCCTCCATTCTGGCTGAGAAGAGCTTCTTGCCAGAACCCACACTAACCTGTGCTTTACCCAAAGGGATGGGTCAGCATGGGTCTCAGCAAGGAGGTGCAGGGCAGTGGACAAATTTCCCCTTCTCCGGCATTGGATGCCTGCCTGATGCGGGACAAGTGGGAACATCCATTTTGCTCAATGGCAAAGTCTGCTTCTAGCCTTTCACTGCTTTCATTCTTAGTGTGTGTCAAGGGGTTTAAATATTCAGCCATTAGGCCATGGGATTAAGGTTATGTTATGTGGTATGGCAGACAACTGAGATCTTGCGGTACTATGCCTCAGGCTAGCGAAAATGTGAGAGTAGTTGAACTGATGACACTTGAGGGACAGAGAATCAATACTGTTTTGGCAACGCTGATGCTATTACAATCTTGGTATGAACTTGTTTAATTTTTTGAGGGACCTTTGAACCACTAGGAAATGCATGGATGCATGCAGAAGCTCTGAATACTCAGAGCATGGACTTGGCCCCACCCTAAGATAAAAGGTATGAACATTTCTGTTGTGTTTTGCCATAAGATAGACTTTGATGGGGTCACCCCATTTTAAAAAAAATGAATCTTACTATGTCAGCTCTCAAAGCCTCCCTAAACTTACTGCTGAAATGGTTTACAAGAGTATGAATAAGCCTGGAAAATAAGAGTTTGAGAGGAATGCTGCTCTGAATACAACAAGTTCCACAACTGTACAGTCTCCTGACATACAGGTGGCTCTAACATCTCTCTGTCAAGAGAGGTATAGAGTGGCTGTGGTATTGTCCTTGAGAACCAGAATCATCAGGAGTGCCTGGCACGATGGACAAATCACATAGTTCTCCAAGGAGTATTTGTAGTGTCCACCTTAACAACCCATGGTGCTTGTATTCATTTTCCCTCAAGACGAGCTCCCTATCTTCAGGGGGGAAGTCTCTTTTACTAGAGGGAAATAATAAGCTCCCTTGCAACCACAGTCAGGGTTTTCCCCTAGTCTAAGAAGGGTGTCGTATGAGCAGGGTACGAATCAATCTCTAATTGGTTTCTGCAGCCAAAATATAGGCCAAAAGCTGCAGGGCTCATCATGGGTTTTGGCATGCCACACCAAGCCCTGGATTTTAGGCCTGTGCTTCAATCAGAGCACTCAGAGTGTCTGTGAGGAAGGGGAACTCAGTGTTTTTTTTTCTTTTTCAATTTTGGGACAGTCAAGACTGTAGAGGCCCTGAGCAGTGAGGAAGCCAGCAGCCCTGGAGGTTTGTGTTGTATGTGGGGCTGAGCATGATGCTGGCAGGGGAAAGGGCTTTGTGCCTGCCTGTGGCCTCTTCTTGGGGGTGAAAAGGGCTGTCTCTCTGGTCACTGATTTTTTTTTTTTTTTTTTTTGTGTGTGGGGTGGTGGTATGCATATGTATGTATGCACACATATGTATCTATGCACACATATATGCATATGTGTGCATAGTGCCTGGTTTAGGCTAGAAGGTAGGAACGAGCAGGTGCTGGTGTGGTTCAGGGTTTTGTGTGCAGAGCTCCTGGTGGGAAGGTTGTGAGCCTAAGTCTGGGTGTGGATGCAGAGACTCAGAAAGGATACGTGTACCCAGTGGGCATGAGAGAACTTTTTTTTCACCCTGACACATGGCAAGCTGATACTGGCTGCAGAACACATCGGACCAGTGTCAGGGCTCCAGGGCTGAAAGCTGCAGGGCTTGTTGTGGCGTACTGAAGTTATGCCCTGTCCTGAGAGGAGGAAAGGGTGGAAGAGTAGCAGCCAGGTAGGCTCCTGGCACTGACCTGGAAGATGGTGTGGGAGCTTTCCCCAGAAAGGGGAGAGTGGCAGGAGCAAAAGCTTGTGCAGCTGTGCAGAGGTGCAGCGATTACCAGACCCAGCTGGGGAGTGTATGGGGATGGCAGAAGAATTCCCCAGCAGTAGAGCTTACCTGAGCGAGAGCTGGCGTGAAGCCTTGGGATCTGAAAGTTTACACAAACCTCACTCTGCTAGTGATACAAGCTGGATTTGGGGCCCAGAGGGAGAAAGAAGAGAAGGGCTAGTTAGACGTATTCATTCCTGTGATGAGGCAAGGCTCCCCCTGAAACAGGAACAGAACCCATAGCTGGAAGGCTGTGTCGCTGGCTGCAGGATCGGACTGGAGGACTCCTAAATCAGAATGGAGCCGAGATGAAGCTCCAGGACTGTTCTGAACTGTGAGTAAGGAAAAGGAGGCAGGTCCTAACATGTATGAAGAGACTTTTCTGTGAATTTGAAGACAAGTAAGCTCCCCTTTGGATTGACAAAGAGCTTATGAATGACTCAGCCCCAATGTTGGGGAACGGATCTTAATCTGCAAAGGGGTGTGTTTTGGGAAAACATTCCCAGGACTGTGTGAGTGCTCTAAGCATGGACAGGGACTAGGAAATCACATGCTAAAAAGCTAGTGTGCTACGGGCAGGGTATGGGGATGATGGAGCCCTGCCAAGAGGCCAGGCAGCTGTTGGAAATGCGTTAAGAAACAGCACTCTACTTCCCAGTACTACTTTTCCGTTTGGGATATTTTCTTTAAGATCAAAGGTATGGCAGGATAGACCTGCAAGGGATAAGCAGGATCAGAGTGAGTGGAACAGTGTACAGTTCTACAAGCCTGAGCTGCCACAAGGAGCCCTCAACTTCCACAGTATGGCATGTGTAGTCACAAGCAAGCAGGATGTCATGCACCTCAACAGCTGTAGGCAGCTCCTCACTTTTGTCCTTGGGTAAGACTTAAGGTTATTGCCAAGAACTAGAATGTGTTGATCTTTAAAGTAAATAAACTACTGTCTTCAAATCAAATCACTCTAATGAACCCAGTTCTTGGCACAGGAGTCGCAATCAATTTGTCTTTGTTTCTAACCCTACCTGACTAAACAAAGACAGAATCTAGTGCTCGTGCTACTCAACTGATTATTTAGACCAGCTCAGATCAACCCCCTGTCCTAAGACTCCTTTTCTGAGCTGAGCTGCAACTACTGCAATACATTTTGTAATTAGCAGTGCAAACCCTTCCAGCTGATGAGAGGTCAAAGGGTAGTGCGATGAACTGGAAGTAGTGTAATGAGGCCAGAGCATAACTTAAGAACTAGTCAGTCTCAATCAGGGAGGCAGGGCAATATATATTTGCTGAACAGGCACAACTGGAAAAAGGCCAGAGCAGTGCCTTGGTCCCATCTGATCTGAATAAAGCTATCAGGGAAGCCAGTCCTCAGGCAACCAGCCCCACCTACTCCAGCTTTTTAGGCTAGGTACAGACATTGCACTTTTACTAGTATAAGTGATTGGAAACTGGTCTATACCTGTACCAGAACAGAAGCTCGGCACATATAGACTGGTTAAAAATGGTGGAACCCCGTCTAAGACTTGGTCCCTCCTTCCCTCTCCCCAAACGGTGAATGTGCTGTCGTTCTGAAGTAGAATGCCACTTACAGAAAACGGCGTAACTTAGACCAATTCTGGCTTGGGCTTCTTGAATGTCTGTACCTAGCCTAAAAGCCAGGACAGCCTGCTGTATCCTTGTTTGGGTAGAAACAAAAGATTTTGTTCCTGGCTGTCTTGTTCAAACCCTGGCTCTGGCTCCAGCTTGTGATTCTGGTAGGACTTTTAGCATATCCTGATTCCAGTGTTTGTTCTTGTTCCTGGTTTGACTTCTGGCTCTGGCTTCTGATCCTCATTTAACCCTTTCTGTATCCTGGCTCTGTCTTTTGACTCTGGTTTGGCTCTGGGGCTGTTGTGATTTCAACTATACCTCTAGTTCTGATGCCAGACTCCTCTGGACCCCCAGTTCCTTGGGAATCCAGACTGAACTACACCCATAGTTCTAGTGACTAACCACTAGGCTAGATCACCTAACAATTAGCAGTCTGTATTGACAAGTCTCAGATACTTCCTGTGGCTTTAAGGATAGTGGAAGTAAGCAGCCTTCACTGCTTCACTGATTGTGACAAGTGATATGCTGCCCCTGAAGAAGAGACAATGACAAGGAGAACCATGTGGAACTCCCTTTTTTTGAAAAAGGCATTGTTCAGGCTCAATAAAGGTATTGTTCAGTAAAAGCATCAGGCTTTTTCGGTAAAGTGTGAATGGGAGTAAAATATCTTTCCTTGGTCATTGTATAGGTACATCCTTTATGGCTCCCCCCTGAAATGGAAGCACAGAAGCACAACTTGTGAGAAGAGTCCCTAAATACAAGGCACATGGGTGGGAGGGAGCAGGGTAGAGGTGAAAACTGTATGATGCACCCCAACTGCACAGCACCTAATATGCAGTGCCCTGTGGTGAGCGATTTCCAGGTACTGAGGGAGTGAGATAAATAGTCCTTAAAGGGACCAGCAGACTTGTGGGAAAAGAGCACTGTGCTCTCAAGTAATCATGTAGACTGCTTTGAAAGCAAAGGTAGCTGTGAAAATGAAGCTGACACAAAAGCTGAGATTTATCTTGTCTGGGATTTGTAACACATCTGGAAGGTGCTGGTGTGCTGGGTTGTCCCATTGCTGAAGCTTATGCTGCCTTTTTTTTTCTCCTCCTCCCAGGTACTCCATATTCCTTAAGAAAGGAAGTGCTGCTCCACAATCAGTAAAGGCCTGTATTGCCTCTTCAGCAAATCTGCAGAGATTGCACCCTTTAAAAGGAAAATATGTTATTATTGGTTGTGCCTCCCTTTGAATGCTCATTGTCTGAACAGTTCTAGTGTCCTTAACCTTGAGGGCTGGCCACTAGGTGGCCTTTGGTTGCAAGAGTGCTAAACTCATTCCCCAGGTAGTTTTCCTGAAATATTATGTAAGGTTTAATAAGATAATACTTTGGTAGCTATTCCCAAGGCCTGAATCCAGTTTTCAACCACATAAACCTAATCTTTGGAGTTCTATGGCTATGTCTACACAGATACTTAGGATTGACCTTCAGGTTGTCCTCAAACTCTTACCACAACCACCACTCCATCCTGTAATCCAGGGGTTTTGAAAACCCCTGTAATCCAGGGGTTTTCAACCTTTTTCGATCATTATACCCCCAGGCAGCCAGATGCGGAGCAGTGTACCCCTGGCCATCAAGCGGGGACGGGGAGGGAAGCGGGCGGAATGGGTGGCATGCTGCATGCAAGCTTCCCCCGCCCCACATATCTGTGTGGGTGGCACCTGTGCGGCAGTGTGGGATGGTGCATGGTGGCGCTCCATCCCCGCCTGCCCGTGTGTGCCCCCTAGGGCCTTCTTAAGTACCCCCAGGGGTACACGTACCCCTGGTTAACAGCCCCTGCTGTAATCCATTGCACTCAAACTCTGGCAGCAGTCTGACCTGAGTGTAGACACTGCTGATCTTTCAGATATGAAGCTCAGCCTACTGCTGCTGACCTCTTAGCCTGATTCTTTCTGCAGAATCTTTCAAACTTGAATGTATGCTGCTGGCACTGAGCTCAGGAAGTCCTCTAGTGGAATGCTAACAACTCCCTTTTCCTTTCTCTTTGCTTATAGTTACAGATAAGTCTACAAGAAGAGGCATCTGTATCTCATGAGAAAACCTGCAGTACATTCTAATGCATATCTGCACCCCACACTGCAGTATCACAGTGAGTGGCCCAGTCAGTGTGGGGTATGCAGTCCCAGAAAACACCTACACATAGCTGAATAGTAGGAAAAACTATAATACAGTAACTGTGATGTAGATACTACCTATCTGAAGGACCTTGCACAACTATTTGTGCCCAAAATTGAAAGCGCTCTGAGTTTCCTAAAAGAGTTAGCTTGATCACCAGTTAAAGATCATATGTTTCTATCGCTCTCAGCAAGGAGGTTAAAAAAGAGATTGTAAGGCAAGACAAATGTTTAAGATTTGTCCGGCAATTTGTTGGACAAATCTGACCCAGTTGTGTGGTTTTAAATGGTGTACATACTATCAGCACAAAGTGAGAGGGGGTGTGTGGGGGTGGAGCCATGGTAGGAGTTCAGAAGAATTACAAGAACTATTAAGAAATGGCATGCTTCAACATCAGTTTTGGATTTAATTGCATTTCCACTCACTCAACATATTGCCTTACATGCAACACACATCTTGTTTTCCAAAAATCAGCTGCTGGAAATTGGGGTGCATGCTTATAAGCAAGGAAATATGGTAACAGCAGCGTCTGCTGTAGGAGTCTCTGTCAGGGGAAAAAATAAAGTAATGATGCTTATGTGGCTTAGGGGGAAACACAGTGAGCCTATCAAGCTCTCTAGCTGCTGGGGGTAGGCCACCTTCTCTTTTCCTCTGGCAAATCCTCAGGCTGCTGCAGAAACTATTGCTGACAGCAGAACTCAGCCTTGGGTAGTATTTCTAAACAGAGCTGAGCACTGGGTTGCTGGGGCAGAGGCTTCTGCTGAATGAGCTGGGTGGGGCCTCAGCTGACCTGGCAGATGCTGCCCGCTCTCAGCTCAAGAAGAGAAAAGGGGCTAGGCCATTTTGTTCAGTCAGCAGCATTGGTGGCATCCTGCAGCTAGGGTTAACAGAACAGCCATGGGCAAATTAAGGATTTTGAAAAGCAGAGTGCAGATAGTATGATGCATGATTGATCACATGTAACACAATGTGTGTGTGTGTGTGTGTGTGTGTGTGTGTGTGTGTGTGTGTATATATATATATATATATATTTATCCTATTAAAAAGAAACTAGAAGGCTTACTAATATGCTAGGGGCCTAGGGCTATATTATTGTTTAAAACAAGCAAAAACAAACATAACTTTATTGGAATATGCATTAATGTGCTATATCCTTTGTTATGTATAAAACACAACAAACTAGTAAAAATAAATCAAAAGATGTTGTTTCTTTAGTCCTGTAGTGATTAGAATTAAATGTACGTATATTTTTCAGATTCATAAAACATGAGCCTTCTTGAGCAGCTTGACAGTGCATCCAGTGCTTCTCTGAAAATTATTTCCATACCTGAATTAACTGTTTTTAACTCTTGCTAAGAGCACTTGCAGGGCTGTGAAATAGCTCTAGTACCCAGAGGCACTAGCAGATGGAAGAATGGCAGAAGAAAAGACCACCTAATTAGTGGAACAAAAGACCATTAAAAAAGAAAGAGAGTTGTTAACACCTGTGGAAGGAAGAGCTAGGAGGAATCAAGTAGATTATAATGAGCCATGGGCTAAATACAGACAATCAAAAAAGCCCGAGACTGAATCAAGTCAATCTTTGCACGTTAGTCTAAACTGCATAGATTGAATTGAGACGCAAGTGAACAGACATTCACTTCTGATTCAAGAAATGTAGCCAGATGCCTGCAGTGGCTCAGGCTAGAAGCTGGGGGGTGCTAGAGTGAGTCCTCCCTTCCCTTCAGCAGTGGCCAGAAGGCTGGAGGGAAGCTGGGAGAAAAGTCCTCCAGGCTTTTCTCCCTTCCCTGCTCAAGCTGGGTGGGGGAGGCATAGCAAGGCCTTGGCAGGCCCATTGAGTATGATTTGCAAGGGGTTTAAACCCTGACCTTGGCCTGCATGGACCCTGGCCAGGGTGTCCCGGGGTGGGGAGCAAGGGGGAAGCAACCCCTGCTAGGCTTTTCCCTTTGTCCCCACTGTAACGGGGAAGGCCTGGCCACAACCTAGCCCAGGCCAGCATGCTGAGCTGGGAGGGGGGTTTACACCCCCTCCCCCATCTGCATGGGATCCCAGTTGGGGTCTTCTTGAGCAGGGCACAGCAGCTCCTGCCTGCCTTTGCTCTATTCACCACTCCAGTGGCTGGCATGCTGCAGTGGAAGGGAGGGAGGGGGTTTTAAACCCTGTCTCCCAACAGCAGGGGACCCCAGCTAGGGTCTGCTTGCCAGAGGTACAGCTGCTCCTGCCAGGCTTTTTCCTGCTCACCGCTGGAGGGGATGGGGGGAGGAAGGGAAATGGCCCTGGGCTAGCACGCTGAAGCAGAGGGGAGGGAGGAAGGGAGGGAGGTTTAACCCTTTTCCTCACTCCTCTGCCTCAGCATGCTGGCCTGGGTCTGGCATCTGGCCATGCCCTTGCCTCCTCTGCTCCAGTGGCAACCAGGGGAAAAGCCTTGTTAGGGGCTGTTCTGTCCCTGCCAGGCAGACTCCAGTGGTGGGGTCCTGTGCAGGCAGGGGCAGGGACTAAAAGCCCCCTCCCCCTGCCTTGTTTTTCTGGTGTAGCCTTTGGGCTGGCCATCCCCACTCTGCTCGAGTCGTGAGTGAAGGAAAAGCCTGTGAGGGGCTGCTCCGCCTCCAGCATGCAGACCCGGTTGCCATCCCAAGCCAAGTGTACCACCCCCATCCCTTCTCAGCAAGCCAGAGCAGTGATAGTGTTTTCACTAGGGAGCAGAGAGGTAGGGACAACCCTGCTATATTGAAGCAGACAGCCCAACCCAGCATAGCCCAGGGCTGCAAAGCATCCTGGGATGTGGGGGGACTGAGCTAACTTGAACCAGGAAGGGATCTGGGACAGAAGTTCCATAAACCGGTTTGTCCTAAATCAATTTAGCCCTTAAGCAATGAGTAGGAGGGGTACGGGGGGGGGGACATGCCCCCCCTGAAAATGCTGGTGCCCCCCCTGACAGTGAGCACTCCAGCTGCTTGGGGGGTATGGAGAGCAGTAGTGCCCCCCTAAGATTGGGTCCATCAGCGGCACGTCAGTGGCGGAAGTGCTGCTGGCGTGCTTGGCAGCTGGTTGCTGGGGGACCCCACTCCCAGTCACTGGCTGGCCACTGGGGGAATCCTGCCCCGGTTGTGCCCCATTGGTGCTCCCCAGACTTGGAAGGCACCAGTCGCCCATGGTTAAGCCTGATGCTATATTCAACCAGGTTCATCTTAAACCAGTTTTGGCCATTTTGAAAGTGGTTTATGTACACTGAACTTCTATTCTGTTACAGGTTTTAAACCAGTTTCCAATCACTTAAACTGGTTTATGT
>NW_005842130.1:2226360-2269108 GCF_000455745.1 Alligator sinensis | reverse complement strand
TGTGTATTTTCTTCCCCTAGCCACGAAATCAAGTAACTCTCTCACTGTTTCCTGACTAGAAATGCTGCTGCTATTGCCAGGTAGTTGGTTTTAAAATTTGGGTGGAGCAGGAATCAGTGTGGTGCAACTGTATCCTCTCTATCCCTGAGCAGCCACGATGTTTTGCTCCTCATCTACTGCTGCTGCCTTTCTCTTCCCTGGCAAAGTACTGTACTAATCAGTATTTTCAAGGAAAGATATTATTTTATTTATCTTGTCTTTCAAAAACAAGGTGTATATCTTATTCAGTCATGTATTGTACATAAGAAAATACAGTATTTAGGATGGAATACTAGCACAGATAAATGGACAGACAACTAATTGGAAAGAGATACTGAAAATATTCTGAGCACACGTGCAAAATATTTTCAGTTTGTGTGATATTTTATAAATATGAAAGACACCTTATGGCAGTGATGATGAGTAGTAATAATGCTCTAGTTATAGCCATTTGGGTAAAAAAAAATTACACAGTAACTTAATTTATTCCATACCAAATGCGTATATTTTATATTTCATGATAAATTACTTTAGGATAATGAGTACATACAAACTAGCCTTTCCATTCTGTTTATAAATATATGCTTTTAGTCCCATGTGTGTGTGTTTTTCAGAGAATCTGAACATCCCCAAATGATGGGGTACATAGCAGCTGTTTTGAATATTTGAAAACTTGAGGTGGTGGGGGAGGTTTCAAACATCTTTTTATAAAAATGTGTGCTATATGGCCTCAAAAGTACTTGTTTTCCTGGTCTTACCTAAAGATCATTGCATTTCCCTTTGGACAGACACACTTTTGTTAGCTGTCAAACCTATACTGAAATTGTCATAGTGCTTTTCTTTCCCACCTCACTGGTTTGGAGGGGTGGGAACAGGACAAGGGGGTGCTTCTTCATGCATTGTTCCTATCCTAGGTTAGGCCTGTTCTTCCTGAAATCTTGGGTTGCCAAATGCATTTGAGTGCAAAGAAAGGATTTGCTTTACAATTCCTGAGGCTTTTTTTTTAGTTTTAAGTAGTTAACAATATTGCCAACTCAAGCAATTTTATCAAAGGTCCCACAATATATTATATTTTTCTTATAGCTCCAACTCCCAGGGAGAAGCAATTATATGGGAATCTCAGCTTTCTCTCTCACTCTTTTTTTTTAAAACAAACAAACACAACATTTCTGGCCTTGAAGTTTTCAAAGAAAAGTGTGGTTACATGAGCAGGCAACATTCTCAAGGTTCAGAAATGAAAAGGCAATGAAAAACGACCACGCATTCTTAATCTCATATTTTTTGAGGCCTGACTCATGATTTTGAAACACTGGGTGTTGAGAATAGCGAGTTTAATCGGTGACCAAGATAAGTGAAGGACAGAATCTTTACATATATGTGTGTGTTTCTGAGCACTTCAGTAGTCCTCAGATTTGTTGTTTACTATTTTCTGAGAAAAGTTAAAAAGTACAGTACATTAGATAGGATGCTTCACTATGCTACAAAACTGTTGTTGTTTCTCTGCTACACGTTCTGTACAATACCCCAAATGCTCCATCAAGACCTCTTAAAAACTGACTTTATGCAGAATATTTCACATGCTGAATCAAACCCAATCTAAACATCCATGAAGTTTACCAAAGAACAAAGGACTTTCAAATATTTTCTTCTATATAATTACCATGGGATTATAGCAGTAGTCAAGTAGCAGTGTCACAATGCATACATTTTGTTTATCTGTTCCTGTATAGAGCTATTGAGATTTGGTCTTAACCAAAATAGAAGGGGGAGGGGGAAAGAGAGACTAGATGCAGAGGGAGAGATTTGCATGCAGCTAAAAAAAAAATATCTAGGGGGCAGCAGGAGGAGAGGTGGAGCAGGACACAGAACAGAGCCAGCCTGGAGTAAACTACAGAGCCAGAGAGGGTCAAGTAACCATTTGTTAATAAATTAAAAGATGGAAGGGAGACAGGCAGGTCTGGAATCAGAACAAACCAATGGCCTTAAGACATTCTTTTTATTTTTCACACTGTCTGTCAGTATCAGCAATGTTGGATACTAAAAACCCAGAGCTGAAACACACTATGAAAAAGTAATGGGATACACAAGCAAAGCATTCTAGTGGAAAAAAAACATAGAGTGGTGACTAGAAAGAAATAATTGTTGAGTTTTTTTGCATGAGTGCTTTGAAAACTGTACCATTCTTTACTGTGCTCCAATTTACTGTGCTTCAATTGTACTGTGTATTACACATCCACCAAGAAGATCATAGAGAATATCTCTAAATGACTTGTACATGAAAAACTCTTCCTGTGAGAAGTAGGAAGAACTTTTTTTTTTTTTTAAAAGAATAGTGCATATAAACAAGAGGCATGCTTTACCAGGGAAGGTTGGTCTAATAAAAGGTATCGTCTCTGAACCAAGAGTTCTAGAGTTTTGCATTTCTTTTTGTCTCAGACCAACACGGCTATCAAATACATGGAAGATGCTGAATTTTAGCTGATTGTGGATTTAAACTTCAGTGCTGAACAAGAAAGATTTCTACACCTCCCTTCCTGTCTGCCATCTGACACCACCAGGGAAGGAATCCTGCCTGATCTGCACATCAAAGAGCAACGCACAAAGACACTCGCATGGACCCAGAGGAACAGACTTCTACCTTCAGCTTCTTCTGTACAAAAATTAATTTTATTTTCTACCTATGGGGACTTTTTCCCATCTTTAATTTCCCCTGTGCCCAAAAACTTGCAGAAAAAAAAATATTTTTTGTGATTTCTTAGTTGGTCTAATACAAGGTATCATCTCTGAACCAAGAGTTCTAGAGTTTTGCATTTCTTACCAGTGAAGGGGCTTTTGGAAGACATTGAGTATTTTAACTAAAAGGAAAAAGGAAAAAAGCATTACTGAGTCTTGACCTTTATTAAAAGCAGTGGCTGCTAAACTGTAATTTTTGTTTGGTCTTGACTGTTTGGAACATGAAATCGTTGTCTAGCAATGGCTGTGGGTTGTTTTCCTATCTTTCAAGTCTTGGGACCCATGGGATTCTCTTGAGCTGCGTTCAGAAGCTGTTTTCAGCAGGCAGCTGGTAAAGCCTATCAAAGGAGCTCTGATAATGCCCTGTGCACTCCCCTTTATTAGAACACTTGTTTTACAGGAAGTTTGTTTTTCCTCTTTGACTCTCAAGTAGGTCTTTGTTACAGCAATATTGACATTTTAAATGGCACACATCAGGAACAAACTATAGGTATGAGCAGCTTGCCCATGCTTCCTCTAATCTGATGACCAATATTTGCCCAACCTGATGCCAAGCCAAGATAAATAACTGATTTTTATGAGCTGTCCTCCTTCATATAGGGTAAAGGATAATAAAATGGGTTCATCTTAATCCAAAAAGCTTACTATTTCTAACATTCTTCACAAAACATGACTGCGACAGGTATACTTGTTTAGTAAAGTAATCTATTAATTCAGTAATGCATTTAATTTTATAGCTCACTATCATCCTACCCTTAAGATTGCTAAATTAAAAGCATCCTAAAAGAATCCTAAAATAAAAGCAGCCAGGGGAAGGAAGACGCACCATGTTTTCAAGGACTCATTCAAGATAGAATAGGATAGAATAGGACACCTGGTGGAAGGGAGGGGCTATCACCAAGGAGGATTATACCTCCATTGCTTGAGACTGTAGGGGGGCTGTTAGGAAGGCTAAGTTGGAAACAGAACTAGGACTAGCGACCAGGCCCAAAGATAACAAGAAGTCCTTTTTTTAAATACATAGAGAGTAAAAAGAAAGCACCGGGTAACCTGGGGCCCCTGCAGGACACCCTTGGCAATTTGGTGGTTGCACCAGACAGTAAAGCTGACCTCGTTAACAAATTCTTTGCCTCCATTTTCCTGAGCTGGAATTGGGACATCCCACCCCCCCGGGATTCTGGACAGACTCAGGAGAGGCACAGCCAGGTCTAGGGTCAGGGAGGACCTAGTCAGGGAACTTCTGGTGGGGCTAGACATGTTCAAGTCAGCAGGTCTGGATGATCTCCACCCCAGGGTGCTGATGGAATTGGCAGAGGTCATTGTGGGACCCCTGGCACAGCTTTACAAGCACTCATGGTGTTCTGGCGAGGTGCCAGAGGACTGGAAAAGGGCCAATGTGGTCCCCATTTTCAAAAAGGGGAGGAAGGAGGACCTGGATTACTATAGGTCCATTAGTCTTACCTTGGTCCTGGGGAAGCTGTTTGAGAAAATTATCCAGGAGCTCATCTGCGAGGGACCAGCAGGGGAGATCATGCTTAGGGGCAACCAACATGGGTTCATTAGGGGCAGGTCCTGTCAGACCAACCTGGTTGCCTTTTATGACCAGGTCACAAAATCCTTAGATGCAGGTGTCGCAGTGGATGTAGTCTTTCTGGACTTTAGGAAGGCCTCTGACATTGTCTCTCACCCCATTCTCATTTAAAAATGAGGCTACTGTGGCATCGATGCCTACACAGTCATATGGGTCACAAATTGGCTAGGGGGCTGCACCCAGAGAGTGGTGGTGGACGGGTCGTTTTCGACCTGGAGGGATGTGGGCAGTGGGGTTCCCTAGGGCTCGGTCCTCGGGCCTGTGCTGTTCAACATCTTCATCAGCAACTTGGACAAGGAGGTGAAAAGTACCTTGTTCAAATTTGCGGATTGCGGACACTAAGATGTGGGGAGAGGTGGGCTCACTAGAAGGGAGGGACAGGCTAGAACTAGATCTGGACAGGTTACAGGGGTGGGCGGATGAGAATAGGATGGGATTCAACACTGACAAGTGCAGGGTACTGCACCTGGGGAGGAAGAACCAGCAGCATACCTACAGGCTGGGGAACTCCCTTCTCATCAGCACAGAGGCAGAAAAGGATCTTGGAGTCATTATTGATTCCAAGATGAACATGGGCCGACAATGTGGGGGTGCTGTCAGGAAGGCTAACTGCACCTTGTCATGCATCCACAGATGCATCACGAGCAGGTCCAAGGAGGTGATTCTCCCCCTCTGTGACACTGGTCAGGCCACGGAGTACTACATCCAGTTCTGGGTGCCGCACTTTAGGAGGGATGTGGACAGCATTAAAATGGTCCAGAGGACGGCCACTTCCATGATCAGGGGGCAGCAGGGTAGGCCCTATGAGGAGAGGCTACAGGACCTGAAGCTGTTCAGCCTCTACAAGAGAAGGCTGAGAGTGGATCTGGTGGCCATCTACAAACTTACCAGCTGGGAACGGGAGAGTCCCTGTTCCCCCAAGCACTACCAGGAGTAACTAGGAATAACGGCCACAAGTTGACTGAGAGTAGGTTCGGGCTAGACATCAGGAGACACTACTTCACAGTTAGGGTGGCTAGGATCTGGAACCAACTTCCAAGGGAAGTGGTGCTCACTCCTACCCTGGGGGTCTTCAAAAGGAGGCTGGATAATCACCTAGCTGGGGTTGTTTGACCCCAGCATCCTTTCCTGCCCATGGCAGGGGGTCGGAATTGATGATCTGCTCAGGTCCCTTCCAACCCTAACAACTATGAAACTATGGATCATAGTTAAGTGCCTAAGTCCACCTATAGGTGGTGCCTAATAGGTGACACAGTTAAATGTCTAATAGGTGGAACAGAATATGTCCATGGGTTTGTTACTTATTTCCATCAGTTTTTAAAAGGTCTAGTTTGGGGATGTCCCAACAGAGCTTTAGAAGGGCACTGAGGTTGCTTCCCATGGTGCTCCCGAAGGCCTGCTGGCTCTTGAAAGTGTTCATACCCTTCACATCTATATAGCTGAGTTGTCCAACTTCTTTCTTATTTCTGCGAGCTCCCCATCACTATTGGTTTGGGGAGTTTTGATTTAGGTGGTTGTAAGAAGGTTGCCTGTCCCCTACCTAGCGTGGTTGAGGGGCTACAGCTGTGTGAAGGCTAATGAGGGAGGGGCTTGCTAAGAATCAAATGTGCCAAACCTGCAGCATGCAGGCAGGAACTGGCATAAGAAGCAAGGGGGAGTTTCCACTTCTATACAGAAAATCAGAGGGGTTAGGGTCACAAGCTAATGGGCCAAGGGAAAGGAACAAACAAAAGATAAACATAAGCACTGTGGTAACATACACTCAGCACCTTAATTTCCACTCCACCCCCCCAACACCTCTGGAGGTGTCTCCAAACCAGCCTTTAGTTCCTAAAGGGCATTTATACGCATACTTTTTCATGCTGCGATGTGCCAGACATCTGGTGCATTGGAGCAGACTTGATTAATCGAGTCTGCTCTGCATGTGAGCTGACGCGCACCACACTATGTTGCTTGCAATTGTATAAGTAGCAAAATGTGTGTCAGCACGGAGAAAATGGTGGTGATGCACTTTTGAGCTAAATCACTTTTGATGTGTTTTAGTTCAAAAGTGGACCGCCGCCATTTTCTGCACACTGACATGCATTTCGCCACTTATACAACTGTATGTGTGGGTCGCAGCGCTGGGCAATTTTCAAAGCACCCGGCACTGTGGCACTTGCATGTGTAAAAATGCCCAAAGTTCTCAAACAGCAGCCTGCAGCTGCCCTAAGGTCTGAGTCCGGTGCCTTTAGTCCACAGTCCTGGCTGACTGAGCCAGTGAGATTTCCAGCTCCACTGTGCACTCCTCTGTGTAGGGCTGACCAGGCTCCACATGCACACTATTCTCTTCCCATTACTCCAGCCTCAAATTTCTTCTTCCTTTTTCCCTTGCCCCCCCGAGCCCCTGGGGGTTTCTGGGAGTTGCAGTCCATATTAATGGTCAGCACAGCTCTGCAGACTGTCCCCTGGTTCCCGCTGCTTTTACACATCTTACATTCACATTACTCAACCCCTCCCTGCTGCCAGTAAGCAGAACCAGAGGAAGTGCAAGGAGAAGCACCAGAGACAGGAGACTTCTGGGCAATGAGAAGGGCAAGCCTACAGTGGGAAGGCTGGAGCCACAGCTGACCCCTTGCAGTGTCCAAGACAATAATGTTTTTTGTTTACTTGCTTTATTGTGCAAAAATATGGTATATTACCAGGTATGCTAAGACACTCAAGGAAACAAAGGCAAGCAGGTTTAAAAGATTGGATATTACTGCAACTTGTTGAGAGATGCTCTGGGAAGGGACAAAAGCCTGGCTGAAAAAGCCCGGCTGAAAAAGCCCTAAGCAGGCAACCCACTACAGTAGTGGATAAAACATAAGTGAGCAAATCCTTAGCTATAAATAACTTGCTTAGTTTTAGCCTCTTCCAGTTCAAGTGTCCTCCAGTGGATCGTGGTTTACCTGGCTGACGAGTCTTTGGCTTTTCTTTCTCTCTTTTTTTCATTACGGATTGATAGAGAATGGTTTTGTTTGAGTGTTTGAATTCAAGTGGTGCTGATTACCAGAGATTGGTCACACATTATTTCAATTCCTGTGATGTCCTGCCAATATTTTAATAAGGGGCTCCTATAATATTCTCTCCCAGACCCTGATAAATCCCATCTGCTGGGATTATGTTTGCTTTCAGAAGGGAGTGGGTGAGGAAGCTGTGAATCTGTTCATTTGTTTCCTTATTTAAACACATGCTTTCTCATAACCCTTACCAGAGAGGAAGGCAGCACTATTTGGCAAACAGTCTTATGTTAAGCATGCTTCACTGGACTTATTAACAAGTTCTTCTTGAAATATATACTAAGTATATGAATAGGAAGGAATCATGCTTATTGTTTGAAATGGGAACATTGCACTGACCTTGCAGAGATATCAGGGGATATCCTTTCTACCTGCTTTTTAGATTCCTGGCATTTGGTACAAACTGATTTGGGCAAAAAGTCTGCTCTTCACAAGAGGGTCTTTATAAGACCCAGAGGGAAGTCATCTTTGGCAGACACAACACTGAATAGAGAGAAGGTAAATGCCATTAGGTTTGGACAACTCACAACACTCCTTTCAATTTGGTGCAGTAGTTTTAACATGGGAGTCTATTTCCAGCACTTTAGTGTTCAGGTCTGATCAGGTGAGCATAATTTTTACTAGAAGGGCTGGAAAAAGAGGACAAGAAGTGTGAACACAGAAGTTTTTCAGCAGTTGGCTCAAAACTGTGCAACTTCCTCGTTGAATGCACCAGAATGGCCACTTACAAAGCTTGTTAAACTCATCTGTTGCATAGTTATATAAAATTCATGGGGAACGGGGAGAGAGAAATTATACATTATTAATACTTGAAAAATAATTCAACTTGTAAAGTGCCATTGTAGTGATAGTGGTCAATGCAGATTACTGTGGTTGCTTTGGTAGTATAAATAACAGAAGCCACAAAGGAGTCTATGAAACCTTTGAGAAAAGCAGCATTTGAGAGGCGAATTGGGTTAAAGGTAATCAAAACCTTTAAAACCTTCCTTTTCTGGGACACGGTGACCAGAATGAGACACCATTCTTAACAAGATAAGACTACCACTACATGTGATGGCTGGCTGCAAAGTCCAGGATCAGGATGAAACTTGCAAGTGAATAAACTGGGAGTCATTCCATTAAATTAAGACTTATCATGGGTGGATCCAAGAGAGGGGTGATTGGTGGTAGGGGAAGGATGTACAGCCATACCTGCTTTGGCTGTGTGGAGCACGTGCAGTGAGCTCTCCAAGCTCACTGACATGTTGGCACAGCTCCCGATGGAAATCTACCTGAGCTCACCAGCTGAATGGCACAGGCTCTGGCCAGAACTCCTGCTTTCTTATGGCTCTAGAGCCCAGGGAATGAGTATTACTGCCATTCACCCTCCTCTGCCACTGAGTTCAGCAGCAGGGGAAAAGAGGGGATGGGTGGGTGGTGGTGGTGCTTACCCACTGGGCTGCAGAGATACATGAATGTAGAGAATGTGGCCAGAGCCTGTGCTGATCATCTGATTAGCTCATAGAGCTCATGGCAAATGCACAGCTCTGGCAGGAGCTGTGCTGACAAACCAGTGAGCTCAGGGCACTCACTGTACATGCACCATAGAGCTGACGAAGGTGTGACCATACTGCCACATCCCCTTGGATGTACCTATGAGAGTTATCTTAGCTTAAGAAGAATCAGAATCAGATCCTTTAAACTTCAAATTACAAATAACGATGTGCTTATGTGTTGTCCTAATTGTGAAAAATGCAGTTCAATACTGACGCATCTTATGCTAGTACTGGGCGACAAATTCAGGGACTCCTAATCCCTAAACATTTCTTATCTTATTTAAGATATGCCATTTCCATCCATTGTAAATACTTTTATGAGTTTAAAATAAGGTTTTTGATTAGCATTGTCACAACCCAAAGTTGTGATTTTCTTGTTTGTGTGTGCTTCGGCATCGCTAAATTGTGTTCCCGCTAAATTGCAGCTCTTTTGCACGGTGGAGTGTTCTGTTGCAATTAAGAACCTGTGTGCAGGAGTTTTTCCCGCCAGTTTTGTAGCCTTCTTTGCATCGTGCATTTCTTTTGCATTATGGTGATGCACGGTACAAGGAAGTTCCCGCCATTTGTATTAAGATTTCCGCCACATTATTGGCCAGTCTTAATATAGGCACACGTGGCGGCTAGCTATTGGCTTGCTAGCCGTACAAAAGGCTTGGGTAGTTTCCGCCCAAGTTGGAGAGAGAGAAAGCACGTGGAGTTCGGGAAAGGAGCGTGAGGATCTCTAAGCGCTGCTGATCCCTTCGAACCCAGCTTTTTCCTTAAGAGGGCAACAGAGGTTTACTTTGTCGAACCCACGGAGCTTCAACAACTCCGGGGGACCTAATTTCCAAATCCTCAGAGCCTTAACAACTCCGAGGCACATAACCTCTAGCCTCTCCCCGTCGCCGACCGCAATCCTAGACGTATCCCTATCCTATGGACCCAATTGTCGAACCCACGGAGTCTTAACAGCTCCAGGGGACCTGGGAACTGAGTGAAACCCACGGAGATTCAGCTGCTCCGTGAGAGAGAATTGTTAAATCCGCGGAGCTTAAACCACTCCGGGGTCAAGGAACCGAGTCTATTAGAGTCCTCCACCAAGAATTCAAGCGGAGCTGTGCCTGGAAAGCTGTCCAGCCTACACTGTGACCACCTTGGGTGTAAGTAAATAATCTTTTCAATCAACCATTACGCCTCCATGATTGATTCTAGCTCGAGCGTACCATACCACGCCGTGGTTTTCTCCGGCCCCGCGTGCCCGGACTGCTGGCCACAGCCTGTGTGCACAAAGACGGGCCCGGCTCGCCCCCGAGATCGGGAGCCGTCTCGCACAAGCATGTGAATAATATTTGATAATTTGGAGGCCATAGAGGACTTAGGAGGGGCATGAGGCTGGGCAAAGTTAATTTAGGGGTGAATCTAGAGGGGGTGCAGTGATTTGGCTTCACTGCCTTCCCCTTTTTGGACTGAGCTGTGCCACAGGAGTCACTATGGACTTTTTTTTTTTTTAAGTCTCCAAAGCATGTAAGAATTCTGCCTTCCCCATCCTGCCCTTCCCTTTTTGTTCAAAGGTATATCCCCTGCCCTGGCTGTTGCTGCTGCTTCCCTGCTGTCTCAGGAGTTGCAGAAGCTCAAAGCTGCTCAGCCCAGTCCCCACACAGGCTGTGTGGGGACTGGGCTGAGCTGGGTTTCCCCTCCCCATGGCTGCTCCCAAGGAACTTGGCAGGGAATAGCAGTAGCAGCAGTAGGGTAGTGGCTTTGAAGCTTTCCCCACCCCTGGGACAGCACGGAAAACCATGGTAGCAGGTGGAGGAGAAGGATGGAGGAATGAGAGGGGAGGGGTCGTGCCTTTGAGCACAGAGGGGAATAGTGGGGATCTTTGCATTCTTTGGTACTTTTTTTTAAGTCCCCAGAGGATCTCACAGCAGGGTGTGCCCGTATCTGTGGGTGGGGGTGGAGGCTGGGAGCAGGGGTGCAGCCACTCCTGCAGCATGGGAAGCTCCTCCTGTACTCCCACTTTCCGAATCCACCCTGGGTACATTGTCCTGTAAATGAGATCTTGTGCATTTAAGCTGCAAAATGTTTTATTGATATAGTGGGATGGATTAAGCTGCTTTGAAAATGAAGAAGTTCTGGCTTGACATTAGGAAATCTCATTAGTGGATCATGGAGAGTTTAAAGCAGTGGTCACCAACCAGTGGATCTTGGTCCACCGGTAGATCTCGGAGCCTCTTGCAGTAGATCTCAGAACCTCTTGGAGTCCATTCATGCACACGCCCCAGCCCAGCAGGCCAGTCCGTGGGGGAGGAAAGGGGCAGGGGTTAAATCAAGGCCCCTGTGGTGAGGGACAGTGCCGCAGAGGCAGGAGCAGGGGTAAATTGAGTGGGGCCCCAGCTGGGTGGGACTTACCTGCTGGGGAGGCATGCCCCCCCCAATTTTTTTCTTTCTCTGCCTTGATCTGCTCCCCCCATTCCCTCCCTACAGACTTACCTGCTGGGTGGGGTGGGGTGGCAGTGGCACACAGTAGATCTTGGGTTGCTTTTAAGTGCCAAAGGTGATCTCCTACTTAAAAATGTTGGAAACCACTGGTTTAGAGTGACTGCAGGTAGGTAAATAGGCTTGAGCAGGGATATTGGCTGGTGAATCTGTCTTCTGACATGGAACATACTGGGTAATGTAAAGGATGCTTCCCCTGCTGAAGGTGATGTACAATATACTATTTATTAACTTTGAATGTGCCCAAGATCAGAACCAGAGAGGTTGTGGTGACATAGTCACATGTGGCCCCCTTTGGCTGTGTCATACCTGAACTCTCAGCATGGGTGAATCTAGGATTTTGGAAAGGGGGTGCCGATGGTGTTGGGCATCATCACATATACCACAACATATTTTTGTCAAGTTAAAAAGAAACTAGAAGCATCAGTAACAAGCTAGTGGCCTAGGGCTATATTATTTAGTTAAGATCAGGGCAGAAACAAATATAATGTATTGGAATATGCATTAATTTGCTGTATAGTATACTGTATATATAAAAAACCACAACAAACTAGGCAAAAAGAATTAAAATATGTTGTTTCTTTTGTTCTACATTAGAATTAAATGGACATCTCTCTTTCAGATTCATAAAAGAAAATCTAGCTGCCTTGAACATCTTTGGCAGTGCATCCAATGCTTCACTGCCAGTTATTTCCAAATTGGAATTAATGTTTTTATCTAGAGCTAAAAACAGTCTGCAAGGCTCTGAAATAGCTGGTCCTAAGAGACAACAAATACAGAAAAAAGGCTAGTTTGATTAGTTGAACATCAAGAGCATGAGAAAGGAGAGAGGGTCATTAACACCTGTAGAATGAAGAGTTTGGAAGGAATCAGAGAGATTACAATGAGCCATGAAGTCAAACGATTCCCTCACTGCTGCCTGAATAGAAATGCCGCTGCCACTGCCAGGCAGTTTACTTTAAACTTTGGATGGAGCAGGAATCAAAGAGGGGTGCAACTGCACCACTTTATCCACTCCTGGCTCTCAGCATGGGGACCAGCCAAAGCCTCCATTTTTGCAAAGCTCTGTAACCCAGGGTCAAGTACTGCCACTGCTGCTTGCCTCCTCTTTTTCACCTGCTCCTGAATTCAGTGAGAACGGGGGAGGGAAGGGGAAGGGAAAACAGCAGCAGCCTTCATCCTCTGTCCCTGCCCTCAGCAGTGCCTGTAGGCTGGCTTGGTTCAGCTCCGCAGTCCCAGCCCCAGTCCTGGGTAAGGTGGGCAGGTGGTGGAGCCAGCCCAGGCCAGGCTGGACCATGGGGGCAAGCTCTTCCCAGCCGGCTGTGACTCAGGCTGGGGCTGCGGGAGCTGTGTGCCTGGTTTTCCCCCTGCTCCCCACACCCAGGTCTGGCTAGGCTGTCATGGAGCCGCTGCGGGAGGTAGAGCTATCCTACTCCTCCCCTTCCCCTGCTATAGGGCTGGGGGCCAGGGGGTTGCAGGGGAACTCTGTGTGGTTCTGCCTTGGGGCTCAGAGCTGGAGGGGAACAGTGCTGGGCCCTGCCGTGGGGCAGGGGGATTGAGGGGGAGAAACTGGCTGCAGGAAGCCCTTGCTGGCATTTTTTCCCCAGCAGTACAGAGCCCCTTTGGCATATTGTGGGTGCTGTGGTTGTGGGCACTGTGAGCAAATCTTATACAGGAGGGTCTGTCCAGGGCTCATGCAGGGGCTGGCCGAAACACTAGAGAACCTCTGGAGGTCCCTGCCATCCCTGCTTCTCTGTGATTCCCCCCCATTCCTCCCTGCTTCGCCTCAGTCCCAGGGCCGGGGTCTGGCCATGCCCCACGTTCACTGCTTGAGTGGCCAATGGGGGGAAAGCCAGGCAGACCCCGGCTGGGGTCCTGTGCCGGTGGGAGATGGGAGGGTGGGGGGATTAAACACCCCCTTCTCCTCAGGCTACGGGCATCTGGCCATGCCCCCCACTCCTGCGACTCAAGCAGCTAGGGGGGCACTCTAGAGTAGGGTTTCCCACCCCCGACCCCTTCTCAGCCAGCCAGAGCAGTGATAGTGCTCTGGCTAGGGAGGAGAGGGATGGGGCGAACCCTGCTCTGCTGGAGCAGACAGCCCAGCCCAGCCCAGCCCAGCCCAGCCTAGGGCTGCAAAGCATTCTGGGATGCTAGGGGACTGTGAGTTAACTTAAACCAGGAAGGAGTCTGGAACAAAAGTTCTGTAAACTGGTTTGACCTGAATCAGTTCAGTCTGATGCTGTGTTCAACCAGGTTTATCTTAAACCAGTTTGGGCCATTTTGAAGTGGTTTATGTACACTGAATTTCTGTTCTGTTACAGGTTTAAACCAGTTTCTGATCACTTAAACCTGTTTATGTGTAACTTTTGTCCCTAGCCCTGGTGAGCTAAGAGCTCACTGCTCATGCAGAGCTCTAGTAGGAGTCTGGGCTGACCCGGGAATGAGCTCAGAGCTCAGTGCACGTGTGTGGCATAGTCCAAGTGGGATCTGCACCCGCTTTGCCCCATTCCTGGATCCACTACTGAATGAGCCTGATCTTTGTGTTTGTTTGCTAGCAGTATGAGACGTTAATGCTCCGCCTTTTGCAGCTACTAGTTCAAATGAACTGATTTTTAATTTATCTTTAATGGACAAACACTTTCTAGCTGCCTTTGGGTCTCAAATATTTAAAATTATACACCATGTATATGTGCAATTAAAGAGAGAGAAGTTTTGACATTCATTTCTAACCACGTCTCCATAAATGATATTATAAAAAGAATTCAGAGTGGTCAAGGCCATGTGGCTCATATTCTAAAGGACATAGTCACTTAAAATACATAGTTAACTAAAGTAAAGCAGGGAGTACAGGAAGTTAAGCACTTAAGCTCAAAATTACAAGTCTAAAACTTCTTGGGCTGAGCTGCAGCTGAACAGAAGTGTCTGAATGCTACAGTTATATGTCAGTTTTCGACATCAACATTTCTCAGGTACTTGAAGTTTTGCTTCTGTACATGCCCCAAGACACCTCAGCCATAGCAGAGCTAAGCAGCTGAGAACCTGTTTTGAGAAATCAGGTCTTTCTTTGCCTAACTATTCCCAAAAGTTTGCAGCAAGAAATGGAAGCAGTGGGTGAATTTTTTGGCTCCATCAGAACCAATGTGAATTTTCCCATTTACTTAAGTGGATCCAAGATTTCATTCAGGTTTTTTAATAAAACACAGGGAAGGTCCCCTGAGGTAGCACCCATCTCCCCACTTTAAAAAAAAAAAGATTCAAAATATCCCTCTCCCCTGAAAAAGTAATTATGACCTGTCCAACAAGAATAGCAGATAACTTGACAAAACCCAGTGAAGGAAACACATAATGACTGTTATGGGACTTTGCTTGTGTGGCATACAAAGCTTACTTTGTCAGCAGGCCACAGGAGATCCAGGCTGTTTGGGGGTAGAATGATGAGAGTTCAGTTATTAGCTGACCCTCAATCAAAATTGTAGTAACAGTCTTCTTTAAACTACTGGTGGAGAAAAAAAATCAAATTTGCTCCCACTGGCATCTGGATATACTTCTAGCCTGCTCTGCAGTATGATGAATACCTGCTGGGTGCCAAGCATGAAGACCTACACTATGATGACTATTATTAATAGTGATTGTTAGTATTATTAATATAACAGTTGAAGTGTAACGCTCACTACAGAAACAGAACCAAAGCTCTAGTTAAGAGGTCACTTAATGCTGCAAAACGCTCGCTAAATTAATCTTTTGCCTGGGCTTTTATTTTCCTGTTACATCTTAAAAGATTTATAGGAGATTGAGCGCTTCACTGACTAGCAGATGAAATATCTAACCCAGAAATAATATGTAACAGTACCCTTCAAAGAAAGAAATGAGCCAAAAAAGCTAGAGACGTCACTAACATTGAGAGACGTTAAATGAAGTATAAAATGTTGAAAAGCTTGAAATGGACTTGCATTCCGCCTCTTTCAATAGCACTTTATCAGACCATTTGACAGTACTTCAACTCGGATTACTCTCACTCCATGCCTGCAAAAGGATAGAGGCTCTTCTCCTGTGGGGCACCAAAAGTAACATGTGCTTGAAATAATCCTTCATTCTCACAGAGCAGTTTTTCATTTGTACATCTCAGCAGGTTTTAGGACAGACACAAATAGCATTAGCCCCCTTTTTCTATATGGGGAAAGGGAAGAGAAGGGAAGGATCTGTTGCTCAGGATCTTTTAACAGACACAACTGATCCAGGCCCAGACTCCAGGCTGAAGGTGTACCACTGCAATGTCCTTCTCACAGGATTGCCAGTCCCATGCATTTGGGTGGGTGGGAATCACAGGAAGCTAAATTATAAACAATAAGCTTGTAAGACTGCTATCCCCTGCTGTCACTCATTCCCTACAAGCTCTAAATCCCTCTCCCCTTCTTCCCCCTCCATGTACTTTTTATGGGATCTCTGCTGCTTCTCAGCTTCCCCATTTCCTGATAAAGTCCTGTCTACCCTGGGAACCTTGGAGTAGTAGCAGTTTCATCTGTGGGCATAGACAGAGGGAGAAAATATTATTTCGGCGGGGCATCAGCACGAGAACTACAACTCCCATTGTGCCCTGCATGGTGCGATGTGGTTAGCCTCTTCCTCCTCATGCACGGAGCTGAGCGCTGAGTGTGAGCGCTTGGTTGCATGCTGAGTGGTGCTGCTGTTGTTGCTGGCTGCCATGAAATTAGATTGAGGGGGCTAAGACCCCCCAGGCTTAGACCACCTATGCCTGCGGGCCCAGCTTCAGTCTCACCAACAACATTGGGATGTGGCAACTCTGTCTATGTGCAGCCTCACCTGTACCTGGAGAGGGAGTGTAGGGAGATGCTGGCCCATCTCGCTGGCTTTACAGTAGTAGGCTATAGCATCCATTTGAATTAGGAATTATTTTGCTTTCATGAGACCTCATATAAGATGACTTTCAAGAGCTGTGGTAAAATCATGAGAGTTGACAACTTTGCATTCAGTGACTCATGCTAACCCTCCTACCCTCTTGCTACCCCTTGTGGTGACCCCATCATCTAAATCCTTAATATAAACTAGATGTTTTGCCTAGGTTTTTATGCATTTTACCTTAAATGGACCTTGGAGCAGGGACTGGAAGTCAGGACTCCTTCCCCCCACCCCCCTTTTCTTTTTAAGGTTAGCACCCTAATCAATAGGTTTCCAAGTGATGCATGCCTCCCCCTGGGGACTCTTTTGGTCCTACGAATCTTGCATTTTCTTCTTGCACAATAGCTCGGCTTCAAATAGACCTGCTGGGTGCTCCTGCCTAGCCTAGCCTAGAGGTGGATTTGAATCCCTTCTGTGAGAAGGAGGCACTGAATTTGCATGAGCATGCCCACCACTTTCATTGTATAAAAGAGGGTCACTATCAACAGCTATGCGTTCTACAAAAATGGCTGTGGTTACTGCATTTGGTAACAAGCACATCCTGAGAACATATGTTTACAGCGATAGGATTTTTTTTTTATTGTAGTGGCAACAGTTTTGACAGCTACTATACTTGGCTGGGATTTTCAGAGAAACTGAAGAGTTTTCTAGACACCCAGCTCCCATTAATCTTTCCCATTGGAAATCCCAGCTGCAGCATACTGGATTATTAATATCTGTCTAAACCCTGGCATAGACCTTTTCAATTAAATATTCAAAAATAAATGCTGATTCAGAGCGACTATTGGATTTTGTCCACAGTAAATAAGGACACTGAGCTTCTGGAGGACTCTTGGAAAGATGCAAAAAAGAATGATTCCACAAGTGGTTTGTTTGCTTTTAACATTGGTCAAAAGCAGGGACTATTTTTGCTTTGTCTGTCCTCCAGAGTTTGAGAGTATTACATTGGAGTTGTAATACATCCTTGCTGTATCTTCCCTAGGTGCGAGAGAACTTGACTATAGATGTTACTTTTTTGTTTTATTAACTAATTAGGATGCAAGATAAATATTTATATTTGAACTATTATGACTCTTTACATCAAAATGAGGAAAAGCTTTCTAATGTCTCAGTTTCATTCCAGATGTTGTAATGTCTTCTTTTAGACCATTAGGTAAATAATGCAATGCCTAGTTTTGGAGAGAAAGCAATGTCTAAAAAAAACCCAACAGATAAAAAGAGGGTTTAAGTGTATTGTTCTGTAACTTTCCCTTCTCCACTATCTCTAAGCATTCTCTTCTTAACCTTGAATTTTGTTTTTTAAGATATATTTTGAAGGAAGAAGAACAAATAGGTTTTTTTTAAATAATCTGCCTCATATTTTGTTTAGTCTTGTATACATGGAGATGTGTTAAGTGTAATTAAAAAAAAAAGCCATATTATTTATTGCTAATATAATTTAGCATCCAGGCATACTTAATATCATCATGGCTTGTCTGGAGAAGGTACAAACAGATTTTTGCCTATTTTTACATGGGTGAGGGAATTGCCTCAAGTTGTTGCGGGGAATTGCTCATGAAAGCGGGGGAAAACCATACTGGAATGTTCCCCAAGTTGCTTTATTTTTGGAACCTGAAAATCTAAGATGGCACTAAAAATTTTTGCATTCTTTCCAGTACAGGATTTCTTAGTCTCTGGAGCACAACAAAAATGCCTCATTGCTTTTTTCCAGAACCTAAGGATAATGGTAGCTTTGGTTCCCATCCAAACACTTCGGAATCTCTTTGGCAGTAGTACAGTGAAGACCCCTGCAGCCTGCAGCAAGTTCCTGAGCTGACAGGTGACTGTCTTCTTGCTTTCCAGCAAGAATCTAGGATCTCACTTTCACAATAGATACTTTCTTTGGCTCTGTGTTAGTCAGCAGTTAGATTACGGGGCTCTCTCCAAATCCTAGATTTGTAGTAGTTAGCCTCATGCATTCAAAACTTATGAGACAGCTCCAAATGCCACAATATGTTCTATACCAGTGAATCTGAGAGATGCTGGAGTTTTGAATATGTAGAACCTAAAGTGTATGCAAGCTTCAAAGGATGAAAATCTAGCCTTGAATGTACCTGCAACACTATCCTTCTGTCAGCTGCCTAGAGGACATCCCATACCCTTGTTCTGCCTCAAGGAATGGAGCTGCTGTCTGATTTTCTCCAACTCCCATCTCTTTGACCTTCCCTCTGTCCCCAGTCCCTAAATCAGCCTCCTGCTTTCTGTATTTGCCATGTGCACCTTTCAGGGGGGGCTTCACTGTTCTTCACAGTCCCTGTGTCCTAGTAGGGGCCTATCTAGCAGTATGAATTATAGCATGGCCACCCTTTCACCAGTGAGTCTGGCTTCACTTTCATGGATGACGATGAGAGGTGCAGATACTTTTTTGATGGTCACCTCATTTCCACAGGTAGCTGAACTGTAGGGATATGATGACCTTCTTACTGGCTTCAGACACTTGGACAATAATGGGAATTGGGTGCCATGTTGAGTTAGAGAAAATTTACAAGATGGCATGTTTCAACTTCTTTTTATCAAATATATATATATATATATATAAAACCCTCCAGAATAGCAACAGTTGTCAACTTTCCCTTCATAATCCCCTCCCACTGCCTCCTTGAGCTTCATTTGATTCAACTCTGTATGGTAAAGGAATGGAACTGTTTGACCCTGACGGAAACTTTCAGAAATGGTTACTGGACATATCTGCTCTTGATGTTTCTGTCTTCTAAGTTGCCCTGCTCTGGCTTTCAGGTGACTCTACTAAAATTAACCCTAGAAACTTCCAGGACATATCATACATTTGGTGCAGTTTAAAATTGCGGCTCTCTTTGTTTTTAAAAGATCATATTATACATTTTAGCAAAACAGATGAATATTTTCACAGAGAAGATTAACTGCATCACCCATGAAAGTCTCATAAGAGTCAAAACCTGAGTCTTTGAAATTTCACTTTAAGCATCAACACAATGAGATTTGTCTTGTCTTTTATTCAGATGTTGTTGGCAAGGGAGATGCTTTCTATCATGTAGTGGTTCCACATAAAGATAACACAGAATACACCACAACATATTTTATACAGGTTAAAATATATTTATTTTACAGGTTAAAATATATTTTAACCTGTTTTATACAGGTTAAAATGATTTGGTGTGAGATTTTCATTCATTTTGAGGTGCCTGAAGATCTCCAGTCTTGCCAATGGCCCACTCTGATTGCTACTCCACTTGGAGACTCTGGGAGAATGTGGAAAGGAGTTAATTCAGGACAATTCATGGCAGAGAGCACTGCCATCAAGAGGCAAGTTTATTTGGAAGCATCAAACGGGAAGTACTTTTCCATAAGTTCAGAGTTTGCCTCAAGAGGACTCAGGAGAGAACCCTATATTCTTTCATTAGGTCCCATTTCTCAAAATACCTCATGTGTGTGCCATAGAAAGCATACACTTGCATAAGGAAGTTTGTAGCAACCACAACACTGTGGTCAGTTTTTTATTGATACTCCCGTGCACTTCCTTATAGCACATTTGGGTTAACTTGTAAAACTTGTTCAACGTCTCCACTTGGATGATGCACACACAAGTACTTGTACATGTTTTTTGCATTCCACATTCATCAGCAGCAAGTCAGCAGCAGTTTGCCTGGTTTGTACACTATAAGCAGAACAACCAATGCCATCAGTCTCTCATCCTGTGATAGCTCCCATTTTGTACCAAAACATTGCCTTTTCCAATTCAAGCAGCCCCTCCAAAGTTTCCACCCAGAAGACTGCATTTCTTCCCAATGGGGTTTTTTTTCAGTATTTTAATGAGGAAATCCACATAAACTTCTGCTATTTCCTCTGGCTTTAGTGACCTCCACCAATAATTTTGAATGCCACTTAAGTAGCACACATGAACTCAAGCCACCTTGATGTACTTGTAGTTAGCTTTAGTATGGACTGGAGTACACTTGAGTGAAATATCATCTCTGTCAGTTTCTGGTGCTTTCTATTGACCTGAGTCTTTAAGAATTAACACCACAAAGGTAGGCCTAAGTCACCTCTTTTGCTGCCGTGGACAAATTCACTGTCATTTATTTCCATCTGCTTTCTAACAGTTTGATTAACGAAATGCCAGAACATTGTATTACTAAAACCTTTATGTTCTAAGGCTGATGTGAGTGTTTATGTTCAATTTTTTTCCTTGGGAAGACATGCCTAAGAGAGTACCTTTGGTACTGGTAGTAGTGAAGCTACACAGCAAGGGCTACAATGTGGAATAGACAAGCCTGCCCAAGACTGTAGGTATTTAAACTGGGTTGTGAAACCTTTTCTTCTAGAACTTCACTGTTCTTAGTACTGAACTAGATAACGTTAATCTGTCTAATCTAAATCAGGGTTTATCATCACCTTTGACTGCATAGGAGAAATACCTAGTATGAATGGTTCAATTAGGGTGTGTGTAGACAAAACAGGGGCTCTAAATTGAAGTGGTGGGTTTTTAAAAACACTGCTTCAATTTGGGGCCCTTTAAACCCCATGTCTTGCACACATCCCGCACTTACCTGCCTCTCCAGTGGCAGGGAGGGGAGTTTGAGCTGCCGGTGGGCGGAGTGGTCCCTGGGCTGCAAGGGGGGCTGGTGCTTCCCTCCACAGCAGTAGTAGCCCCCCACCCCAGGCAGCACCCACCCACAGGCACCTGGCTTGGGTGGTCCTGGGGGGCACCGCGACTGTGGAGTGAAGTACTGGGCCCCCATGCAGCTCAGGCAGGCAGGCAGGCACCAGGGTTGGGGAAAAAAGAAAAGATCAGGATTGCTGCTTTTCTTGGGTGGAGCCTGCCTTCCTGGGCTGCTGCCAGGCTGCCTGCAGGGCTTCCTGCAGAGCCATGGAGCTACATGGAGCCCAGTACTTTGCTCCACAGCTGTAGAAGCAGCAAACTAAAACTTCTCAGAGGACTTTTAGTTTGCTGCACCCCAAGTCATTTAAGGCACTGTGACGTCTTGCGTCCTTCGTGCTGCCTGGATTGTCAGAATGTAGCCCCTCCCCTTGATTCTCCTGCCACGACTTTGATGTCAAAAACGACTATGAGAGGGGGTCTTCAGTGGAGATCTTTCCCGGGGCCTCTCCTGACAGACGGCAGTACGTACAGTCGTTTGGCGCAATGTTCCATGGGGCTCCGCCTCCCCTACACCCCATCCACTCGCCAACCAGGTGGATATCCGTTGATGATGGTCTTCAGCCCTGTAGGATGGCCCAGGGCCTGCCTTTCTGGTTTCAGTTGCTTTTTCCCCCCTCTTGGGGTTTGTCTTATTTCAGAAAAAATATTCTCCTGAGGAGGAGGGGGCTGCAGAGCTGCCTCCTTTAACCCTGCCTCCTCTAGGGGGCTCAAATGCCTCCTCCCTCCTGCTGTCCGCAGGGATCTCCCCTGCCTCCTCGGCTTCCGCTTCTGCCGGGAGCTGGAGGGGTGCCCCTGCTTTGCCTCTGGCAGGGGGCTTAAAGGTCTCCCTGGTGCTGCCTGCGGGAGCCGCGCAGGCTGTGTTGCTCCCTTCCCTTCCCGCGCCAGAGCCGCAGCCCACCTAGCAAGCTGTTGGTCCGCACTCTCTCTGTCCCGCTCTCCTCCCACCCTAGTTCCAGCGGGGCTTTTAAACTTTCCCGTGGCGGCCGGTATAGCCGCTGGGATTGGTTCAGCTGTTTCCCGCACCGGAAACAGCTGATTAAACAGCCGGCGTAATGATGGTTTGCATGGCTGCGGCCACGGTCATGGCTCTTGCTCCAACTGCCCTGCAGAAGGTGAGTTATCCCTGCCAGGGGTCTGCTCCCAGGGTATGGGGCCCGCGGGGTGTACTTTCTCCCCTTCTGGAGCCTGTGGTGGTGCCTCGATGCCACAGGCACATTGCACCACCAAATTTGCTATAGCAGCTGTAATTAATGTGCAATATGCTGCCAACGCGTGCAAACACTGACACCATTAAAGCGGTGCAAAAGCATTTAGCCCACTTTAAAGTGTTGTGCGGAGACGCCTCTCATTTCATCTACACATGGCCTTAGACTTTCACTCAACACATATCAGGTTACATATTGGCATTGTTTTCCCTTCACCACAGAGCCTGTGGTCATGATTAGTTCAATCTGAATATGCATCAGGAACAAGAATTGTCATGTCCTAGTTTAGTCCATATTAAATTGGACTCTGGGATTAGCCTGTGTTTTTAAACTTTTGATGGCCACAAATAACCTTATAGAAAACTATGGCATCATTATAAATGAGGTCATTTCCCACTTGCACAGGCCAAATATAAAATATGTTAAAAGGTTTTAGGCTACTTAAATTTAATATCCATAGCAAGGTCCATGTAAATGCATCTTTTAAACTATTATAAATAGAGCTCTCTTCTCCAATCTCACATTTTATAATGCTTCAAATGTTTTGTGTGGGATACATCTTAATGAAAAGTGTTGCCTGGACTACCTCTCATTCAAGCTCTCTCACAATCTCTGACAACTGATGACATGGAAAAGTGACATTAGGAGGACATTTAATATCTAGTTATCTTTTAAATCTCATATCTTAGGGATGACCCAAGAAGAGCTGTTAAATGATACCTGTATCCTAAACATAGCTCGTACCTGTATGCTAAACAGAAGGAAAGTTGGGAGCAAAGAATGGGGAAAATCAGTCATGTAATTAGGGGTCAGTGAGCAGGACAGGAGCTGTGGACACTGATTTGGGTGGAGAAGGCACCAGAATGGTAGTATGAGGAGGAGCCTACACTGTTATCACTGCCCATGGACTTGTCTAGGGAGCTTGCACTTGCACTAGCTGCTGCAGTTCTTATGCAGGAGGTAAGCATTTGGCAACTACATCTTGGAGGAGGAGGACCTCGTCATCTTCATTAACAGTTTTTCAGGGACTTGAGTAGGGTGTAATAGATTTACACTTAGGTGCCTATGCTCACTTACATGCCTAATAGCTAAAATAGAATCTGGTTTATACATTTTCCAAAACAAACCTGTACCACCATTTCAGAAATACTAAGAATTGTGGTGCTTATACAGTGTGTGCCCAAGAGGAGAAATAAAACGTTGTTGTTATATGGTCTGAAGAGCTGATCACTTACAAAGCTACTACATTATTTACAACTTTTATTCTTCTGTTTTTTTTGTTTTTTTTTAAAAGCCAAGCCACTGAACTGTTCTTCAGCTCCTCTTTCACCTTTGACTTTTTACTAAAAAGTAATTAGCTGCCTCAAGGGATTTGACAGGTGAGGAAAGTAGACTTGTAGCATTCAGCTTGATAAATAAGAGTTCAGACAAGTGGATTTTATTTGTCTGCATGCTCAGCAGAGTTCCAACTCTTTCATTTCTCAAAAGTGATACCGAAATTAATAATTTGTTCTGAACAGTATGATTTTTTTCCTACTCAGCTGCCTTCTCAGCCTCTCCCTCATGGGGCAGGACACACATTCTTGCAGAATAATAAAGATCTTGCAAGCATTACTGAGGCAATGGTTTCTGGGCTATTGTGTGATTTTTGTACATTACTGGTTTGCACAATATTGCTGCTCTTAATAGCATCAGTCCTCCCTTCTGGTTTTTACCTGACTAATATGACAATTCTGTATCATAATTTTGCACACTCTTACAGGTTTTCTTTAGAGTCTTTTTTGACCTTTGGAAAAGAAGCTGTGCCTTATTACTTGGGTTTAATTTATATTAAAAAGTGTAATCCAGATTTTAGCAGTTTCTTAGAAAGATATAGCATTCTTTGGGCTATTTATTAAAGGCAACTTAAAAAAGAAAAGAAGCAAAGACAGTGTAAGCCTTTGAAAAAGTCATAGCTTAGTCTTTTACTTACTTTCATCATTACAATCAGCCAATTGTAAAACTTCCAATAAAGAGGACAAGGAATGTATCCTGTATTATATGACAACTTAAAGAGTAATTCTTCAAAATTAAGCACAATTATACAGAGTTGGCATGTATAATAGATGGCAAGACCACTGAAAAAAATGAATAGATAAGATTCTGAACTTTTTCTACTCAACTCATTCATTTGTCTGAGATTTCTTAAAGTCAAACAAGTCTTTTTAGTTGTGTGGGTGAAAATCTTGCTGATGTCAGTGGAAATTTCACCCAGTTAAGTGGGAGCAGAATTTGGCCCCGTGTCTGAAGAAAGCACACAGAATGTAATGAAAGAGGAAGCAGCTGCAAGATGACTTCAGAGGACTAAATGTGTAATGGGTATAACTCAGGGCAGAATTTGCCCATGGAGGTCAATTGTGCATGGGTTTTCCTGAGGGAGGCTGGGAAGGATGGGAAACAGTTCTATTATAACTCTTTCTAGAGTAAATGTGGTTATTCATAAAGTGTGAGTAAATGATTGATAAAAGAAACAAGGGGAGGTAGGAGAGGGGCCTCCCAGACATCTTCATATCTTGGCAGGTTGTGCTATAGGAGATGAGACATTTAAAATGGAAGAAGCAAGTGTTCCAGGGTCTTCAAAATTACAACTCTTCCTCTGTGGAGAATTGGTACAGGAGCCTGTTTTTGTCATCACTGGACTACATTCCACTAGGCTCACTCTTGACATAAGACGTACCAGTCCAGGTTAAACTAGGGAGTAATTAAGTCTCCTCTTACTAAAGAGGGAGGGCTTGGCTGTAGCCCTGTTCAAAGGGCTGCATACTCCCTCTTGTACTTAATCAGCAATTTTAACATGAGTGTGTGGAGATCTGGAATGAAGAAGAAAAAAGGCACAGAGATATGGCTATGCTATGGCTATGTCTAGTCCCCTGTATTCATGAAGAGTATACTGGGTAAGCTGCCTCTGCTCCTCTTTCCTGTGGCTAGAACCATCAAGTAAGCCTATTGTGATGCCACAAGAGGAAGACCTTGCTCCCCCTTGTATCCCATGCACCTAGTAGTCTGATGCACAATGGAGACCCAATGTATTGGTTGTTTTGGCCTGGTCTTCCAGGTTTACCACCAAATCTCTTGGTTCTTGCGGCATTAGGCAAAAGAAAGAAAAAGTGCAGTCTTGAAAATGCAACTGAATATTCCCTTCTAGGCAATTATGGCTAATGATGGCCAGACCTAAGAGAAAGGAAGTTGTAAACCCGCGTACAGTCTGACTGTAAGCATCGACACTGGAGTCAATATAGGAAGTTTGCTATTCAGTTGTGTCTCTAGTGGGTTATGGAATAGAGAAAATCCCACACAATTTACTGATTCGTTTTGATGCAGTGGCTGGGGGAGTAGTTAGCTGATTGCACGATTTCACAATGATTACACACTTAATTCATACAACACAATTTTATTTTAAAACTCTTTGCTACGTATATAACACTGCTTAGCTTTAAGAAACACCACAAACATTAAAAACACAATAATTACATATATCAGAAACAATGCTCCGAATGCACTTCCTTCCCAAACAATGCTATAAGAATTAGTGTTACAAAAACAACTACAATTACAACTAAAAGTTAAATTTGAATCAATACTGTTATTTTTCATAATATACTTACAATCCTAGAATTCCGAGAAGCCAAATACCAAAATATGGTTTCATTCCTCAGTAGTACAATTTAATGGGTTGGCCTCAGTAGTACGGTTCAATGGGCTCGCCTCAGTAGTACGGTTCAATAGGCTGGCCTCAGCAATATGATTCAATGAGCTGGGCTCAGCAGTGATAGGACTAAGTCCCCTTCCTTCAGTCCCTTTCGGGCGCTCCGCAGCTTCAGCGTGAACTAAGAGATTCGTGTTCATGGAGAGGTTGGGTCAGGTGATCAATCTGGTCCGGGCTACACTTGCGATTCTTCCTTCATTGTTCTGCAAGTGAAGTCACCTCCAAATTGGGACAGTAAGTTACAGGTTTTTATTGAGTGAGCTGCCGTCAGTGGGCTCCTCCTACTCAATTTGTCACTACTCCCAAATTTGGGCTCGGATCTTACTCAACAGATTCTTTTGAAATTACCTTTGTTGAGCATTTTAAATTATTCTTGGGGAGACTTCCATATCACTGTAAATATCCTTTTCTTACCAATTTGGTTAAAAGGCCCTAGGCTTTGATGTCTCGGAACTTAGGATATTTGCTTTCTTTGTAAAAGACTTCTAAAGATACAATTTAAATTAAGCGAAGTCAGGACATTTTTCACGTAGTCCCAAAACAATGAACTAGATAAGGAGATAAATCCTATCTTCTTCCTGAAACTGGCTAATGGGCAACCTTTACAAACATTCAAACTATTTCATTCAATATGACAAGTTGAACTCAGCCATTGGCTTAGCATCTGACAATATTGGCAAATTATTACCTTTGGGGTCCTTATGACATTGCTGAAGTCAATAGTGATGGCAGTGAATATTTTTTATATTAATTAAAAGAAATTGTTTTAAATATAATCAGTGTCTGACTTTTAAAAGTTATAACAAAATCTTTTGTGTGTAGACTGAATTTTTATTTATTTAGGCTAGATTTTCATGCATGAAAAATACTTCTATGAATATTACACAGACTTTTTTGTGGCAGTTTTTTCTGCTTGTCCTGAACACATGAACCAACAAATCCAGTAACAAAAACAACGTTTGTTTTGCACAGTTAGCTGGGATGCCGAATTTCCCAAAAACATTTTTGAGGTATTTGTCTGGAAAATTACTGATCCAAAGAACTAACTATATGATCCAAAAACCGCTGAAGTCAGCAGGAGCCTTTCCACTGACTTCAGGGGGCTCTGATGAGGCTTTACAAGTGCCAAAGGTTAGCTTGAAAACCCCTTGTGTAACATGATTCACCAGGCTACAACTTCGCTTATCTTGCATAGATGTTCAGGGCAAGAGCAGGTTGGGGGCCTGCTTAAGTAGTTTATTTGCATGTGTCACACACCTCATTACATGTCACAGGTGTGAGAACTGGGTTTGGTTGAAGTCCAAGCCAAGGAGTTTTAGGGCCAGATTTTATTCCACCTTTTAGTCACATAAGTGGACTTAGATGCCTATGCCCAATTCTATTCTACCGTGCTCAACTGTTTTACCATGTGGAAAGCTTTTTTTTTTTTTTGCTATCTCATCCCCATAGTTAATGTATTTGATGTAGGATTACCTACTACGAAGTTTTATGTAATTTATCTCTTGAACATTGTGCCCGGGGAATTGATAGCAGGTCAACTTGGCTACATACTGCACCAATATATTTTTCTTTGTGAAGATGACGAAAGCAATTTTTTGCTGTTTTTATTTTTTTAGTTTCTGTTCCATCCGTCATCTATGTTTAAGTCATTCACTTAATTTTACACTGTACCAGATCCTACATTAATTTCAGCTGGAAGAGACTAAGTAGCAATGTGGGAGCTGAAATGGATGGGCCTTCTCAAGCTTTCCGATGAGCTTTTCAGAATTTCATCCCGTGTGTGATTTCAGGCCATGAAATGCCAACTTCCTGACAAATACAGAGATTTCCTTAAATATCTAAGCAAACCATAGTATTAATGTTCCAAAACTTGTTTTTTAGATTAAGTGAACTGATAAAAAAATGATGTACTATTAAGTATGGGAAACTGTTAAAATGTGGAGTCCAAGGGTGAGATTCCACCTATTAGGTACATAAGTGGACTTAGCATCTGTGCATTTTTTATTTCTCCTGCTCAAGTCCCTGAAAAACAATACATGCAAAAGGTGAGTCCTTCTCGCTGCACTTTTTTTTTTTAAACTCCATCTTAAAGGTCAGATGATGTGTCACAAAAGTAGATGTACTAATGGATCTTCTTCTTTTGAACTGAGTGCATAAATCCACTTAAGGTACATTTACACATGTTACTTAGACCATATTAAAGGCACTTAACATGACCATCCACACATTAAAGCTCATTAATCTGTGCTAAGTACTTTTTGAAGATCTCAAAGTTACACCACTTTAGGTGAGGGTTAACTTTGGGTCATGCTAACTAGCTCATGTTAAGGTAACTCCAGCCTGCTCTATAGCGATAAAATGAGCAATTTGTAGTCCTCCAGCATCCTAAGATGCACCTCTCCCATTCCCTTACCTCCTTCCCCCATGGAGTCATGAATGACGTGTGCTCCCAGTGGTTGAGGGGCACAGTGGCAGCGGGAGTGTGGCGGCGGTAGGCAAGGGAGCTCCCACAGACACTGCTGGCACTGTCAGCCAATGGGGTGGCCAACAGGAATCACAGACCACCCTCAGATGCTGCCAGCAGTGTCAGAAGTGGGGTGGTGAGCGGCGACCACCCACAGGCATTGCCAACAGTGTTGGCAGTGCCTTTTTGTAGGGGGTGCACCGCAACGCTCAGGGGGTGCACGTGCACCCGCATGCCTCCCCTATACGTTGTCCCTGCCTGGAGCTAAAGTAGAGGCCAGGTGTTCTGAGCCATGCCCCTGCTACCAGCCCTCTAGTGACAAGCCAGAGCTGTGCAGGCAAGAAATGGTATTAACTCTTAATGTGAGAATATGCTGTGACCAGTTGAACTTTAACATTGCTTAACAGTCCACAGATTTAGTATAGTCTAAGTGTAACATGTAAATTCATATTAGATGCCCAATAGGTAGTATAGGTTCTGGCCCATAGACTGAATGCTTTCACTGTCCTCACCCCTCTATTGTGTCTAAATTACACATGTAGACCAGACCTCTATTCTACTGTTGAATAATACTAAAAAAAGTCAAAAGCTGAACTCCAAGGTCAGCTGTTTTTTCTGGACAGAAGTCAAACCTCAAGACCCAGTTGTACTGGTGCTTTACAGCCTGATCCTACTCCTAGCATGCAGCTGATCTGAGTGCAGATAAGGCGAGTGTCCTTACAAGCAGATTCTATATAGGGCCAGCCCCTGAAAGCATCTCTGTACACATCATTGCATTCAAACTATTACAATGGGTTAAAACCATAACAGTACTACTTCCAGTTTTGGTGTCCATACATCAAAAATTGGGAAGGGTTCAGAAGAGAGCTACTAACATGATTTGACTCTTACCAAAATTATGCTTAGGAGATGTCTTGATTTCTGTCTATTGTAACATACCATGAAGATAAAATTTCTGATAAAAAGGACTCTTCAGTGTACTAAGCAAAGCTCCAATGGTTGCAGGCTGATGCTAGACAAATTCAGACTAGCAATAAGGCAGATTTTTAAGAATTATCATAGAATTGTAGAAATGTAGGGCTGGAAGAGATCTCAATAGGTCATGTAATCCAGTCCCATGCTCAAAGCAAGATGATCCCTGTCTGAACCATCCTGTCCAAGTGTTTTTTTCCCTACCTGCTCTGAAATGCCTAAGGATGGATATTCTACAACCTCTCTAAGTTGTGACAATAATTAACCATTCAAATAATTTATAATGGGTCACAATGGATTCTCAATTGCTTTTAAGTCTTTAAATCAAGATGATTTACAATTATATTTTAAAATACTTTGTTATGCTGAATTCTTTCATTTATGCTCCAATACACTTTAAAATATGTGACTGCTTGTATTCCATATATGCTATACAAGCTGGTGTCCCAGCACTTGTAAGTTATTTAAGGATATGTTGTCGTGCTGAAGTAGATGGAAAAAAATTATTTACTGAACAAACTATTATAAAGTTATGGAGTTTTTTTTATGAGGTAGGGTTTGAAACACAGTGTTGTTTGCCAATGTAAAGACAAGGAAGTGACATTATCCATGAGTGACCATGCTCATTAACTAATTTTCCAGTTCATAAATTATGATTTATTTCTATTTAACAGGTGAAAAAAAAATCAGCTTTTATGTTTGTCTCAACTGGAGACCTATATTTGTTTAATTATATATCAACTACTGCAACTAACAAAGCCACAAAAAGCCTTCTATATATTAACTTCACCCAGTCCTCTACTATCAGTGCTTTAAACTTCCAGTTAGTTCCAAACAGGCCTTTGCCCATATGGAAAACATTGTCTGGCATGTTCCAAACATGCCTCTCCTGTGACTCTTATCAGTCTTCTTCCTTTGCTACTTAGAGTAAAATTTCCTTGGTTCATTCAGTCTCTTAGGAAATATGATTAGCATTTCTAAAATAATTGTGGGGTGCTTTTTATTACAATTAAGATGTTGTATGGGTTTTTTTTGTTTAATATATTTTAATATTGTTATTAAATTCTAAAATAAAGTACAATAAAAAGAAACCTAATTGTTTCCCTCTTGATTTCAGTGGTGCTACATTCATTTATATCAGCTAAGGAGCTGTCCTATGGAGTTTTCTTTAATTTCTTCTACTGGAGACAGAGACTTATTTTCTTAATTTTAATTTCTAGCACATACATTGGCTCTAGGAGCGTATACATCAATTAAACTATTAAAAAGACAAATGCAACCACATATTAGGTTAGACTGCCCATGTAAATCATCATACTGAATGGACAGAAAACCAGTTTTCTCAGTAACCCTTCATTTTGCCACTTTCTATCCTCCTCAGTCTCTTCATATGCACTCTCCTCCCCTCCAGAATTGGTAGGAGACTGGGCCTTCATTAACTTTTCACATACAAAACTGCCACAAATTTGGTCTACATCATTGATGGTCAGTGTTCTGGCCCTGTGGGCAGGATGAGTGGTGTGGGGCCTGTCCATGGGCGGGATGCAGCCTGGGGTTCAGTGTGCAGGGTTGGTCTAGAGGCATGGTATGGTGTGCTAGCCCAACCCTGCTCACTATCCAGCTGTGGAGCAACTCTGGGAGCTAGCCAGACTCTGAGTGCCAGATCTAGTCGAGTGACCCTGCATACCAGCACAATCCTGCATGCAGGCCTTTGTCATCTGACCTGCAGGGCTTCCCATGGGTCCAGAAATGTAATGTCAGGGGAGCAGTGGCAGTATTAATGGCTATGGCTCTGCACTTCCCACCCCCACTGCCAAATTATTGGACCCATGGGGAGTGCCACAGGCCTTTGCCTGGACTGGCGGTTGAGTACCACTGGTCTAAATCTACTTGAGAAATGCTCTAGATACATTTAGTTCACGTTGGACATTCACAGAGGCTAAACAGATTTCAGCATTTCTCACTGTTGCATGGAATCTTACTAGTACATGATAAGTTCTGTGTTCTGTGATCCGTACCAGCTATGGATTTTTTGGTGATAGTTAAGATAATAACTTTGAATTTTAAATCTCTTGATGGTTTGAGTTTAAGCTGTCTGAGTTACTCAGTCTACTTACTTTGACCCCCCCAGGGGTTTTGCAGGAACCAAGAGAGATTTGGGGAGCCTCTTCCACCAGAATCAATACCTAATATAAATTAGAACAGGGTGGTTAATACTTACATGCAAATGGTATATGAATGGTAAGACAATAGAAGTAAAGCATTTCAAACCCAATAATGAAATATTCATTTTTTTTACAGAAGTTTTTATATTTGAAGTAGAAAAAGATTAGTCTTAAATATGCTAAGGCCAAAATACCAAATAAACAAAATTTATGTGGGTTAGCAGCAAAATCTTACTACGATAGGTTTAGGCTCAATTCCTTTGTCAAATTACCTTCTTTCTCACTTTGTAGATTCTCAGTGCAGAGTTGTTTCTGTCAAGTTTCAACTCTTCTGGATGCATCCACACATGCAATTAGCATGACACAATAAACTCCAGTGCAGTTTGTGCCAGAGTTTATTTCTGGGCGCAGCATGTATACGTGTGTTTGGGACTGTAGCGCACTGAGCCAAGGCAGTGCAGCCCCAGCTGACAGAGGGTCTGGGGGTCAGCCTGCCAGGCCAGAGCTGCTCCCCCCAAGCTCAGTGTGCTGCGGAGGGGCTGGCTGGGGTAGTCACCTGGGGATGCTACAGTTCAAGGCTAGTCAGCAGGCAGCTGCCACACTGTAATACTCTTGTGCATCAGCTAGCCCCATCACCTTTTCCACATGGGTTGCAACAGGGTAAGTAACTCTGCCATAGGATAGTACTTGTGTCTGGTAGTACTAAGCTATGGCAGAGTTAATTAGTTTACTCCAGCCCAATAGCTCTGCATGTATAGACAGAGATGCTTTACTGTGGAGCTAATTAGGCAACTGCAGTAAGTGGTTCTTATAGATGCCCCCTCTAAATGTAAATGTACTGCAATTTTTACTCCAGTGAACAGTCATTTTTAGTGCAGAAGTCTGTTAAACAGTACTCCCCACTGTTTCTTCCCCCTCACCCCTCTCCTGCCATCCCAGCTACCCACCCTGGAAGAGTAGATCCAATCTTTTACCTGGGCTAGTAAAAACTTTTAAATCATTTCCATGTCTTCTCTTTGAGTCAGCATTTGAGATCTTTCCAGAAAAGTTACCACAGACAGAATTTGTGTGCATGCATGTTTCTAAATGGCAGTTTTTAGCTCTCTAATTGTCCATTTTGGGCTCTGGCTTTATACACTATGACAGGATTTATCAGTGCACATAGACCGAGACTGTGCAGCAGGACTATACACTGAGTACCCACCCAGTACCCACCACCATGCATGCACATCTGAGTCTTAAGTCTCTCAGAAAGATGGCTGGGGGACTTCCGTGTTTTAGTCTCAAGAGCTGAGGTGCTTACTTGTACAGGAAACAGGATTCTCAAGCTTTAGGTCTTTATAACCCCAGGTGTTATATGGACAAAACTATACAGGCAAAACTGCCTGCAAATACACCACTAACTCCAACAAATACCAAAGCATGACCTGGACTCCTGCAATAAATCAGGATCGGTGTCTGTCTGATCCCTTGCAGATTGATTTCTATAGTTTACATGTATGGGGTACCTCTGCAAGCACAGGAAGGTACACTACAGAGACAGGTAGAGAGCATCTTAGATTTTACCTTGCCTCAGACGCTACCCCTGAATGGTTTGACAGGGATGTTTGGAGCTTGACCTTCCAAGATAACTCCTTTGCTATAGATGTGAACCATTGCAATTTGATTTGGGGCATCTGTAATGCTGTTTTTCAGAAAATAAATAGGGGAGGAGCCCAAATATCAGGCTAAGGTAACTCCTGCAACTTGAAAACAAATGCAAACATTCTGTATCTTTTTCTACAGGCCTAATTATTTACTTTAGGGATGCCAAAGATACTGCCCATGGGTCAGAGCTGGCCAGCAGAGCCATTTCACTTGGTGTGTGGGGCTTCTGGAGGGGCCAGCAATTTAGGGGTGGGGTAAGCCAGGGCAAGGCCTGCCACCAAATTTCTGGGGGATGGAGCCTCACTGGAGATGCATGTTGTTGTGGGGGGGAGAGAGGGGCAAGTGACAACTGCCACTCACCCCACTACCAACACCAAGTCTGAATTCATCCAGTGAGGAGCTCTGTGGTCTACATCTGGCCTGGAGAGGAGTTGAATTTGATACCCCTGCTTTAGTTGGTTTCTCTCTGGTGTGGTTCCTTCCAAGCTACTGTAAGAGAAGGAAGGAAAACCACTGCATGGATCCTTATGTCCCCAGAAAAGGGTCTTCCCTGCACAGTTGCATATCTTTTCTTCTCTCACATTTTATAAAGGTAACCCTGGCTGAAATTATGGATTGGGTTTGCCTCTTGGCTGCATCAAGTTTCATTATCTGAAGAGTCACCATCACACCAGGGTTATTTCCTTTTTCTGGGTGGTTTTAAATCCTTTTGGTAAAAAGTGCCAAAACTTGTCTTTTGAAGCCTGTTGTTGGTTTCCACTGAATGTTAAATGCCCTTCCACACAGTTTGAAAGTGCTCTTAATTGAGCTGCCCAGTACAATAAGCTCAGAACTGCTGAGCCATCTTCTAGATCCACAGTCTTTTTGCTTACTTCTGGGAACCGATTGTTTCACACAAATTTAATGCTTCCTGTTAAATGTCTCGTAGGGTACTTTTTGATATCTCAACTGATAGGGTCTCAAGCAGGGATTTAACTTTTGGTAATCTAATCTTTCTTTTCAATCACTTCAATTTGGTATGAACAAGCCAGATATAAAGTTTCTAAACCAGTGCATCATTCTTGACATAATGAAAAGAAAACATAGATTGAAGTGAGAAGTACCCATTCTTAAATATTGTTTAGACAATACAAACTCATATGTATCTTGTAGCTGTTTAATCAGGGATCCTACCAGCCCAATGTGTAAAATTTTAAATTTAGCGTGATTAATTTTATAGCCTTCTATTTCACTGAATCCATTAATTTCCTTCACAGTGGGCATGTCTACATGTTCATGAATGCACAGTGGTTACTGCACATTTAATTTAGTACTTGGAATTACTGTGCAGTATTGCCAGCTAACACTTTTTTAGTGATGCTACTGCGCAGTAGCCTAATAATACTGTGCAGTAGCATATTGGCACTGTTGGTGCTGTGACGTGTTACTATACAGTATTATTAAACTACTGCACAATCAGCATCTCATGTAGATGTGCCCAGTGTTCTTCATAGACTGTACTGGGTTGACTATTAGTACCAGCATCTTCTGCATAAAGTCCACTTTTATATTCTGTTTTATTCATTGTAACTCTATCATGTTACTAACATACAGGTTTCCCTTGCTTTATGCTGTACATGTGTTCCTGGAAAACGGCACATAACTCAAATTTGCATGAAGGGAACCCACTTTACAATGTAAGAAATAGGGATACTTTCCAAGCCCTCAAGTGTACTGACTCCCAGACCCATTTCTACCACTTTTACAAGACAATTTTGGTACTCACCAACAGCAGACAGTACGCATATGCACAGGGCACTATCATAATGGGGATGGCAACTACATAAACACGTGTCGCAGACAATGAGCAAGGAGCACAGATCCACATAAGAGACTATATTTTGGTGTGCGTCACTCTCACAATGCACCACACAAAGTGTCTGACTGTGGGCTTCCACCACACTGATCGCATAAGAGTGAATTTACCTCACATATAATGAATTTTTGGTATAAAAAGGGTTATTGCGTAAGAGTGAATTCTCACATGCAGACCCGCACAAAGTGAAGGGAACCTGTATCTTTATGCCTGGGTAATGAAGAAGGCAAACAACAAGTAGAACAGAAGACACTTTGCCTGGTTCCTCTTACTAACTGAAAACTTGAGGTGTTCATTTATTCTTATCCTAGATAAAGGAGACACGAGATACATTTATCCAAATTTTCCAGTTGACTCCAAAACCAATCCCCTACAGTAATATTTGTAGAAGTAGCCATTCTATTTTATAAAAAGCATTCAAGGATTGATGTGTTTTACTCTGTATATCATAAACCATGAATGGCACGTGCCCACGGTGGCTGGGAGGGCACGGCTGTGCTGATGCTGCCGGGAGCACGGCAGTGGCAGCGGGAGCCCAGCGGCGGTAAGTGCAGAGCTCCCACAGATGGCACCGGCACTGTTGGTGGTTGAGGGGGTGGTGAGTGCCAACCAGGGGTCGGCGTCCACTCACAGGTTCTGCCGGCAGTATAGGCAGCGGCCAGGGGCGATCATGGACTGCCTGCAAACAGTGGCGAGTGGTGACCACCTGCAAGGCACCTTTTTGCAGGGGGTGCATTGCTATGCTCAGACAGTGCACATGCACCTGTGTACACCCCCTACATGTCGCCCTGTCATAAAATACTTCCAAGATTTGCCAGACACTATCATCCATTTTTATGGATGAAGCCTGGTTTATCAAGGCATACTGTCTCAGGGAAAAGTTTTCTGCTCTTTTGGCAAGAGCCATTAGATGTATTTTCAAATCTGCCCTGAGAAGTCAGACTGGACTCTGGGAACCACACAGCAGCTTGTTTTTTGTGCTTTAATATTGCTATTATATCTGTCTCCTTTGTTGCAAGAAGAAATTCCCTAGCATGCTAAAAAAAAATCATTCAAGAGAGTAGTTTACTGTAGTGATTTCTCATGTCATGTTATAAAACTCAGCTGACAACGTACTTGACCTGTGAAGCTTTTTGTATCGACATTGATTTAATCGTCACTGTGAGTTCAGTGACCACTCTGGGCCCCTGATTCCAACTGGGACCTTTCTATACACTGCATTATAAAGACAAAAATTATTATGTTGATCCTCAGCAGCAGCAGCCTGGAGTATTTGTGAGATCCTGCCTAGCCCTTAGCTCTTGCGCAAGGTGGCCCCATCATGATGCACCAAATTCCTTTCTCTCTTTCTCACATCAACCAGACTGTCAACCAGTGTGTTTCACTGTTTCAGTCACATCCAGAGGAGTCCAAGCTTTGCATTGCATTTAAGTTGTACAGAAAACAATTAATATTATCTAAGTATAACCAACCCACATGTAACTCTCCAGATTTTCCACACTCCTAATAATGCCTAGTGCAAAGAACTGCAGTGTGGTGGGCCCTCTGCACCCTCTTTATCATCTAAACAAAGTGAACAAGGATAAAAAGGTAAGTGGCTCCAATATACATTGTTTTTTACTGTTCGGTTATGGAGCTCATTTTTCCAAAGACAGGCTATTCATAATGGCAATTCTCAAAGAAGCATAGTTCCCATAATAAATAGGCTTTTAAAAAACTGATCCAAGACTTTGCATTCCTTGCCTATTATCAGTAAAAAAGATTTCTAAATAAAAGTAAAAATGAACAAATATATCATTAATCTGTTTCTTTTTTTTTCATCACAGGGCTGTTTTTATTGTCTACAAGAGGAGCTACATTTCTTTCTTTAATGGTCAGTGAGTTAATTTGCCTGTTGCCCAGGCTCCTCACTTTCAGTTTGTGGCTTTTTTCCAAAATTGTCTTCCCAAGGGACAAGTCTTTAAAAATCTATCTTGGCTTCAAATTCTAACTTTATCAGACCATAGGATATTTGGGTCTACATTTTAATCACAAAACAGTTGGGAATACTTGAAAAACCTTTTTTTTTCATTTGTATGGGTAAATAAAAACAAAAATCAAACTTGCTTTACAGCATACCATTTCTCATGCATACAAAGTAGTGAGCTGGTTTCTCAGTTTCTATTTGACTCAGCAGCTCCCTCTGATTCTGCTTTTTAAGGTATTTTAAAGTAATGATTTACTCTCTCACAAAAGTAGTTAGATTTTGTGCAATGCAGTTTTCCCTTAGTGGTCTTAAAAATCAAGGTTTCGCCCTAAGAAGCAGAAATTTCAGTCTTGATCACAGCTGTTCTATATAGCTGGTGGCTAATGAACAACCAGTTTCCCACTTTCATTCCTTGCTTTTTTCCAAAACTGTTTTCCCAGGGGTTGATTCCCAAACTACTTGTTTTGGCATTGAACTCTCAATTTATCAGGGTATAGGATTGTGATAATAGACACCTTTTGCTTTCTAAGAAAAATGACGATGTGGAAATGATGAGTTCATATGGCTTGGATTAAGTTCTGCTTTGGAACTCAGTTCCTGGTTTTGAACAATTTAAATTTGTTCACGGGTCCTCTGCTGTCAATTGCAAGTTTAAATGTTTTTCAGATTGTGCTTTGGGAGAAGTGCAAAAAGTAAGGTCATGCAATCATATGAGTTTTAGCATGTTGCCCTGCCAATGTACCTTCACCCAGTTCTGAAAAGACACATTTTCTGGCTGAAAGGTTAGTTCACTCTCAGTTTAGGTATTAAATGTGTCCCTTTAGTATCAAAGACTAAACCAAAGATTTGCTATCAAATTCAGAGACCTAAAACAAAGAAATGCAGGAAGACTGAGGGCTAAATCTGAAGACCCCCACCCACCCCAAAACTTAAAACAGAATCTGGGTCCAGCAGGACTCTGGGCACTGTGTCAAAAACTGGTTTAAAAAACAACAACAAACAAACCAACTCTGCCACTTCAGCAGTTACCTAATCATAGAGGTGCCTTAACTTACTAAAGGCTTCCTGTTTGACCTGAACATTTCCTCAATGCCTTCTAGGTCTGCTTCTGAGCCTGCACAGAACTGCTCTAGCCTAAAAATCAAGTTGACTATGTTGCATCTAAGTGCCATTAGGATCCAGAAATCAAGCAGAGCAAAGCCTAGGTCCTCTCTGACATACGATGTAGTAGGCAAGCTCAGAGTAAGCTTAACAAACCCCAACAAGATCAGGCCCCCGCACAATATGCAGTTATATAGCTTTTTTATAACGCTTAAAGAGGAGGAAGTGGTTGTAGGGCCAATGTCTAGTTTTTATATGGTAACTTGGTGATTACAGCACTCATCCAGGAGATGGGAAGCCTGGGATCAAGTCCCTTGACAGTGTAATAAGGGTCAAAACCATATTTCCCACCTCTCAGCACAGTGCCTTTAAGACCAGGCTATTGGCTAGTCCAGGTAAGGGATAGGACTCAGCTTGCTGCACAGTGGTACAGCTTCAGTAGGGAGTGCTAAATTCATAGTGTTGGGAAGAGTGGGTGTGAGAGGGACCATGACTGTAGTCTAGTAGTTTGGGCACTTGCGTAGGAGAACTGAGTCTTGGGTTCTAGCCCTTGTGCGCAGCACTGACTATGCACTGTTATGCAAAACCACCTTTACACAAAACTCAGAAATACTTCTGAGATTATGAAATGGAAGCCATGTTCCCCCTCCCCAGCTGAACACCCCAATCTCTGTGATACAGAATCAGGTTCCTTCTTGTGCCCTCTTTCATACTAAGAGTCTTGCATTCTTGGCTGCACAATAGACTAGCTTCAACAAGGGGAAGGAGATTGTGATCCCACTCACCCTAACCTATAATTCAGTGCCTAGAACATTCTCCTTGGAGTTGAGAAATGTGGGTTTGAAACTTCTCAAAGTTTGAGAAATGCCTGTAGGCCAGATCTCCCACATCCTGGGCCAGGTCTCTAACCATCAGGCTACTATAATAAAAGGCTGGTGCCACCATCTCTTCCTCCTCGTGCCTTACTACAAAAGAAATCAGTGAACTCTGCTCTGGTGTTTCAAAAAATTGATGTCGGTGCCTACCTTCCAGAGGGGGTTCCTGTGTACTGAATCCTGAGTGGATGGAGGTACCTGCTTGCAGCCCTGAGTCAAGCACCTGAGCTCTAGAGTAGCAGTTGGATTTCAGATGAACACCTGTGTTTCACATTTCCTATTGGTTAGCTCTAGGCATCTCCCCACTTTGCCTGGGTGGTGGGAGGGTTGGTAATCGACTGCCTTTCCATGACACTTCTCTCTCCCTATGAAGTGAGTAGGCAGCCTGTAACTCCATATAGATTGTAACTCATATTTCCATTTCACACTGGAGGACAGGCACCTAAAAGGTGTGCAGCAGCACTTGCCAGGCGACTAAGCTACCAAGGCAACCTTCCTTTGGACAATCCATTCCTCTTAGGTAGGAGATAGTTACTGTCCAGGGTGTTTGTATGTGAACAGAGGACAGTCATTATTTAAAGATTTTTTGTTGTCATGTCTGTGCTGCCACCTTTTACAGTGTCAGCTCAACCAAGAGGTGAAAAGATAGTGGGAAAGGGAAAGGACTGTGAATACAGAATGGGATCAGTGGCTTTGTGCAGAGACCTACAGAACAAGGGTAGACCCAGGGGGGTTGCACTGGTGCACTTGCACCCCGCTTTGATTCCACCTCTACCTAGAGTTTAAAACCAACTGCCTGGCAGTGGTAGCAGCAGTGCTGAGGGAGTCAACTGACTTCATGCCTCATTGTAATCTACTTGATTCCTTCTAAACTCTTCATTCCCCAAGTGTTACCAATCCTCTCTCCTTTTTAATAGTCTTGATGTTCCATCAGTCAAGCTGCCTTTTGTTCTACAATTTGTCTGTTAGCTGCCCCTCCTAATGAAGCTCCTATTTCACAGCCCTGCAGTGTGTTTATTCTAATGAAGTTATATTTGTTTTTGCTTCAAATTTAAACTGAATAATACAACCCTAGGTCCATAGCATATTATTAAAGCTTCTGGTTTTTAATTTTAACTGGAGACAAATGTGTGATATTTTATATGTGATGATGATGCACCCCACCATCTGCACCTCCCTTTTCAAAATTGTAGCTTCCCCCCATGCTACAGTGTTGATAACCACACACAGAATTGCTAAATTGCACAGGCAGGTTTCAACAGATGGTCCCAGTCTTTCAAAACAACAATGTTAAATCCCTGTATTTTAAAAATACCACCTGCAACATTCCCCTTATGCTGATGTTCCCATGTTTTACCTGTAATTGTATTCTAATACTTTGAATCTATTTTTTCTTAGTTTTTGCCAGCAGGTGTCAGCATGCCAAGGTTTCATAGGTTTAAAAGCAGCACAGATGAGTTTACATAGATTTACCACCTTAGTTATTCCTCCTTGAAAATTTCCTGTCTGTTGATTTACTTCTTGTTTTATCTTTTTATTTTGGTGTGCGCTTGTTTCTTAATCCTGATATCACCCTTCCTCCATTTCTTCTCTCATTTCAGAAATTGCACATACTTCTACAAACAAGTTGTTCTATTAGCACAGTACTTTGAGTAGGCTTTTGAGACTCACTGGGAAGACACTGCCAGAAACCACTGACATAAGATTGACATAATTTCTGAAACTAGCATATTTAAAGGAGTGTTGGACAAATAACAACTTTCAGCCTTCATTTCTTTTTTTGAAATGTGTTGACATCCAAAATATTATTTCCGCACGTCTAACTGCACCAACACAATACTGTGTATCTTCCTAAAAGTCAAGTGGTGCATTATTAGTAAAAGGTATTACAACTATGTAGACATTTAACTGCAAACCATATAAACTTTTTTTACAAAAAACCAAAAATGTTGTGATTGTTACGCTATTATCAGAGGCCTTTGATGCAGAAAATCATACAAGGCAGCTGAAGAACAAAAACCATTGTTCAGTACTGATGTCAGCAAGTGGTTCTCAACCTTTTTAGACTCGAGGGTCCCCTCCTTAGACTCAAGGCACCCCTCAGAAAATGTCAGCTCTTGGTTTTCACTCAGTTCTTGACTACAAAAAACAATACTAGAGCCATTTTCCTGTTGCAAAGAACTTGGAAAGACCACAACAGGGCAGGATGTTTTGAATACTCCAGATTCCTATTTGTACTCTCTCGGTATATCTCAGGAATCATGCTTGCCCAATTAGCAGTGCTAACATTGTGTGGCCTCCTGGGGCACTCTTGAAAGGATCTCAAGGCACCCCAGGGTACCAATGCATTCTGGCTGAGAATCACCTGCCTAGAGCAAGACCTAAGAATCATCTGCCTAGACCAAGATGGCAGGTATGAGCCAGCGTTAGTTATGTGGTGATCCCTTCACAGCTCTGTTGCTGGATTCAAGGGGTGAGACTAGGCTTCCCATTCAAAGGATTACTACTGGCAGTAGAGGCAGTGGTTCTGAGTCCTCCTAGAGGCACAAATGAGGACAGCACTTAAAAACCAATCCTATGCAGTCTCTCAGTGAAGGGGGGGGTGTTCATTATAACATCCTCTCCTTGGTTTTAACATGACGGATGGAGGACAAGGCTGAAGTTAGTTCCTTATTCCCAGGGTTTGGATTACAGGGGAGCTTGGGGGGGGGGCGGTAGGGGGCTGAGCCCCTCCGTAAGAGGCAAAGACCCCCCATAAGACTTGAAAATCATAATCTGGGGGGTTTCAGATTTTGTTAGAGCATCCTGATGGGCAGCCCAATTTTTGTTTTTTGCAAGAGTCAAAGTGTAATTCAAACCCTGCTTATTCCCAGTTCCTTATTCCTGGTTCCCAGTTCTTTAGTTTGGGATCCTGGTTCCTTTTCCAAAGCAAATCTTTACACAGTGAAAGGTTGTTTCCCAATGAGATGTGCTACAGAGGTAATCAGAAATGGGTATTTATGAATGAAAATGGAAAACAAAACAATATCGTGGACCAGGTACATGGCCTCGAACCAGAGGCTAGGATTAGGCTGGGATTGTGGGGCAAAAAGCTCTTCAGGTGAACCAGGAACAAGGAACTGGGGATAAGGAACTGAAATAAGGAACTGGCCTTAGGGGAGGGCAAACTGGGTGACCGCTTGGGGCCCCACACTTTAGGGGGCTCCAATTTTTTGGGGGGGGATGTCGTTTTTGCAAGGAAGTGGCTCTATTTGCATTTTAACGATTGACTATTTATCTAATTCCCCCCCAAGAATATTAAAAAGATCCACAATACACCTGTGGTGGCTTGGATATTTACCTGGTACATAGCCTTAAGGGGCCCCAAATGACTCTCTTGCCCAGGGCCCCAACAGCCCTAAGGCCACCACTTCTGGCAATAAGGAACTGAGACTGGGGAAGCAATTTCTGCCTCATGGATGGAGGTCAGTCCACAGCCAAGGTGACACCGCCCGCAGGTTGGGGACAGGGAAGGGGAGGAGGAGGTGGGTCAACCCATCCCCAAATCAGCAGGAGCAGTGTCCCAGGATAACCTGCGGGTCTCGCCGCCCCAGCGCTGGGAGCGGGCGGGGGCCGGGGCGGAGGCGCCCCCTCAGGGGCAGTGCGGGCGGCAGGTGCTGCCCCTGGGCGGGGCGGGGGGCGGGCCGGGAAGGTGCAAGGAGGGGGATGCACCTGGCCAGCCCCGCAGCTCTTCCCCCTCCAGCA
>NW_005842130.1:2181676-2226344 GCF_000455745.1 Alligator sinensis | reverse complement strand
GGCAGCGCCCCGCCGACCCCCGCAGCCAGTACTGCCCGGCGCTCGGCACCGGCCGGGGGCGCCTCGGCCATGCGGGACTGCGGCAGCATGAAGCCAGCCTCCGCGCTCCTGTGCCGCCTGCTCCTGCTGCTCTTTGAAATGGGGAGCAGGGTAGGTACTTCCACTGGGACCCTCTGCCTTGGCTCTGGCACCAGGGCCCTTCGGATGTTGGGCTTCTTTTGCCTTTATTTTTTTTGGGGGGGTGTCTTTCCTGTCCTGTCCTTTTCCTTTCCTTTCCTTCAAGCCTTTCTCTTTCCACTTGTCTCAAGCCCCCTTTGCCAATCCTTTCCAGACCGCACCTGTGTATGCTGGGGACCCAGCAGCTGGAGCTCCTGGAAGCCAAAACTACCCCCGCGTGGAGCTGTCGGGCTTTGTGGAAAACAGTGGTAAGTCACCAAGGGTTTGTAAGCCTAATCCTGGAAGTCAGCAGCTCGTAAATTTTGCCAGCTCTGAGAAATAGGCAGGACTGTCATTGTAAGGTTATTGCAAGCGGTAAGTCTTTCTCTGCAAGTGATCTACCGCCAATAGCAGATCCCCCCTGCTTTCCTTTAATGTGCTCTTGCATTTCATCCCCTGAGATTTGCTGCTGCTTTTTTTTTTTTTTTTTTGTACTTTTTTTTTAAAGAAAGCATCATCACAGGTGTTCAGTTCTATCAGGATAGTTGTGTGGAACATAAGGAGAGGGAAGAAGAGTGCAGCTTTTCCTATAACTATTACAAGGTTGCTTGTTGAAGTATAAGATCATGTGTTCTTGATGTGATTAGGAACTTATGAACTAAGAAATTCATTGATTGGGTACCTCATTCAAAATTTCAGAAGTGTATGTCCAACATACATGGGAGTTCTGGTGCGTAAGATGTGTTGTCCACCTAGATGCAAGCTGCAGCACAGCAAAGTGTTAAACTAAAAGCTACAATGCCTTTTCCTGATACATATGGAGTTCTTTGGGTATTGTGGTGTTCCAGATTCAGGGATACATGTGTGTGTATGTAGATAGATATTAGCATTTTTCCCTTTTAAAACTATCTACCTATCTATCCACCTTCCTATCTAGTTTAAAAACAGGGAAAATGCTAATTGACTCTCTTGGATTTGCTCAAGCCAGATGGTACTCCATCCTTCTGAAATTGTCTTTGCTCTAGTTCTTAAGCCTGAGTGTAGTCTTCAGCTGCAATGATCATCAGTCACCATTTCTTCCATGATCATAATACAACGTTCTAAATGGATAAGCTTACTGCTGGCCCTCTTCCAGTCCAGAATTATTGCCTCATAATATAAAAACAGATATAATCATGATCATTTAATACTGCGGAAATGTCATCTACATGTACGCCAATTAAATGACAAGATGTTCTCTGCCAGCGCTCACTAAATGATGATAGGCTATTAATCATCAGCAAGCTCACTGTTTTATCTCAGTTTTTGCCTTATAGGCACTTACATTTAGGTGTCAAAATTGAATGTTAGTAGTGCTCATTGTTGTGGCGTTCAAAACATATTTAGACTTTGTTCTATATATAAAAAAAGTAAATTACACTGTTTATTATGCACATAAAACATGCACATGCTTAACCCTCTCCTGGAACTGTTCCATAGTGTAATAGTGTCATAAAAATTTATTAAAGGAAACCTTGCCTGACAGAGATGGGGAGAGAACACTAGAGGGCGCTTAATGCAAATACTGTCCTAGATAAATTAATTCCTACCTCTGTATTCATAACATTTATTGGAAAAACTGTCCTTGACTTTAGTGGGAATAAGATTGGTCTCGCCAGATGAATTGGCTGTGTTTAGTCAGTGGTGTTAATTCCAGGTTTATTCTATAGTTTAACTGCTTTTGGAAAAAGTTTGCAGTTTTCTTTCTTATGTTTATTAAACTATTTACTCATGCATCTGTATTGCAGAGCTGTCTCAGTACTAGCTCTCTGCAGTATATTGAAAATTTTTGAAAGATTCCAGAGCAAACTGCTTGTCATCCAAGTTATAAAGCCCGTACATGCACACATTTCAATTTAGTTCACAGCAAGCAAAAAGTATCTAGCCAGTCATGCATGAAATCTGCATTCTTAATAATGGCTTGATTGTTAAACAGATGTAAACTTTTGCATTCTGCTCAAATGGTTGTTGTATTTGACAAGCTGGGAAGATAATGTTTTTAAAATATATCATTAAACACAATAGAAGCAGTACTGATTTGGTGATGCTATTTTTAAAAAGTATGTAATCCATCCTGTTAAGTACTTGAAAAAGAAAGGAAAACCATCACAGTTATGGATAAAAGTCTAGTGATGAAGCATACAGATACAGACACTGTACATGGCTTGATAAAGCTGTGGATTATTTCTGGCAGGGAAATAAACAGATGAGTCAACTGAACCTGGCTGGGCACATCTCTGTATGTGGAGACCACTGGGGTTTCTTTGCAGGTGCCTATATTCACTGAGGCAGATCTAGTTGCAGACTGTAGCACGTGGACAGCACCTGGTGTTTCCAGGGGTTCTTACTCAATGAAATGCTAGCAGTTTCTTTTCTGTTGTATAACATTATCTTAGCAACAAAGTGGCAGTTCAGAAAAGGACAAACTAAGTAAGAGCTAATCATTTTTCCTCAAGCTTTCCTTTTCCCCGTCTCATAAATGTTAGCTTTAGGATTGCCGAGTAAGTCAACTAAATATCCAGGTTCTGTAATAATTTTAGAACACGAGTTTCTTGGCTATAATGTAAGTAATGATCTATCAAGGGAAGATGCTAACTAGGTCTCCCTCAAAAGCACAATAACCATAACTCCATCTCATCATAAGAGACTGAAATATTATGGCTATATCCCTACTGAGATAACTTAACTTAAGTCGCTGACTTTGGAAGATAAAGGTCCCTAGACTTGCTGCCTTTATGGTCTGGTCCAGCACCTAATAGAATGACCCCCCCACAAACTTCAGTGGGCTTTGGATCAAGCCTGTAAAATCATAAAGAAGTTTAAAAGTTGGGGTCAAAATGGATAGTAAAATATTTCATTTCATATTTTGTTGATAATTTTTTGCAAAAGTTGGAAATGTTGCTTCAATACACAGACACTTTCTCCTTTTTATGATGCTATGAAATATTTGGAAATTCAGTTAGATTGCATGAGTGTGACTTCAAAAAGTTTCAGTCTAATTCATCTGCTTATTGCTTTATCTCTAACATATGCAAGTGCTTCCAAAGTACTTAAAAATAATAATAAATCCTCTCTCTTTTTCTACCCTCCTCCACTGGAGATAAATTGTGATTAGATTTGGGGGTTGCTATTGTTTATGTCTGCCCATGAGAAGAAACTGAGGGAAAGCTAACTAGACAGTCCTCCCCCAGGACCCTGTCCAGCAAAACACTTCAGCATGTGCTCAGCTTTGAGTCTGGGAATTTTCCAGCTGATGTCAGGCAATAACAAATGCACTGACAAAATCGCACTGACCTGTGCTCATGGGCCCACAACAGAAAATCATGAGTAAAAGTGGTACACATAGCAGAAGTCTTTTTTTGCAGTCTTGATTATTACTTTCCCCCAAGCCCATGGGCTAGGGACAGAAATGATGCAAACTGGTATAAGTGATTGGAAACCAGTTCAAATATGTCACACAACAGAAGTTCAGTACACATAAACCACTTTCAAAATGGCTAAAACTAGTTTAAGATAAACCTGGATGGAGGGATGCAATAACAGACTTTATTGATTTAGGTTAAATGGGTTTATTGAACTTCTTTCCCAGATTCCCTCTAGATTCAAGTTAACTCACAGTCCCCCAGCATCCCAGGATGCTTTGTACCTCCCGTGCAAACCCCCGCTTCACAGGGTAGGCTGGCTAGCATTGACCCAAGTTGTCTGCTCCAGCCAAGCAGGGAGGTATGCTCTAGTACCCCCCCAAACTTCTGGCCTGGGCCACTGCAGGCATGTGGCTGCATTTCCAGAATCAAAAGTGAATGTCTGTTTACTTACTTATCTGTTCAATCTATGCAGTTCAGACTAACCTCAGGCTTTCTGAGTGTCTATACTTAGTCATAGAGGTCACTCTGGCTGCAGGAACACTTAAGAATGGTTAGGTGTTCAAGTCTGAGGTACAAGAATTAGGTGGTCTAGCCTTCACCTTTAGGTATATGCACTTCAGATTCAGTAATGGCAAATATATGACTTGTTTTCTACCCCTTCCTTGGTACCTTCCTTGTCGGCAGCCTATTTGTGTTCTTAGTAGGAGTAATCTGTATGGGGATCATAGCTGCTCAGAAAAGGGATGCACAGTATCCATAGGTATCCGGTATGTTTGGCTGCCTTTGGCTCCAGCCTTACATTGGGATCCATGCAGGTGGATCCTTGTAGGTCTTCAAGGTGCCCATATGGTGACATGCAGTAATAATGTATTTAATGCTGACCAATAAAACAAATCCCATCAGCTAATGCTACAGTGATAGTTTTTGGAACGTATGTATTTGTAGTGAACACATCGTCTCTCAACCCCTCTGATCCTCACTGCCAGGCATTTGCATTTTCACTGACCTGGATTCTTGTATACAGGCTTCCATCCCATCAAGGAGAGCACAAAATAACTGTAGACACTCCTTCTGCCTGAAGAAGGGTGTTTGTACCTGAAAACTTGCAAGGAAGATTTTTTTTTTAGTTGGTTTAAAAAACGATATCAGATTTACCTAAAGAACCTAGCTTGCTTTATATGAATTCATGCTTTTTTTTGAAAAATAACTACGCATTTGTATTCCAAGGTACTGAGCCCATTTTTCATGACTCAAGGAAAGTTTCTTGTTGTCAACAACTGCAAGTAGCAATAGACCCTCTTCTACTCTGAGAAACAGTAGAAAGCAAGAATAATGAGCAGCACCACACCTCTTGCCCATTCTAAAAGAGGTCTCTCTTCATATCTTATTCATAATCAAGTCAAACCTTATTTAAATAAAAAAGTTGAACAGTTAGACTAACAAAGAATGATTTTACTTTGACTTTTGTTTCTGTCACTTTGAGTGCATCATAGTTTCCATTTTCCTTTAATGTGTCATGATGGCTTAATATGACTGTGCATTAAAGTTTGGGTAGATAGCTACAGAGACTAATTCTTCAGAAACATTTATGTATTGGAGGAAAAAGGAAGCAGGAAATAAAACACCACTGAAGATAGCACTCCAAACAAGTATGTTCCAAATCTGACTGATTTGAGAATGTGGCCTGAGCTGTTTTATATTTGGTCTGAAACAGTTGAGTCATGTTTTGCATTTTATAAAGACCATTAAAAATCCAAATATCTGTTTCTAGTAACGTGGTTTCACTTCTATCATCACCTCACTACTGCTGTCAAACTGATAACATTACAAGGCCAACAATCTGCAAAAATGCATGAGGCGGTGAGGAGAAGGCAACATGAAAGCAACCAAGTCAGCCAACTCTCGCTGTCTCTTGGTTCTGAGTGAGAAATTGATGACGAAAGTGAATATTATCAGTAGTGGATAGCTGCACTGGAGAAAGCAGGTTTATAGATCGAAGTAACCAAGTAACTGAAAGTGTTGTCTATTTTCTCATTATATAATAGTTTAAGAACTTATAGCAGGGACAAGTTAAACTGTAAATGACAGAGGCTGGCATGTCCTTAACCACTATTTAAAAATATTTATTTCCCTTAAGCCAGGGGTGTCAAACTTACCTGGCACCATGGTTTAGATAAGGGTTGCTGGGCTAATCTGCAGCCTGGATTGGGACAGACCCCTGTGCAGTGCCCATGGTGCCAGGTCCACATGTATGCAGCATGCTCTGGTCCCAGGCTTCACTGTGCACATGGCATGCAGGGCTAGCATGGGGTGTACACTGCATGCAGTGCCCAGCATGGACCCAGCACTGCAGACACTGCATTGGGAGTCAGTCCTGGGCAGCACATACAGCTCATGCCCTGCCCCCCTGTGCCATGTATAGTGCTGGGTCCAGCCTGTAATGTGTGTTTCCTGCCAGCCCCATGTGTTGCATGCACAGTGGGCCCTAGGGCTGGTATGTGCTGCACATGGTCTATCGAGCTGGACTGGCTGCATGCCCTGCATGCAGCACAGGGGGCGAGCAAAAGGTTCATGCTGCATGTGGCACCCTGCTGGACCAGAGCCAACGTGTAGCGTGGGTTCAGTGGGGTGCTACATGCTGCACGCTCCTTGATCTGACTGACTGTGCCAGGTGCAGGGCACATGGCTAGTCCAGCCCCATGCAGTGCTTGGGGCTGGCTCAGAGATCTGTGAGTTGGATCATATGGGCCAGATCTGGCTTGCAGGCTGCATGTTGGAAACCCCTGCCTTAAGGTCTTCAAAAAGCAAAAAAAAAAATGTAGCAGTCTTCCTGTTCTGTTGCATACTGTATAAAATAGTGCTTTATTTAAATTAAAATTTAAATGTCAAAATCTTTACCAGAGTTTGAAAACAGAGTAAGTTTTCAAAACAAACAGATTAAAGCTATGGAGTTGATAATGCACTGCATTCTTAACTTTCCAAGTTTGTTAAATGCCAGTTAATAATTACACATACATTTACTGTGCCCTTAAACTGTGGTTACATAGTTAACTTTAATTAGTTTAATAATTAAGAAGCTTTTCTTTAATATACACTTTCTCCCTTATTAAATGTAAAAACATTCTTACAAGCCATTAAAGGCATATAAGTTATTCTCCAAATGTATAGAATATGAGCAGGAAGGAGAAATAGAAGATGCTCATTTCTTACTTTTGGAGGCTAGGAAAAGCACGCTCAACTTCTGACAGCTGTGAATACTTGCATAAGTTGGCGGAGTGCTGAGGACATGGAATTGACTGGGAGGAAAGAGGAAGTGTTTGAATGGCAGAGATTCCAACCAGCAGTTTGCTTTGTCACTGAACATAGGATTTATATGCACGCCCCTCACCCCCCCTTAAAATGTGTGTGCATTTATGCTCTAAAAATGGTGAAATATTAACTTAAAGCAACAGAAATATGGACTTTAAATGTCATTATATTATCTCCCAAACTTTCATGAAATTGAAAAATATCCCCAAACATTTAAATATAAAAATCATAATCGGCCAGTAACGAGTAAACATTTTGTCCAGAACACATTTATGCACGTTTTAGGATATGCCCATATTATGTCCTTTTACTTGCATGCATAATAACATGATTCACAATATGTGATTAGTATTTTCTCCAAGTTTCCAGGGCTAATTTGTGGCATTCTTAATCAGGATGAATTTGGGCCCTGAGAGAGATCTCTTAGGGTCCATAGAAGTTGGTAGTCAAACTTGAAAACAGGAGCTAGCATAGCTATTGCTTCTTCTGTAGTTCCAGACTAGTGCTGTCCAAGTAACTCTTCACAGTGTTTTATATTCAGCATTCCTCTTCAAAAGTCTTAATGGCTTGTCTTTCATGTGTTGGCCCCTGTCATGCGGAGCAGAGTTGAGTTGTGGGGCCTCTAAGTTCAATTTCCCCTTGACCAAATTAAAGAGGGTGAAAAACACCTCAAGTTTCTTGATCACTTTTGAAAGAGAAGAAAAGTATGCTTCAATCATTGCAAGAGCCTTCCTGACTGTAAAACAGCACAAATGGAGGCTGCCTTGCTGGCAGCAAAACTGCAGGTAATGTTACTTTTAGAGCCTCAAAATACCAGGCATAAAGTAAGGCTATATTTAGCCAAGTTCCCCAAGTCAGCATGGCCTGTGGTGGCAAATGTTTTATGTAGTGCTGCATGTTCAGGACACATCCAGATGTGCGTAGATGTTTGGTTCCCCAGGGACAACTAGCAGCAGTGCACTAGGGGAGGCTGGGGCCAGCACAGTCCTGGCCCCAGCAGCCTTACCTGGAGTCCTGGGGGCCTACTGGGGTTACAGCCACAGAGATCCTGCTGGGCAGACCCTGGCCAGCAGCTGCAGTGCGGCTCCAGATGTCCCAGCTTCGCTTTTTAGCAGTGCATGCTGCCTGAGCATATGCTGCACAAGTTTTTTTTCCTGCATTTTTTTTGACCCCTGGATATCCAGGGGTCAAAAAAAAAAGTGGGGGGAAAAAAAGCCTGACACAGTGCACGCTTGGGCAGCATGTCCTTGGAGCGCGGAGAACACCAGACTGTGTGGTATGTGGCACTGCAAACATGCTTACAGCATAACATACTGCATGACTGTGCTTGTCTGGATGCGCCCTCAGTGGTGCCTTTAAGAACACTTTTTTCACACTTGAAATAGAGTTGACAGCTGGAAACTCATGTCTAGTTTGTTCAGCAACCCTATTACACCAAAACAGATAAAGTGCAGAACACTTGCATCACTGGGAATTACTAAAAAAAATACATTTTTTCTTTGTTCCTGACAGTAGAAAAATGGACCATGATCAATTCTCAGTATTTCTTGTAAATCACCAACAACCCTTTATACTCAACTTTTTAATTGAAAATACTGTTTGGGACCTGGTGAACAATCCATGGGTAAACTGCTGATCTATGGTTTCCCAGTCTACTGAAAGTCCATGGATCACAGTTTGGGAGCCACTGGCTTAAAAATACATTCAAGTTTTCCTATAGGTTTTGTTTTGTCATACTGAAACTGTCCCCTGAGCTATTGGCAGTCCTTGTCATTAAGGCCATGTTCATCTGATTTCTTCTACACTTTCAAAGAAGCTTTAGTTCAGAATGTGTCCAAGAAATATTTTGGTCTCCAAAAAAAATCTAGCCATGTTGTCCTTTATGTATGATATCCATGAATGCCTTCAGTTTTAAAATCTGAAATTTTAGTAGTTTGGACACTGAGCCAGATTCTATTCCACCTATTGGGTACATGAATGGATTTTGTGATTCGATTCTATTCTACCCTTCTTGCATCTCTGAACAACTTTTAAAGTGGCTGTCCTCCACTTTCTCTTCGCTTCTTTTTTATCACCCAGTCTTAAGGGTGAAGCGATAGCATTTACAATTAGATGAATTAATGTAGTGGGGCTTAACCTTCTGGCCTTGTGGGCTAAATGAGTGGTGCAGGTCCTGTCCATGGGCTGGATCTAAAACAGTGTCCGTCTACACGTGTGATCTGGCATGCTGCCCTGACCGCGTGAGCTGGATTTGGCTGCATGCTGGTTTGACCCCACATGGTGGCCCCACCATGCATTGGTGCAGTCCACCACACAGGGCCATGTCATTCCAACATGAAGGCTATGAGGCTCCCAATGGGTCTAGAAATTTGGCCTCAGAGCAATGGCAATTAATGCTGCCACTACATCCCCACCACCAAATTTTTGGACTTATGGTGAGACCCACAGACCAGACAACATGGCTTCACGGGCTAAAGGTTAAGCACCACTACATTAATAGATCATCATTAGAGATTTGAACAGGTTCGAATAGAATCATCTTAGATTCCTACATCCACTTAGGTGCCTGGTAGGTGAAATAGGATCTGGCCCCTTGTCTGTCTTTCATGGCAATGCCAACCAGAGAGTGTATTTTGACTGGAAACAAATCCTTTGCTGTTGCCTTTGGAATACAACTGAACTTGAATTAGTTCTCCAGTTAAGTTAAACATTTTCAATTAAACTTAGCAGAACTGAGCACTGCTGTAGTGGTGAGGGGGATGGATTTAGGATGACCCTCCAATAATTCAATTCTATACGTGGAAAAATATAACTAATTTATAAATTTTCCATATTTAGAATCTGATTATTGGGGGGTGATCTTAAATACAGAGTTTGATTTGGGTAAATATGTTAATAGCACTTATTAATTTCAATGCTTTTATACTTCTTTCAGTTATGATTACACTATATATTGTAAGCATGTGTGTGTGGCAGTGTTTTTTGCTCTCTTGGTCTTGGATTAATTATGTGAGATCACCCCTGTTAATTTCTAGAAGATTAATTTTTACGGTGATAAACTATTTTAGCAGTGATTATGTAGGATTAGAAGGGGAGGTGGAGTGCCTTCGAGCATGGAGAGGATGATGAAGGATTCTTACTTGCCTTGGGGAAATAAAAAAAAAAAAGCATGGTGCAGTCCAAAAGAGGAATGTGCAGCTATGCCACTGCACCCCTTCTGGATCTGCCCCTGTATAGCAGTCTGCAGTAGGGCATCTAACTATGAATCTGTGCCAATAAATGGAAATATGAGAGCATTGACCTTAAATTTTGTTCTTGTTGTGGGAAAAGTTAAGGGCATATGTAAAATATTTAGGTGCTGAATTTGTTTTGTGTTGATTAGGTTGGGTACACAGTATATTACCTTTTTAAAAAAGATTTTGTTATGTATAGTAGTTCCTATTGTTTTAAGCTGAAACAATATTGTATGTCCTAATGACAGCTTTTTCTTTCAATATGCTAATTCTGGCATATATGTTCATTACAGAATATGAAATTGTGAAAGCATATGAAGTAAATCAGAATGGGGATTACATAACACATGAAATCACACATCACGAAAGAAGGAAGAGGTCAACTACAAATACAGAAATTGACTCTCTTCATCTACGACTCCATGGATTTGGTCATGACTTCCACATGGATCTTAAGACTTCTAAAAACCTAATGGCACCTGGATTTATAATACAGACACTGGGGAAAAGTGGAACTAAATCAATACAATCTTACCCACCACAGGACTTTTGTTTTTATCAAGGTTTCTTACGATCACACAAGAACTCATCAGTAGCACTTTCAACATGCAAAGGCTTGGTAAGTAAAGACCTGGAAGGCATGCTTACTGTTAGCTAGGGCTGTTTTGAAAGAACACAGGATAGTTATTGCAATGAAAAATTTTAACGTTTTGTTAGTGAAGTTTACAAAAAGATTCAGATACTGAGATCAGATAAAAATTTAGTGTCAGTTCCTGAGATAAGCATTCACGCTTAAAAAAACTTTCTCACTAATTATGTAAGTTGTCATAAAAACATTGGAAAATAGGGCTGGATGGGATTTCAGGGGTATATACAAGTGTTACATTTAGATCAGCCTAACCATGGCTTAAATTGCCCAAACAGTGGTGCACCCGATACACGCTGGTTCACGTAGGAGAAAAACTAAGTTTAGATCGATTTAAAGGCTGATCTAGCAAATGCCCATATGCATTCACAACACAGCCCCAGGGGTGGGAAAATGCAGCCACTTGCCCCAGCCCCAGGACTGTTCTGTTCCTACCCCCTTGACCCTGACCAGGCTACTTTTAGTCCCCTGACTATCTCCTTTGGACTGGGCCTTGACTTAACAGCCCACCCTGCAGACTTGCCAGCCCATCACCACAATTGGGGGCTGTGCATGTCACTCCTGGGAGTGGCAAACACTTGAACATGCCACTTATGGGTTAGGTTTAGGTAGCTTAAAGTAAGATGTGTAAACCTAAAGTGGCTGCATCAGATGGTACCCCAAGAGGTCATCTAGTCCAACTTTTGTGTTTAACGCAGACTCGTATCTTTCTAAACTATCCCAGACAAATGATTGTTCAATATGCATATAAACTTTCCAACAATGGGATTCCACAACTTCTCAATATAATCTTTTTGAATGCTGTTTGGATTACACTCCCTCCCCCCCCAGTATTGTACTGTTGATTCCTATTCAGTTTGCGATTCGCTATCAATCCTACGTCCTTTTCTGCAGTGCAACAGTTTAACCAATTGTTTCCTATTTTGCATTTTTGCATTCTACATACAGGATTTTGAACTTCCCCTTACTGAATTCATGCTATTTATTTTATACCTTTTTCTAATTTAATTCCTATTTCTAGACTAAGAAGTACCTGCTATCTTCCCCTCCCCTCATCTTAACTGGTGCCACCAACAAATTTACTAAGTGTAGACTCACTTCTTTCCCTTAAATGAAGATACCAAACCTAGGGCAATTTGGATCCAGGACAAACCTTTGGAAAACATCATATAATACCCCTTCCCAATTTAAAATTGAGCTGTTGATAAGTGCTCTTTGAGAATAGTTCTCCATTCAGTTATGTAACCAACGTAGGGGTATCTTATGTAGTGTCATCTAGATGATTTCCTTAGCTTACATTTAAAAACATCATTGGAGACAGAGTAAAAAACCTACTAAAATTGAGGTATATCACATCACTGCTCCCTCTCCCTTCCTATTCACAGGGCCTTTCTACTTGTCATTGGAGAAAACTGGGTTGAGTAGACATGAATTACTCTTGACAAATCCATCCTGACTTTTCTTTATCACATGTTTTCTTCTAGGGGCTTACAAACTGATTTCTTTATGATTATGCTCCAGTATCTTTTTGGGGACTGAAATTAAATTGTCTGTTCTGCAATTCTGCAATTTGATCTTCCGAGGTCCCTTCCAGCCCTGATGTCTATGAAATCTATGAAATTCCTTGGGTCCTTCTTTCTTCCCTTCCCCCTCCCCCACACCTTTATTTTCTTAAGAAAAAAAGATGAAAGGTAGCTTTTCCCTCTTTCCAGTCTTCTGGGACTTCACATGGGATTCAGGAATTCTTGAAGATAAGTTCATTTTTGGGTGCATCTACACATGCCATTAAGGTGAGGTGATAAGCTCCAGTGCAGTTTGCACTGGAGATTATCATGGCACCTTAATGGCACATGTAGATGCTCAAACTGCTGCAGTCCAGGGCGCATGAGGAGATGCTGTGCCTAGGACTGCAGCAGTTTGAGCCAGTGTGGAGCAGCCCCAGGCTGGCCTGGGGCTGGGAGTTCAGTCCTAGGATCTCGGAGGTGGTGTCAGGTGGCAGAGGGGCTGGCTGGGACATGAGAGTGCCCCAGGGTGTGGAGCCTGTGTCTGGGCAGCAGACAGGAGTCTGACTCCCTGTTGCCTGTGCTGACTGGGTGCAATGTATGCCCGGGTCAGTGTTTACATGTGTCCCTGACGGCGCTATCTTATGACAGTGAAAACTAGTTTGCTGAGGTCTAATAGCATTGCATGTGTAGACTTTGATTCTTTACAGTGTAGAAAATTAGTCTACTGTGTAGTAAAGTGCATGTGTGGATGCACCCTCTGTATAATAACGTCATCCTTGACTGCCCTAGGATTATCCAGACCTATTGATTTGAAAGCATCTAGCTTATCAAAATTATCTTCAATTTGTTCTTTCCCTTCTTTAGGCTCTGTCCTTGTTAACTGTTTTCAGCTGATAGTTGCCCTTTTTGTGAAGATTGATGTTAAAAAAGGCTCTTTTGTTTCTGTATTATTCTCTTAAATGTTTCACTAAGGTTAAGTACAAATATCCACTCTCTGTAAGGTTCTTTTTAATTTCCAAGTAATTGAAGAGCCCGTTATTTAGCCAGCCGGGTGTCTGCCTTGCTACACCTCCTTCACATTAGGATAGCCATTAGGATAGCCTGCTCTTGTGCATTTAATATTCTCTCTCCAAGAAACAACCAAATCTCCTCCCCATTTTTCCCTAAGATGTGCCTTCTAGGGGTTTCTGCTGCCAGTTCTCCAAGTTTGTGAAAGTTGCTTGTCTGAAGTCCAATGTTTATATTCCGATGTTCTCCTTTTTTCCTTGCCTTAGGATAAGAACTTTGTTATTTTATATTTACTGTCATCCAAGTTGCTGTTCATCTTCAGATTCTCAACCAATTCTTCCCATTCATGAGCAGCAGACTGAGATGGATTTTCCCCAGCGCTGGTTGGGTTGTACCAAAAACTTGTCTCCTAACAATCCAAGAAGTTGCTGATCTATCTGTATGCAGCTGTTGCTGTCCCATCAGATATCACTGAAACTGAAGTCTCGCCTATCCACCAAGTCCTGTGAATTGTCTGGATAGTTCTGTTAGTAATTTAAAAAAAAAACCAACCTCAGCCAGTTCTTTATCTCGATGTGTGGTACTGCCCTCATGGTGTTCCCCTTTATGTTAACCCAGGGCTGTCTAACTTGTAAGCAGCTGAGGGCTATGCTAGTGCAGCTTTGAGTCCCTGGACTGCATCTCACCTCATTCCATGTCTGCATTGTGTGCACAGGCAGCACCTACCACCCTGGCTACACTAGCAGCTGGACCTATAGAGGGAACAGTGGCTGGTTAGGAGCTAGGAGGGGTGAGGGGCACCTGTTAAGCTTTCATGGGCCATCAATTGGATAGCCCTACCTTATCCCAGAGCCTTTCAAAAGGTTAATCTCCCACTTCGTTTTAGATCAAATTCTAAGTATGTTTAGAATGCAGAATAAGGGCTGTGTCACATGTTACACTTAGCATGTATTAAAAATATGAATGACCACGTGTTCTACCAGTAAAACATGTGCTAAGTGCGCTCACATTGTAGCAGTTGCACAAAAAGTTGTAAGTCATATCTCCATATCATATTAAGTAAACATGTTCAGCTATTGTCAGACTGCTCCACAGAGATAATATGAACAATTTGTAGTCCTCACCCAGCTGTGTGTGACATCAGCCAGGGATCCCTCTGCTGTATCACGTCTCCAGGTGGGACAAAGAAAGCCATGCATGTCAGGAGGAAGGATCCTGGATCTTTTACTTGTCCAGTTCCTCCAGGATTAAGTTGAAAGCTGGGTGCCTTCAACCTCAGCTGGGACTCACAATCAGGAAGCTGTGTGTATGTTAGAGATCATAGCAGACATTAGCATGAGATGGCTTGGAACACATTCTAACTTTAATATTGCAGAGATTTAACACACACTGGGTTTGTCTACACAAGAGACATTACTGCACAGTACCTGTAAATAGGGCTTGTGTAGACACTGACCGGGAGCATATTGCTCCTAGTCAGCCACACCAGCTGGAGCCCGGTCCTGGCACTGCTGAGCTCCTGGCTCCCCCCAGGGTCCCTCTCTTCCCCTTGCTGTCCTGGCACTGTAGGGCTCCCAGCCCCTCACAGGAGTGGGGAGCTGAGCAGTAGGCCTGTGCGAGTTGGAAGCAATCCAGTCCGGCTTCGGATCCAGCCACTTCTGATGCCAGGGATCCAATCCAGAGCTCCAGACTGGGTTTCTGCTTCGATCCGGCTGAAGCAGCTCCCAAGCATCACAGCTGCCTCGGAGATCTGGCCATAGGGTATAATGGGGACTCAATGAAATATCTATAACTTTGTTGTTTTTTGTCTGATTTGGATGGAACATTCAGGGATGGTAGCCTCGGCTGAGAGCATGAAGTCTGCCAAGTTTCAAGAAGATTGGTGCAGGGGTTTGGGGGGAAACTGTACCCCAAGTTCTTGAAAGCAAAACTTGTGTCATGTCTGTGTGTTACACTACAGGGGGTGGAAACGCCAGGGGTGGTAGCCCCTGGTGAGGCCACAAGGCCTGCAAAGTTTCACGATCAGTGCAGGGATTTGGGGGAAACTGCACCTCAAGCTGCAGACAAGCAAAACTCGTGACATGGGTGCTTCTGCAACTGACTATCTCTTGGGGCAGTTGATTGTCTGTATCGATTCTTTCCTCTCTTTAGTCTCTGGTTTTGTAGGTATTAATTGATGGTAATTAACTGGTTACATTAGCTAGGTACTGTGTATTGGGCTGGACCCTGATTGAATCATGACTGATTGGTAACTGGTAACACAGTAGCTTAGCAGTCAGGCCTGCCGTACTGTCTCCCACACCCCAAGACAGACACAATTGCACAAACACCCATGTCACAAGTTTTGCCTGTCAGCAGTGTGCAGGAACACCATTGCGCCCAACTGCGTCTAGATCGACTTGATGCATACTTCAGCCAGGGGTCCTGGTGTATGATGATCTGTGTCCGCTGTATCTTCATCCACCAGCTGCACCTATCTCCACGACAGCTGGCAGGCTTCGTGGCCGCAGCAGGGGCCACCATCCCTGCAGCTTTCACCCTGCTGCACCTTCACACATACTGTCACCCATGTCATGAGTTTTGCTTGTCCACAGCTTGCAGTACAGTTCCCCCCCAAACCCCTGCACCGATCTTCATGCAACTTGACCTCATCAGGAGCCACCACCCTGTTTTTACCTCCCTGTATTGTAACACATAGACGTGACATGAGTTTTGCTTTCAAGAATTTGGGGTGCAGTTCCCCCCAAGCCCCTGCACTGATATTCTTGAAACTTGGCAGGATTTGTGGCCCTAGTAAGGGCTACCACCCCAGCAGTTTTCTTTTCACCCCCCCCCCCGCCGTGATGTAATACGTACATGACATCAGTTTTTCTTTCAAGAATTTGGGGTGCAGTTCCCCTTGAATCCCTGCATCGATCTTCTTGAAACCTGGCAGAATTTATGCTCCCAGCAGAGGCTACAATTCCTGCAAATTGCATCTAAATCAGACAAAAAACAACAAAGTTATAGATATTTCATTGTTTCCCCATTATACCCTATGGCTGGATCTCTGAAGCGGCTCCGAAGCTTATTCCGAAGTGCTTTGGAAGCTCTGAACCACTTCAGAAAGCTTAAAGATGCCAGCACTTTGATCCGGACATGCTGCTTTGGACACCGAAGCATCCAAAGCTTCTCCGGATCCGAAGCTCTGTCCAAAGCCCTGTACAGCCCTACTGAGCAGCTCTAGGACTGGTTAGCTCTTGCTTTCCTGCTCACCTAGTGGTTGGTGGGGAGCTCTCCTGCCCAGCTGGGGGCTTGCTGCCAGCTGCCCCATTGACTGGTCAGAACAGGGGGCTGGAAAACAGCTGAGGGGGAGGGGACACTTTCCCAGCTTCAGGGCATGGGTTGGGAAACAGCTGCCCCCCCACCTTCCAGCAGTCCAGGCCTGATTCTGGTGTCCCCTGCTAGGCTGGGGCTGGCACCCAGGGGAGCCTAGAGCCCACCCCCCCCAGGCTGCTATATGACAGGAGAGCAGAGCAGAAGTATCTCTGCACTGAACTGCTCCTGTCAGGAGCAAATTTGCTCCAGATTGGTGCAGATGTAGACATGCTGTCATGGAAAGCTTACTTTCTGTGCATTAATTGTACATGTTGATGCATCCACTGTCTCATTAATCAAGGCCCTAATTTGGTCATCCTTCAATGCCCTTCCTGAGCAAGCTATACCCACTCACATCAATCTTCCTGTTGTGTGAGTTGTCCCACCTAATTTCAGTTATCTCAATTAGATTGTAATTGTGTGTACTAAGCCTTCCCATTCTACATGCTGACACTTCTTGTGTTAGTATATGGGCATCTAAAATGATTGACAGACTGCCCTGCTAATTTCTGCTTTTTCCTTACGTGATGTTACATCATCTTATGAATTTTTTTCACCGGCCATGAGTACCCTAGGAATAGTGGCGGTTTTTCATTCTCTAATATGGGGGAATCTTGGGTTTATCTTGACTTACAAATGCACATTAAGACTGAAGCTTTCCTTGTGTAAACTAGAGGCACTTTTACATGTGCTCCAAAACATTCTGATTAGAAGACGTTGGAGCAGACTCGATTAATTGAGTCTGCTGAGCGTTCCAATTAGAAAGCATGCTATATAAAGCATCCTATGTTTCAAAATGGTGGTGGAGGTGCTTTAATGAAAACTCTTCAAACAAGCTTTAGTTATAATGCCCCTGCCGCTATTTTGAAATGTGGGATGCTAAATACACAAGATGCTGTGTGTGTTTTAATTAAAGTGGCCCCTAAGAGACACCCCCAAGAGACACAATGAACCTCTCTCCCTGCCCACCCAGGAGCACATGTATAGGCACCCTAGGATTTTAACATATATTGGTTAACATGTTAAATTCATTTCCCCCACCTTCTCACCCCAACTTCTGGGATTTTCAGAAGCACTCTAATTCCCCTCAGTCTGTATCCTGGGGAATTTGGGGCCAGATTCTATACCATGTATTAGGTGCATAACTGGATTTAGGCACCTCAGTGTGATTCTCTTCTCTGCTTGAAAAACAGTTAATGTAAGAGGTTGGAGGGGACCCCTCCTCCTTGCTGCTCTTTTATGACTCAGTCTTAAAGGTAAGGTGATGGTGTACATTAATAGATTTTCATGGACTTGAAGAAACTGGAATAAAATTGCACTTAAGGCAGCTGAGACCTGCCAGGATATTTCTGAAAATACCACAGGGGGTGCCTATTTGCATCCTCATCTGCATAAATATCTTTAAAAATCTGGCTCTTGCATCCCTTGAGCAAGGTCATGAAGGAGACTGAATCCTAGTCAGCTAAATCTCAGGTTGGTGCCCAAGCCACCAGACCATGTCTCCTTCAGCGTGACTTGCCTTAACTAAATTTCAACTAATAAACAAAAGAGGAAAGGATGAATTATTTGAAAAGAACAATTCTGTATGACCAAATACTGCATTAGAGGATGATTAGGTATTCTCCAGGTATATTTGTGTCACAGTGCATTTGTGCCTGTGAAAATTAAGATATATTACAATCTGGTACTTGGTACTGTCAACAAGCAAAGTGACCGCACCAGATTATTGCACCAAAGTATTAAGTGACGCAACCATTTGTAAATAGTGATGCGGTGGCGGAGTGTATCAGCAATTTGATCCAACATGCGAGCGATGCATGATCAGAGCGTGATCACCTGTGGTCTAGCCAATCAAAGACCACCTAATGGACATGGCTGGCTGGCCAGCATGTCCATGGGTTCCAGAATGTACCATCAGGGGAGCTTCCTGATTGGCCAAAGAAGTTATATAGGGGACCGCATGCCTCGGTGCGTGGTCCCCAGGCTCTGACTCTCTAGGCAGATTGATCACCCGTCTTGGGGCCTGGCCAGACCCCTAGGTCTATAGAAGAAGCTGCTCCGGTCGCTCCGAGCATTATAGTTTACTGCCTTGCCAAATCCGGAACGCCCTGTACTTTGTCCCAACCAGACATCGTACTTGTATACTGCGGTCTTCACCCACCACCCACCGCTTGTCCCTTGTTGCTGTATATAGTTCATCGCCTCCAAGTTATATCACCCTTCAAGTTGTGTCGACAGTTCTGTAAGTAAATATCAAGTTTTATTTCAAACCCCATTGTCTGTGGTGCTTATCTCATCTCCCTCTCGCACTTGGCATCCCCGAGCGTGTCTGGGTTGGTGTCACAACCCGGTGCCCCACTCGACACACAACTGCGGCCGTTTCCCAAGGATCATCTGGGAATCGAGGCCCACAGGTACTATTGTGTTTTATGTCAGTAATCATACTGGAGGTTTATGTTAACTCTGAATTTTCTGTCATAGTCTCTGTAACTCATTTCCAGGCTTGGGAATTTGTGTCTTTGTCCATAATGTCCCCTTTATGCAGGAAAGCTTTACTGAGGATGTCTGCAAAGTCTCACTACCTTTTCAGCTAAATCACACCTGGAGACCCACTTTCTCTGTGGTGATTATAGGAAGTATCTAACTCCATCCTCTTATCTATTTAATTTAGTGATAAATCAGCTCACTTAAGTGAAGAAATAAATGGAAAGTTGGAACAGAAAAGTGTAAAGACATTAGCATTAAAGCTGAAAATCAGTATCTGGAGGGAGAGGATCTTGCGATTTCATTTAAAATAATTCCATGATGGCTGCAACATAAAAGCAGCAGGAAAAACTTATGTTAATGGGCTTAGCACTTCACTCACATTTGGTCTGATCAGGCTCCTAGGGGAAAAAAATCTGATACTTCCTTAAGTTTACTTTTTGGAATTCTTAAATTGTACAAAATCCTTCCTTACTCATGTGCCTCAACAGTGTCTGTTCTGAGGAAGCCATACCTTTTGTGGGTACCTTTTTTTGTTTTAAACAGAGCTAGACATTGATCTTATTAGCTTTCTTCAAGAGATTTTTCGCAGTGTGAAGAGCTGTCTTTGTCACCACCTTACTAAATGGGCATTTTCATAGGGGAGGCAATAAGCTCATAGTGCTGCCTTAGCAAATGTATGCATTTCTGCTTCTGAGAATTAGACTCTATTGCAAGTAATTGAAATCTGCTACTCTGTGCCTTGCTATTGTACTTTAAATAGGTCATCAAAATTCTACTGTTTATGTCAACTTTAAAATTTTTAGAGCTTGAAATAGTAGTCAATAAACATTGAGGAATTTTCTTAGACAAATTAAAGTCTCCTTAGGGAAGTAGTAGCTGAACAAAGCTCTAAGAACAAAACCATTCTCAGTGCTGGGTGCAGCACATTCGTTGTTGCACAGAAGCAAGCCAGGCCCAGATCCATAAAAGGATGTAAGCACTATTGCCACGTCCAGACAAGCACAGACATTTGGTTCCCCAGAGACAACTAGCAGTGGTACACTTTGTGCTGTTGCTAGTTGTTCCCAGAGAATGCCTGTGCTGTGCACCAGAATACCTTTGGTGGGATAGGGGAGGCTGGGGCCATCAACTATGCTGGCCCCAGCAGCCTTACCTAGGGTCCTGGGGGCCGGGGAAGCTGCAGCCATGTCGTTCCTGCAGCTTGGAGTGTGGCTGGCAGCCAGGGTGTGGCTCTGGTTGGCCAGGCTCCAGGTTTGGGCAGCATGTGATGCCTCCAAATGCGCCACCCTACTTTTTTTTTACCTCTGGATCTCTAGGAGTCAACCCCCACACCCTGCCCATGCTGCAAGGTTGGAAAATGCCTGAATGTGCACTGTATGGCACCACAGATGGATCTGTGGCGCTACATACCAAATGGCCACAGTTGTCTGGATGTAGCTTATCAGTGCCTATACACATGCTCTGACGTGTTCTAATTAGAACGTATTGGAGCAGACTTCATTAATTGAGTGTGCACTGCATTCTAATAAGAGTGCTGTAGCATTGGTGCAGCATCATGTGTATGAGCCCCCATAGCTGCTGGAGTGCTTTTTACGTATCCAGTCACATAGGCTAGGTACAGATATTTAAAAAGCCCAAGGCAGAATCAATCTAAATTACATGGTTTTCTGTGAGCACTGTAGTTTAGATCAGTAGCGAACAGAACTCATGTTCACCTTTTGATGTGTGCTGTGGGAAGGGCACAAATCTTAGATTGGGTTTGCCATTTTTAAACCAGTCTATTTGTGCTGAACTGTTCTGTTATGGTATAGACTGGATTTATGTACTGAACTTCTGTTATGGGTATAGACTGGTTTACTATCACTTAGACTGGTAAAAACCTAATATCTGTATCTGGCCATAGCTGAATCCTCAGTTCTGAGTAAGGCATCTAGGCTCCTTATACACTGCATGGGGAGAATTAGGCACTTCAGAACAGAGTAAAAATGAGTTTGCTGCACAGGAAGCCACCTAAACCTAGCCAAAAGGTCACTCTGAAGACAAGGGTCTTAAGTACCAGGGAAGTTGAGGATTTAGGTGCCTTAGGTGCCATAATGCTGACACGATGGGGAGGTGCCTCCCTTTACTTGGCATTCCCTGATTAGAGTCTTTTGTAGAAGGTAAGCCCTTGTTCCTGTTGCCCCACAAGCAGAGTTGGGGTCACTTTCCTTTTAGAAGCTGGCTGGAGTAGGAGTAGAACAACTTCTAGGAGTAGAAGTAATAGTGGCCAAAATCTGAGGTACCTTTCGATTTCAGATACCTCCAAGGTGAGGAAGCAGGTGAATTAAAGTTTTGGGGATTTAAATTTTAGACTCAGGTACCTAGATACACTCTTTTTCATTCTTTTTGTGCCTCTGGGCCTTAGTGATATAGTAAATCAGAAAGTGCCCATTGGTTTAGTTCTCAGCCAGCAGAATGAAGAGGATTCCCAAGACTTTTTTATTAAATGTATTTTAAAATCTATTCATCCCAGTAGGTTGACTGGATCAGAAATATTACATTGTTAAGAGCAATAATGAAAGTTTAAGTGACACTAAACAGCTCCCTTTTCTCTCTTTCACAAGTGTGAGTTATGATCTATGCCTGAATTAATTTTGTAGCATGTTCAGAGTAGATGGCAGGCAATAAATTGTATTTTTCTTTTCCTTATCCGTATGCGTCCCTGTTTTAGTTTTAAAAACTAAAAATGCTTCTTTTGGAAGCTTGGTTTAAATGAGGAAAAAATGTACATATTGAAATAAACTTCTAGCAAAATTACTATTTGGGAGAACAAAAGTATGACAGTCACTTGCTACTAAAAGTGTAGGCAAATCTGATTTTCTTTGATTTTGTTAATTTGGAATTCAGTTGTTTTTTGATTGCAACATTGAATTTCATGTAGATTAAAATGCTCACTTTATGGGTGTGACTTTTATGGCACTGGCCTTTGCAAAAGTGATAGGCATTTTAAAATTGTTTATGCTTCTTTAGATAGAAAATGATTGTTTAAGAACACTTGAACACATTATATGCAAGTTGAAATTGCAGCCAATTGCTTTTGGGGCAAGTAGAGTTATTGGTGTCATGTGTCTGAGAAAGGAGGGACCTCATTTGTTGAGTTTATATTTTTTGCTGAAGAATTTTATTGTCTTGGATTAGTATTAAAAGAGCGCTGTAAGAGTTTCTTAGTAAGACACTGGGAATATATACTCATTAGTATCCCACATGGCCCGTGTGAGCTGAAACTGCCAAAGAACAGTGCCATGTTGTTAAAGCCTGGGTATACAATTATTCATTGTGAATAAAACAGTGTTGCCAGAGAGTATTTGGCAGTCTAGATTTTATTTGACCTAGTGGGAGTCTACAGATACTGACTAAAATAGTAACTACAAGAAAAGCAAGGAAAGGAAGATGAGGGAGGACTTCTTCAGGGAGTAAAATGATGATTTTAATATTAAAGCCTTTGGGAAATGCAGTTCATTCTGTGGTGACTAATCTTATGATAATTCTGTTTCAGCTCCAGGGGTGGATTTTGGAGGGGGCAGGAGGTGTAGTGGTGCATTTGCACCCCTCTTTGATTCCTGGTCCACCAAAAGTTTAAAACTAACTGCCGGTCAGCAGCAGCTGCATTTCTATTTGGACAGCAGTAAGAGACTCAAGCTGACTTTATGGCTCAGCATTATCTATCTGATTTCTTTTAAACACTTCATTCCACATCTGTTAACAACCCTCTCTCCTTTTTAATGGTCTTGATGTTCCACTAATTGAGCTATCCTTTCTTCAGCAATTCTTTTGTCTGTTAGCTGCTCCCAATAATGTAGGTCCTATTTGCATGTTGCAGACTCATTTTAACTTTAGCTAAAAACATTAGCTTAGGTGAACATTAACTCAGGTGTGGAAATAACTTTTAGTGAAGTACTAGATACAGTGCCCAGGTGCTCAGGAAGACTAGATTCTGTTTTATGAATCTGAAAAGGAGATGAACATTTATCTCTAATGACTACAGGACTAATGAAACAGCATCTTTTGATTATTTTGCCTAGTTTGTTGTGCCTTTTATATCTAATAACAAATAAATGAACATTCCAATATGTTTATATTTGTTTTTACTTCAATTTTAAATAGAATAATATAGCCCTAGGTCCCTAGCATATTAGTAAACATCTAATTTCTTTTTAACTGCAGAAGAACGTGTTGTAGTATATGGGTGGATGCAGCATATCATCTGCATCCCCCTTTTCAAAATCCTAGACCTGCCCATGTCTGAACACTGAACAGCATGACATTTAGCTTGAGTAGCATTGATATGATTCAGCTACTGAGTTGCTGTGAACATCTTGAAAATTAATTCGTGATGCCAGATGAATGATAAAACATATGGGTGAAATCCTTCTTCAAGCATTCAAGTAATAGTAATTGAAGGTTAATACCTGTATTTTTAACCAGGTCAGACACATGGGAATGCAGGTACCTTTCTGAGATGTAAAGTACTACTGTTCTTCCTATCTTTGTAACCAACCATCTTTCTTTTAACCCATGTTCAGACCCTAAAGCTGCCTTCTTGTGGGGTATGATGCTAGAATTGATTTATCAGTCTTTAGGCTTCTACTAGGCTGAGTCACAGCTAGGGATGAGCAAATGCACCCGGTGGGACTGACTGCATGACTCGGGATGAGCCCCAACCTTTTCCTCCTTTTCTTCCTCCATCACAGATCCCATTGACCATGGGTGCATCTCTTTACATTATCTGTTAGTGCTACTGCTCCACCTAATAGAAGGGGATGCTAAAGAGCACTCAGATTGGCTCACTCTGCCCAGTAAGAATAGAGCCAGTCTGAGTGGCAGTGGGAGGCACTGTGGCTTCTGGGCACTGGGGTAGTAGTGCTGTGCACAGCCTTTTAATCCTTATGGCCTCTCTGGGGATTGCCACCTTGTAGTGGTCGAGAGGCTTGAGTATTCCAATGATCCTGAGAGCAAGGCTGTCAGGAGCTTCATGCTCCTGGTAGGGTTACCCACGATGGCAAGATCGAGGGGGAAGTTCTTGACTAAGAGTGATCCAAGAAGACCTCAACAGCATACCAGGCAGAATAAAAGTATAACCCCCTTTTCAGTGGCTGTGAAGGTGGATGAAGGTTGCAGCAGATCAGGGGTCTCTAATCATTTTGGATTCCATGCCATTGGACTTAGATCCCTATCTGTCAAGGACCATGTGCTTGTTGGCCTGTGACAACATCCTCATGCTAAAAGAAGTCACACAAAGGCATCTTCCTTACGGGAATTATAAATCTCCTCTGTGCAACAGAAAGTTCTACGGTGAGCGGCAAGTGGCAACGGGGACAGGACTGTGAGATCTGGAAGTTCCTATTTATGGACCGGCACGTAGGCAGTGGGTGTTTGGTTCAGTTGACTTGTTCATGGACAGAGGCAGTAAGAGCAGTTTGGCAGCTGCACCCACAACTGAGCAGTCCTATTTAAGATCCACTCTGCTCACCCCACATGGGGAGTGGGCTAGAAAAGGTGCCCCAAACATAGTCTGTCTCGATCAGTTCCTGACTGGATAACCACGTCCAGTGGGATCATTTCTATACAATCACAAAGAAACAAAAAATTATTTTTGGAACCTGGAACATACAAACCTTAGTGGACTACACAAATAGTGATTGCCATGAGTGAAGGACAGCAGTCATCTCTCGTGAACTGAGGAAGTTCAACATCAACATTGCTGCCCTATTTGAAACTCGACATGCTGGAGAAGGGCATCTGAAAGAAGAGGGTAGAGGATACACCTTCTTCTGGAGAGGGAGAGCAGAAGAAGAGCCACAGACGCATGGAGTTGGTTTTGCCATCAAAAACAAACTTGTGAACCAACTCTCAGAATTCCCAATTGGCGTTATTGAATGCCTCGTAACTCTCCATCCGAAACTCGCCAAAAAACAACAGGCGACAATTGTGAGTGCATATGCCTCGACTCTCGATACTGACGAGATCATGAAGGAGAACTTCTACTCACAGCTTGACACCATCCTCTCAAGTATCCCAAGGGAAGATAAGATCATCCTTCTTGGAGATTTTAATGCCAGAGTGAGAAGAGACTAAAAACTTTGGAATTGTACTATTGGAAAAGAAGATGTTGGAAATTCAAATGCTAACGGGGTCCTTGTCCTGACAAAGTGCACAGAACATGGACTTGTCCTCAGAAATATCCTGTTCCATCAAGGGAACAAGTCCAAGACATTCTGGAAACACCCTGGATCAAAACACTGGCATTTGATTGACTATGTGATTGTTCGGACTCACGATCGCCAGGATGTCCTGATTATGAGCCATGACTAGCACTGATGACTGTTGAACTGACCACTGCCTCATCTATTCCTGCATGTCCATCAGGATTGTTCCTAAACAAAGAATGCAAAGGAAGCAGATCAAGTGCAAGTTATGCATCAAGTGCTTGAAGGACCCACTCAAGCAGAGACAATTCCAGCAACTCCTGAATGAGACGCTGCCAACAGAGTACCAGAAGGAGTTGAAGAGTACTGGACGGGACTCAAGACAGTTGTTTTCTCATCCTGTGAAAATACCATAGGATACAAGACCAGGAAACATCAAGACTGGTTTGATGAAAATAACATTAAAATTCAAGGTCCCATCAACAGGAAACAGAAAGCTTTCTGTGCCTAGCAGAATGACATCAAATCTGCCAACAAGAAAAATGTACACCAACAACCAAAATCAGAGGTGCAGAGGAGAACACGAGAACTGAAGAATGAATGGTGGATTTAGAAATCAAAAGAAATCCAACATTTTGCTGACATCTGTGACACTCATGGCTTCTTCAGTGCTACCAAAGCTATCTATGGCCCTAGCACTCAAGGCCTTAATCCTCTAAAATCAAAGGATGGAACAACACTCCTGAAAGGCAGCAAATCCATCAATGCTCACTGGAAAGAACATTTCCAGGATCTTCTGAATTGTGACTCAACTGTCGATGAAGATAAGATCAACAACTTTCCACAAAAAGCAATCGGAGAAGACCTCAGTTTGCCACCTACCCCAGCAGAGGTCGAGAGTGGCATCAGGAAAATGAAGAAAAACAAGGTAGCCAGTGTTGACAGAATACGTGCAGAGATTTTCAGAGGAGGAGAAGAACAACTAATGTGTCAGCTTCATGTCCTCATCCTTAAAACCTGGAACAAGGAAGAAATCCCAGCTGACCTAAGGGATGCCTTGATTGTTACTGTTTTCAAGAAGTGGGATAGCGCTGATTGCAGAAACTACCGAGGCATCTCATTGTTGGCCACTGCTGGGAAAGTCATTGCCCATATCCTTGCTAACTGCCTTCTCCCACTTGCAGAAGAAATTCTTTCAGAATCTCAAAGTGGCTTCTGAACATCTCGAGGAACTGTGGACATGATCTTTACAGCATGTCAAATCCAGGAGAAGCATCGTGAGCAAAATCAACCTCTCTATTTTTCCTTCATTGACCTTTCTAAAGTCTTTGATTCTGTAAACCGTAAAGCCCTTTTGAAAATTCTGTCCAAAATTGGCTGCCCAAACAAGTTCATCGGTGTTCTGGGACATCTCTGTGACAACATGTCAGCAAGGGTTCTCAGCAATGGGAATCAAACAGAACCATATGAGGTGAAAACTGGAGTGAAGCAAGGTTGTGTCATCACTCCAACTTTGTTTTTCATCTTCATCTCCATCATAATGCACCCTGTTGACACAAAGCTTCCACCTGGAATTGAAATTGTGTATAGGATGGATGGAAAACTCTTCAACCTCAACAGACTCAAGTCCAAAACGAAGACTATGACAACATCCATAATGGAGCTCCAGTATGTGGATGTCATTCTAACTCTGCTGTATGGCTTGGAAACTTGGACCACATGCAGAAGACATATCAAGAGCTTGGAAAAGTAACAGCAAAGGTGCCTTCACAAGATCCTTCAGATTAGCTGGGAGGGTAGACACATAAACATCAGCATCTTGGCCAAAGCAAATTCAAACAGCATTGAGACCATGATCATCCAAAACCAACTTCGCAGGACAGGTCATGTTGTTCACATGCCTGACTCCCGCCTTCCAAAGAGAATCTTTTTCTCACAGTGAAAGAAGGTCAGTGAAGTAGTGGAGGACAGAGGAATCATTTCAAAGACACCTTGAAGGCAAACATGAAGAGGTGTAACATCGATATCAACACTTGGGAGACCCTTGCTCAGGACTGACCAAAATGCAGGAAGACCCTTTGGGAGGGACTTCAACACTTTGAAACAGCTCATCGACAGGCAGAAGAGCAAAAGAAGAACAGGTGAAAAGAACATCAGAACATCCAATGCAGCAACACGGTGCCCATCCCTCCTGGAAACACCTGTCCTCACTGTGACAAGACATGTGGATGTAGAATTGGGCTATGGAGCCACCTGCAGACTCACTATTAAGATCCTTGAAAGACAATCTTACTTGTTCACGATTGATAGCCCATCATCAATCCTTAAGGACCATAGGCACAAATGTTTTAGATGCCTCATTAAATACATTAGATAGCTCTCTCTGTAAGAACTGGGAGAAAATATATCTTAAAGCATCACACAGTTATTTATTTATTTACTTAATTATTAGCAGGGATCCTGGTTTTCTCTGTTTAAAAACTGCAAATTCTCTGACTTAAAAACCCCCAAATCTGCTTTTTTCCTCAATTAAAATGAAATGCCATTCTTTCTCTCTCTCTCTCTCTATATATATATATGGCATTTGATTTTGGGTTTTTTATCATGGAAAATCAGCTCCCCTTGCCCACTTTGCTGCAGTTGTCCTCCCCCACTGCTTTGTGGCACTGAGAAGCCCTGGTATGCTGTTGCCCCTCACTCCTATGCCATGGTCCCCCCAGCCCTGCCTGTGCCCTTCACTCCAAACCCCCAGCCTTGCCGGTGCCCCTCATTCCCAACCCACAGCCTCCTAGCCCTGACAGTGTCCCTCACTCCCCACCCACAGCCCCCTGCCCTTGCCGGTGCTACTGCTGGGAGTCTCACACCACCATGACAAGGCACCCTTTACTCGTCTGGGAGCAGTGGGACTGGCAGTGCAGAGTTATGCCCCTCTCCTGCTGCCAGGTGGGCAGGGGGCGCCTTGCCATGGCAGCGTGGGGCTCCTGGCAGTGGCACCGAGGCTCCCTGCTCTGCTCTGCCCTGCCATGCTGTGTCCTGCCCACTGGGCTGCAGAGACCCCGAGGGAAGGGCCACCGGCAAGGGAGCCCTGAGCGTACAGCAGGCAGCCTGCATTCACCCCGCCATGCACACAAATCTAGGGGAAACATGCCCCCTATGACTCCCCCAGGAGTGTGCATAGTGAGAGGAGCTAGGTCCCCTGACACCCCCCGGATGAACCATGTGCAACTCCAGCCTGCTCCCCAGCCAGGCCCTGTGGCCACACATTCCTGCCCTGGCCCTGGGCCCCAAGCCCCAGGCCCTATGCACCACCCCAGCTTGGCAGTGCCCCTTGCCTCAGCCCTGTCCTGTCCAACCTCCTCCCTCCCTCACTATGGGGGTTCCCCCCGGACTTACCTGTGGGGAGCTGCGGGAACTGCTCTCTGTGCTGCCTGACTGCCACATGCATGTGTACATATGCACATGGTGTCCCCTGCCTGATCCCCTCCTCCCACCCCCCCAGCCCCTTGCAGGCTGGAACTCTGACAGCTTGAAGGGGAAACCCACTGATTTTGGAGAAAGCCATGTTTTTCTCCTTAAAATAAGAAAATCTATGTTTTACCATGTTTTTCTGTGGTGAACGGAAAACCCAGATCCCTGGTTATTAGTTTTACATACCACCATTCTGGACAAAGGCTCAGGGCAGCTTGTAGGAGAAAAGTTACAATCTCCCCTGTTGGCCCCTCACAGACACGCGCCAGGATAATTCTCTCAAAAAGCTTACCCAGCTCCAAGGTAAGACTAACTGGCCTATAGTTTACCGGGTCCTCCTGAAAATGGGAACCTCATTGGCCCTTTTCCAGTCCTCTGGCACCACACCAGAGCACCATGAGCGCTCGTAAAGCCGTGCCAGAGGTCCCGCAATGACCTCTGCTAATTCCCTCAGCACTCTGGGGTGGAGGTTGTCAGGACCAGCTGATTTAAATATGTCCAGTCCCTCCAGAAGTTCCCTGACTAGATCCTCCTTGGCCCTAGGCCTGGGTGTGCCTCCCACGGGGCCTGAGGGGGTCCTGGCAGATGGGCTGATCTGGTCCTTGCTCAAGAAAATGGAGGCAAAGAAATCGTTAAATAGGTTAGCCTTGTCATCTGGTGTGACAACCAGATTTCCTAGCGTGTCTTGCAGAGGCCCCACGTTACCCGGTACCTTCTTTTTGCCCCATGTGTATTTAAAAAAGGACTTCTTGTTGTCCTTGATCTGGGTAGCTAGTCCCAGTTCCATCTCCACCTTGGCCTTCCTGACCACCCCCCTGCAGCCCCGAGCAACCAAGGTATAGTTCTCCCTGGTGATGGCCCCTCCCTTTCATTGGATGTACGCCTCCCTTTTAGCTAGGAGACGTTCCCTTCAATCTATTACTTTCAGTCACTAGGCCCTGGCCCTTTTGTGGCTGTGCCCCTCTTGAGCACTGGGCCTCTAGCCCCTACCTCTTTGTGCTCCTACACTTTGCCCCCACTCTGGGCTGAACAACAGGCTGGGCCTTCAGCCTGCCTATGGCATGGCTCAAGGCAGTCGCATGCCTCTTGGGTACTAATGGGACCTCTGTAGTTTCCCCTCACAGTCCCAAACCAAACCACTGAATTAAACAGTGACATAAGCCATATGTTCCTGGGCTGTAACAGAAACATACAACAGAAGCAGTCCTCTGCCCCTTTATGAGAGTCAACCTTCCTTATCTTCCAGTGGGTATACCTTCCAGCCTGGGGCTATCCCCAGCCTATATACTCTGTCCCCTTGGCTCTCAGACCCTCTGGTCCTGGCTCAGTCCTTCCCTGGGCATATGGACCACTGGTAGGCACCTCAATTCCTCTAGGGGCTAACATACAACAAAGGCCACTTGCCTGTACACCAGTCTTTCTCTGCTCAGGGAACGTGCCTCTGTTCCCAGGCCTGCAGAGTTGTTTAGCTCCATCCAGGTCCCCTTAGGAGCCCTGCTGCCCTGCAGCCAGGAGCTCTTCACCTTGTAGCTGCTGGGGGAGAGACTGCCTGACCCATGTAGGCTCTGGGCTTATATAGCTCAAGCCTGAGCCCTCTTCTGATCAGGTGAGTCCCTCATTAGCTCCCCCCCCTGATACCTGCAAGCAACCTCTCAGGCTGCTTGTTCTCTTAAAGGAGCAGGGACATCCCAGTGCTCTGCAGCAAGGAAATTGAAGATCTTCAGGGTTTACCTCCTATTGTGAGCCTAGTTCAAGCAGATATCTGAAAAGTTGTTGAGCCAAACCCTTCAGGTAGCTTGGGACCATAGGTATTACAAACCCCCATGAAGTCCCTGTGGGTATCTGCCCTCCAGTGTCTGCAGGCTGGTCAGGATCCTGCTCAGGGAGTTGGGGTCAAGCTGGCCTCAGGTCAGATGTCCTTGGCTCTGGTGGAGGGAAGTGGTATGGGCCTATGACTGCTTCCCCATCTCTGGGGCTGGCACTGCCCTATAAAGGAAGTTCCAGGATGGCCTGGGAAAACCTGGACCCTGCATACCCCAGTGTGCCCTGTGGCCTCCGCCAAGTGCTGAGAGCCCTTGTGGGGCTCATCGTTGCCTGTGGCTGCAGCATCCAGGCTCTAGGAAGTGCCAGGTAGGCCAACTGCTTGTTCTTCTCCCAGGCCGGGCTCTGGGCCCAGGTGGAGTTTGGCTTTCAGCTCTCAGCCCTGCCCAAGGGACAGGCCAATGGGGAGCATGTTGCCTACTATCTGCCCGCCCCACCTGGGAAACAGGTGTTTGGGGTGCATGCTGTCAGCCCGGGCTTGCCACTCTTCATTGGGACAGTACAGGGGTCCACAGACTGTGGGGCATTCTGCCTGCCATCGCTTCAGTAAGTGAAGGGCCTGTCTGGGTCCCTACTACATGATCAATTTCTGTTGACACTGGGATTCCAAATTCTTAATATTTGGAACTATTTTCTCTCTCAGTTATTTTCCAAAAGCATCACTTTGATGCTGGATGATCTGGTACCTCCTACCACATAGTACTTTAAGTGAAAGTTGGGTTCACATAAGTTAGTTCTTCCATGTAGGGGTCAGTACTTAATGGGATATAGTGTGCTTAGTACTTGGCTGTGGACTGGTTGACTTTTTTTCTCCTTATAGGAATCTTCAGTTTTATCTTATAGCTTTAACCATTATTTTGTCTCCCCTGGGTGTTCCTTTTAAGGCTGCTGATCCCCACATTTGCCACAGTATTTTTGGGGCTTTGCCAGGATCTTCTGTTTACCATTTCCAGATCTGAAGCAGACGGAGCATACTCCAGCTCTCTTTGGACCTACTGCAAACATCTGAGAGAGCAGACACCCTGTAAAGCCTTGTGTCTGATTGTTAGCAAAAGCTCAGGGTTTCAATACTGTAACACACACTTTAACTTAGTGGATCCTTTTAAAACTAGTACCCTAACACTGAATTAATAAGATAACAGCTCCCGGTTCTGTGCACTGAACTTTCCCTTACTCTACTCTTTTTTTGGAAGTGTGCATTAGAATAAAGACTTGTATGGAAATATCTCCAGCAGGTCCCTTTGTTTGTTGCTAATTGCTTTCAGTGAATGTAGATATGGCAAAAGTCATTTATCCAGCACTGTTTATTGGTCACTCTATACTTACTGGAAAATAAATTAATATTTAATAGATTACCCCCTTTAAGTGAAAATAAAGGTAATTGTACTAGAATAATAGACGTGGGTCGAGGGATAGAATAAGATTTCTCCTTAGGTGCTCACTGCACAAGTAATAACAATCCTGTATTCATTCTACTAAGCCCTGTCAATACCAATGAAGAATCTGTGCAAGGAAGAGGTTTTAAGATGAAGTAGTGGTGGTGGGGGAGGAGCCATTTACAAAGCAGAAGGAAATATGACAGTTTTAGAGCCTAGAATATGAATAAAGAGGTTTCAGAATGTTGTTTTTCCTTTTATCTCTCAACTTTAGATATACTGAGTGTAAGATTTGATAAATGCCCACAAGTCTTCATTGACTGTGCTTTAAAATTTATGACCCCTAAATGGAAAAAAAGTATCAGCAATGTCTACTAAAGACTTTTTACTTATGTGATAGATTTCTCTCTTGACATCATTACAAAATGAGTATTCTTTGTTCATAATGTATGCACAATTGAAAAGAAAAGCATATTTTTAATTTCACCATTTAAGCCTATATATATGGTATGTTACTTTTCAAACTGAAGAATTTTTATGAAGATTAAATTGTCAGCATTTGCCTTCTTTACAAACATAGTTGTAGTTGTAGTAGCACATACGATCTGATTCTTAAAAAGTCATTTTTGTTTTTATAACTTACGTTTATAGTGTTAGAAGATTTTTGTTTGTGAGGAGGTATTCTTTAATGTATCCGTCTGTATTTTTTTTAATGATTTTCTTTTGGGGGGGAGGGGTGTACTCCTGTATCTTAACATTTCTAGAAATTTATTTGAACCCAACTGCATGCACAGAGAAAGACTTTAATGGTGAACAGAATAAGGTAATCTAAAACAACATTTCAAGACTGAGGTGTTAGTGTTTTTAATATTGTGGCCTGCTATTGACTTCATTTACCACATTTACTCAAACACAAGATGAAGTTTTTCTCTGTTCCCAATCAACAAGGGAGGGAAGCCTTGTCTTAGATTTGAATGCCAGTCTGGGGTAGGCAGTGGCTCCACACCAGCTGCAGCCCTGGGCTCAGGGTCAAAGCCAGAGCTGAGCTGCTAACTGTCCCAGGCCAGGGTGGCTTGTGTGGCAGGGAGGGGACATGCAGTGCGGGGAGTGTGAAGGAAAAGGTGAATGTGATGCAGGCAGTGGGAGAGTGTGAGGGGGTGTGCAGGGATGTCCATGAAGCTGTTTACCTCTGGTTCCAGCTCCAGCCTCTCTGACCTGGGAGCTGGAGCCAGAGCTGCCATCTAGAAGGGGTGGGGGAAGCAGTGGGGGCAGGTTGTGGGGCAGGCCCTGGGGACAGGGGGCAGGTGGGCAGGCACAGGCATGAGGGGTGACTGGGGGTAAGTGGCAGGGGGAACAGATGACAGGGGTCAGACGCTGGAGGTGAAGTGGGCCAGGTGGCATGGGGTGTGCCACAGTCAGATAAAAGTAGAATAGAATTCAAAGCACTTAGGAGGACTGAGTTTCATGTCTGTGTTTTTTTCTTTTGGGGCAGAAATAGTTTGGTTGACCCAACTTGTGAGAAGTCATAGAATCATAGAAAATTAGGGTTGGAAGAGACCTCAGGAAGCCATGTAGTCCGAGCCCCTGCTTAAAGCAGGACCATCCCCAACTATATCATCCCAGCCAAGCCTTTGTCTACCCAAGTTTTAAAAACCTCCAAGGATGGAGAGTCCAAGACCTCTCTGGGTAGCTTCTCAAAGTGCTTTACTACCCTCCCAGTAAGAAAGTTTTTTCCTGATATCTAATATCTTCCCTTGCCGAAACTTGAGACCATTGCTCTTTGTTGTGTCATCTGCCTCCACTGAGAACAGTCTAGCTCCATACTCTTTGGGACCATCATTCAGGTAGCTGAAGGCTGTTATTAATTTTTTCTTATGTCCAGCCTCAGTCTTCTCTTTTTTCTCTTCTCCAGACTAAATAACCCCCATTTCCTTAACCGCTTCTCATGAATCATGTGACCCAGCCCCCTATTTTCATTGCCTTCTGGAGAATTCTCTCCAATTTGTCCACGTCATTTCTCTACTGGGGGTGCCAAAACTGGACACAATACTCCAGATGTGGCCTTGTCAGTGCTGAGTAGAGGGAGATAATCACTTCCCTTGATCTGCTGGCAACAATTCTACTAATGCAGCCCAGTATGCTGTTAGCCGTCTTGGCAGCAAGGGCACACTGTTGTCTCATATTCAGTGTACTGTTCATTGTAACCCCCAGGTCCTTTTCTGCAGAGCTCCTCGTTAGCACCCAGTCCACAGTCTTTACCAATGCATGGGATTGTTCCGTCCTAAGAGTGGGACCTTGCACTTGTCCTTATTGACCTTCATGAAATTTCTTTTGGTCCAATCCTCCAGTTACTCTAGGTCTCTGAATCCTAACCCTACCCTCCATCATATCTATTGTTCCCCTAAGCTTGGTGTCATCATCAAACTTGCTGAGGGTGCAATCCAACCCAATTTTTAGATCATTGATGAAGATATTGAACAAAGCTGGCCCTAGGACCAACCCCTGGAGCACTCCACTTGACATTGGCTGCCAACTAGACATTGAGCCACTCATAGATTCATAGACATTAGGGCTGGAAGGGACCTCAAACATCATCAAATCCAGCCCCCTGTCCCAGGGGCAGGAAGTCAGCTAGGGTCAAAGAATCCTAGCAAGAGAAGCATACAAACGTTTCTTGAAAGAGTCCAGAGTAGGTGCCTGCACCACTTCTGGAGGGAGTCTGTTCCAGGTCTTGGCGCCTTAGACAATAAAGAAATTTTTTCTTATGTCCAGCCTGAAACAGTCTTGGAGGAGTTTATAACCATTGGTCCTTCTTTTACCTTGGGGTGCTCTGGTGAACAGATGTTCACCCAGGTCCTGATGTACACCCCTTATGTACTTATAGGCAGCCACCACATCCGCCCTGAACCTGCGTTTTTCCAGGCTGAAGAGTCCCATGGCTCTTAGCCTCTCTTTATAAGGCCTGTTCTCTTGCCCTCTGATCATGTGCATGGCTCTCCTCTTGACTCTCTCAAGCTTCTCAACATCCTTCTTGAATTGTGGAGCCCAGAATTGGATGCAGTACTCCAGCTGCAACCTCACCAAGGCTGGGTACAGTGGAAGGATGACATCCTGAGATTTACTTGAGAAGCATCTATGGATGCAAGCCAGAGTTTGGTTAGTTTTATCAGCTGTACATCGCATTGGTGGCTCATGTTCATCTTGTGGTCAATCATGACCCCCAAGTCTCTTTCAGCAGTGGTGCTAGCAAGCGTAGCACTGCCGAGCCTATAAGCATTCTGCAGGGTTTTTTTTCCCCGAGGTGGAGTACCTTACATTTATCGGTATTGAACGTCATCAGGTTTATATCCGCCCACTTACTAAGTTTATCCAAGTCAGCCTGGATCACTAGCCTGTCCTCAGGTGTGGATGCTATGACCCAAAGTTTAGTGTCATCGGCGAACTTAGTCAGTGCATTTCTGACACCAGTGTCCACATTGGTGATAAAGATGTTAAAGAGAACTGGTCCAAGGACAGAGCCTTGGGGGATACCACTGGTCACAGAGCGCCACAGTGATATATCTTTATACAAAGTATTACTTGGAAAAGATTTTCCAAAGCCTTAATCTCCAAAGCAAGATGGTCATGAAGTGCCATAGTGATTTGCTACCATTGACCAGTACTCTCTGGTTCCAACCTTGAAGCCAATTTCCCAGCCATCAGACTGTGGTGTAGCTGAGGCCACAATTGGCCAATTTTTCCATGAGGAGGTCATGGGACACCAGATCAAAGGCTTTTTTTAAAGTCCAGATATATGACATCAATCTCTTCTCCCTTGTCCAGGTGGTATGTCAGCTGCTGCACTCTGGTCTGGGAGGGACAGGGGTAGCTGGGGGGGCGCAGGCAGGGGGCTGTGGGTCTGGAGTGAGGGTCACTGGGAGGGCTGTGGCTTGGAGTGAGGGACACTGGGGGGGAGGGGGGGAGGGGACCATGGGTTGGGAGTGAGGGATGCCAGCATGGCCCGGGGGGACAGGGACTGTAGATTGGGAGTGAGGGGCACCAGTAGGGCTGGAGGGGCTGTAACTCGGAAGTGAGGGGCACCAGGAAGGTTGGGTCGGGAGTGTGGGGCATTAGCAGGGTCAGGGGGTTGGGAGTGAGGGACACTGGCAGGGCTGGGGAGAGGCTATGGCTTGGGAGTGAGGGGCAACGGCATGGGCAGGGGCAGGGCACTGGCATATCAGGGTTGCTCAGTGCCACAAAGCAGCGCCGGGGGCGGGGGGGCAGCCACAGCTGGACCCACATCCTGGTGAGTGACGGTGGCAGGGTGAGCTCAGATTTTCCATGATAAAAAAAACACAACATCAAAATCAAATGCCAAAATATATAGGTATTTAGAATTTATTTTATTATAATGATTGGAGGCACTGGTAGGCTTCCAAATTGCTTTAAAATGGTAAAAATATCAATAAAACATTGTGTTAAATGGATACATACATACATACACATACATATAGATATATGAGGGACATTTCACTTTAATCATGGAAAAACATGGATTTTGGATATTTTAATTAGAGAATGCTGGATTATTATCAGAGAATTTGCAATTTTTAAACACACAATCCCAGGTGATCAGGCCAGTCCCTTACCCAAATGGCTGTTTTACAAGACTTGTTTTTGGAAGGGAGGGGGTAGGGAACGCTGGTTGGTCTGTACTTTTTAAAAGCAAGTAGTCTCACCTGGAAGAAGGACAAGGAAGCAGGAGCTTTATGGAGCTCAGATTTCTGCAGTTAAGAGCTTGTGGGACCTGGAAGTGTATCATTAGATGAAGATAAGATAACAGTGCTTACAATGTATTAGTTGTTACATGAATCTGTAGAGGTATGCATGGGAACTGTGCCATGTTAAAGATCGTGTGTGTGATATAGAGCACAGGTTAAAGGTACTATTAAAGCAGACTATAATATAACATTTAGAAATAACATTAACATTGGTTTGTGCAGGAAATGTTTTCTCCTGGTAGTGCCATAAAATTTAATTTATAAATGACAGTTGTGAGAAGTAAATTGAAAGATTTTCCAGTTAAGTTCTGTAAGGCAATTATTCCAGAATGCAAGCTACAACCTTTCAAAGTCCAATTGCTCAGGAGAAACTCAAACTGTTAAGACCACCAACAGCATATAGCCGTATTTTAAAGATTAGATGACCCTTAGACAGTAAGTGCTTGTATTCAGAACACTCAAATGGTTATAAATATAGCAGTGGGAATGAGCCTTAAAGAACCAGTTTCTGTGGGGTCTTACGGTTATTTTCCCCTTGAGAGAGAGAAATCCTTTTGAGAGGTAATGGGTATTAAGGGCCTGATCCAACTCCCTTTAAAATAGATTGAAAGACTACCTTTGACTCTAATAGGAGTTGGATTAAAATGTAAGGGCCTGAATCCTATTCCATCTATTATGCACCTAAGTGATCCTATATCACTGTGTTTAGATAGTGGGTGGCTGAGTCTTCCTGCTGCTCCTGACTTCTTGTACATAATCTTAGGTTAAAGTGATGGTATTACAGAAGCAGGCATGTCAGCAATTTTTCCTGGGACTTGAGTAAGATCACTCGTAGGAATCTAAGTCCATGTAGGCACTGAATTAAGTAGGATAGGATCAGGCCTCTGTGTGTACCACAAGAGAATAACCATTACACAGTATGTTGTTTTACTTGACACCTTGCTTTGGAGATTAAGGCTTTGGAAAATCTTTTCCAAGTAATACTTTATACAAAGATATATCTGGCTCCAGGGCAGTGCATGGCCTGTCTTTAGGCGTTTTTTGTCTTCCGAGTGTCACCTCTTGCAGACTAAGTTCAGCACATTCTGAAAAATTAAATTTGATGATCTGCATCAGTTATAGCGCAGTGGAGACTCTTGGGCTAGATCACTTTATATGCCTAAATGACACTTACCCAGCTCTGTAACTACCATTTGTGGCACTTACACACAATTGCACATTTGCCACAGTGTCAAGTGTTCACCCAGCTATTGAGCATGATCTGGCTGGATTTGTGTGCAGCTCTATGTGTACGTACCTGAGCAAGTGTAAGTCTCAAAATTGGAACTGGGCAAAAATCTAAAGGGAGTTTGAATTTACATCCATTGCATCCCAGCAAAGTATTCTAACCAGCAGGCCACAGGCTAGACATTATCCAGCCCCCTCTCCTGCACTCCTTGGAAATCTGACCCACTGTACCTTGCATTTTAATATTCATTGGCTAAAATCAATGGAGTATCATGGTGGAATTAGATTTCTGTTCATTGGGAGCAGAGGTCCAGATTAGAACCCAGCATCCCCTTCAGCAAAAGCAGCTCTTGCCAAGCTTCTGGCTGGCTTCTTCCTCCTGGCCCCACCTATCTCCCTCTCTTTGCTTGGGAAGGGGGACAGCTTTAAGGGGTGGAAATGCAGTTGGGTAATGCCTAACCTGGTGGGCCACAAGCCCCTGGGTGAGGAGGTCTAGAACCTGGGTCTCTCCTTTCCTGGAGTGAGTGCCCGTACAACTAAGATGTTGAGCTAAAAAAATGAGGCCTCTGCTGCTGAAGTGGAGGAAAAGCAAGAAGAATTACAGGTTCTGTTGCACAAAGGCCTTGCTACCATGTAGGAGCCGTGTGCTTAAGCGACTTCTGGAGCCAAATCTGGAAAGAGGTTCTGTATTCTGTGACGTGAAAGTACTTTCCAATATCTAACGCTAAATGTGTTACTTATTTAGTAATTTAGTCAGATTCTGTAACAATGCTATCCTCATTACTGTTGTTACCTTGAACCTTGGGTCTGGAGGTTTGCAAAATTCCTGACTTGTGAGTGAAGATGCCTTTTCAGGCATCTTTAAAGACAGTTGCTTTTGAGGATTTATCTTGGCCATCAGTTGAGGAAGTTCTGACAACAGTGCTTTAGATCTGGTTTAGATACAGTGCTTGCAGAAGAATTTGGCTATTGAATCTTCATTAACAGCTTCAAGTAGAAGGCAGGATCGTTTTGTACCTTAGACTAACCAGTGAGTATATACATGTTTGGTTCACCTCCAAGATGGTCTGAAGATTCAACAGCCAATTGCTTCTGCAGTATCCCAATCAGATAAAGAAGTTTTGTCATCTATCTATCTCTACTTCGGTTGCTCTGTAAGATACAAATCTAGTCTGCCTTCTACTTGACTTTGGACAAACATGGCTAACTATGTCTCTTTAATAACTTGAGTCATCCTTGTTTCTTGACGAGCTTCTTTATTTCTTAATAAGCTTTCAAATGATATCACCACATACACTAATCATCATCCTGTTTTGGTAAAAGGTTCCAGTGTTACCATTTTACCAAGCTTTTCTTTCTGCTGCTTTTTTAAAGCCTGAATCTACAGTATGAGTAGTTTTTACATGTTGGATTACTACTTTTCCTTTTTTATAGATTCCTTCCAGTGTACTCAATTTCATGAAGTCATTAAAGAGGTTTAGGTCATAGAAAACACATCCTACTGCTGTAAAATGTGGATACTTGTCCATTATGAGTCCCGAGCTGCTTTCATACTTCTGGCATTGTCCTCGGCAGAACTAATACTTTCCCACTTCCAGTCTTCTCTAGTAGTTCACATATTGCGCTACTAATATACTCTGCAATATGTTCATTCTTTTTTTCTGTGAAGGAGAAAAAAAAGTGAGTGGCATTACTGCAAAGTTAGGTTCCACTCTCTGTAAGTTTGTTCCCCACTAAATACTGCTAGACAGTACATATTACTGCTTTTTTCTTTTTTAACTGTCACATTGTATTGTATGTTTCTGTTCTGACTATAGAAGGGACTTGCACAAAAGAGGTCTGCTGTGTCTTCCTGATAACTGATGAGCTGCTCTTGAGTGTACAAGCCTTCCAGATAGTGTTGTTACAGGAGCTGAAGATCATTTGGATTTAAGGATGTGGGTTGCAAGTACACCTCCTATCTGTGTTCTGAACCTCACTCCTTGGCCTTCACCCATGAAAGACATTTTAATGTCATGGGACATTTCATATATGCGAGGTCATGTTTTATCATCCTGGTAGCTTTTTAGATGCATAATTCATTGGGCAGTATTTGCAAAATAGAGGTCCTTTTTGTCTGAATGACTGTGTGTGGAAATACTTCTGTATATTAGAGGATGGCTGTGCTATTTTTCCCGAGGGAGAAGAAAAAGATAGGAGCTGCTTTGTGATGGGTTCACTTGGCTCTTTCTATGAATCTGAGGGTCAGGCCTCAGAGACAAAACCCTCTCTAGCCTTTTAAGATTTTCTTCCAAGCTTCTGCAGGCACAGACAGACCTCCTGCTGTCTCTGTCTCAAGAGCTCTACACTAGCAGGAAGATAGACTGTTCCCTATCAGGACAAAAGATGACAGCTTCCCTGTCTGTTGAGTGTTGGCACTGGGTTTATGACCCAGATGCCGTGTTCCAAGAGGACTCAAACTCTCAGACCGACCATGACTTCTCCATTAGATAATAGGCAAATTTTATTCATATACAGCGATAGCAGATAAAGGTAATGCAGGCAAGGCAAACAATTCTATATCTACCAGTCTTACGGCTGTCACAGAGGGAAAGTGTGGCAGGCCAGTTGGGGGCTGCTCCTATATTGAGCCACCCACCTCATTGCACCCGACCACATACCCAGCTCTGAGTGCCTCCCCAGAGGTGCCTCACATCCAGCTGCCCCCTTTCTAGAGCACACCTGCGAGCCTGGGGGTATTGCTGTCACCAACCAGGGTCTGGACTGTTCTTGTCTCTGTGCCCCTTAGGAAACATGGGCCTTGTAGTCCTAGAGGGTGCTCAACCTACTGCTATAACTTTGAGTGCTTCCTTTAGCCTGAAGCACAAAAAGCAACCTCCCTTAGTCAGCGGGACCAAGGGGGGCATCAAGATATAACCCAGTCCCTCTCTCAATAAGTCTCCCATGCTACGCTCAGAGGGAAATTTTATTGGTACAGAAGGAAGGCTTGGGGTACGATACAGGATAAAGCAATATCAAAGAATAACCTTAGAGCAAACAGTGTGGCCTGGTAGCCATTGATTATGCAACTGCTGTACTGCAAGCTATATATCTAGATAGATCTCAAGTAGCTTACTCACAAGTATTATCCAGAGGCTAGTTGCTTTCCTCTGGAGGCAGGCAGTTTCTTGTGTGTCCAGTTTCGAGAGAGAGAGGGAGAGGGCTGCAGCGTTTAGCTGCTCTTCCTCTCTCCTGAGGAGCCCTAGGGCTCCATCATGGAAGCTTTCTCCCTGCTTTCCAGCATGGCTCTCTTCAGCATGGCTCTGCCAAAAATGTCTCTCCTCCTTCCTCATGGGGACTCCTTTTATCCCCTGTTGTGACCTCATCACTAAGGTCTCACCAGCAGCAGCCCCACAATGACCTTACCTTCCTGGTCCAATCAGGTAGGTGTTATTGGAAGCCAACCAATCAGTTTAAAAAGCAACACTGGTCAAGCCCCTTCCTCCAAACCATGAGGTCAGTGCCCAGACAATAGGTTTGGAGTAACCCGGCAACTAGGTTGAAGGACAGGTGAGAGAACTGGTCACCTGATCCACAAGGGCAGGAAACAGGTTTCCTCCTCCCTCAGGAATATATCTGACTCAGGTTACAGTTCAGGATTACCTGAAGCAGGGTGTGGGGAGGGCTGTCTGCCCACCGCAGTGACCATGGTAACCAAATTGACAGATAGGTAATAGAACAATGGCAAGAAGAAACCCAAATATGGGTCTGGGAAGATGTTGGCAAGGCATTTTGCCACAGAAGGTACATCTGGCCAGTATGCAAGCTTCACCCTGACGTGCTCTCTTGAATGTCAGATGTCAGCAGCCTGGAGGTTAAGGGACAAGGCCCAACCCCACACAGTGGAGTGGGTGAGATGGGCTGGTGGTGTGCCCTCTGTCCATGGTGGCCTTAGGTTTCCCCCTCAGGGACCCTTTGCTATTCTGTAGTCCCTCCTTTTGTAGCTCATTCTTCTTCTGATTACTCTTCATCTCTGGGCATAGTTGATTGGTATCCCTGTGGTTGTCATACTGTCCACACTCTGTCCTGTCAGCATATTCCTTTGTTTCACAAACCCATCACATGCACACATCTTGACTTGGTTATTTACCGCTTTCCAAATTTGGGCTTTCCAACAAACCCAGAAATCCCAAGGGCTCTGCAGTTGGCCACTGTGACCTAGAGCCAGTGTTGCAGAGTCCCTTATATCTGTTTGGGTACACTGTTCAAGTTATGGAACAGTGTGATACATGTTTTCAATTTTCCAGCCCTTGTGTCTGTTGGCTTCAGACACAGTGGGCCTCAAAGGAAACTTTGTCACAAACAGGCTTTTAGAAACCCATTAACCCTTGTTCCCCTGGACCATTGTTCTAATGCATATCTACTTTACTTACAAGCCAATTTATAAAAGCAAACCTCTAAATATCATTTTCTAGTCATCACTGTGGAGAGATGATGTCTCTGAGATGTTTGGGTTGCTCACTGATGCTAGTCAGGATGATGCCTACTTCACATAAACAGCTGCTGCTTCCCTCCTGTTTGCATGATCTCCACATTATGCTGCACTGCCAGGACAGTAGTCCCTAAAGGCAGGCAGCAACCCACAATCAGGGTCTTTGTATTTACTTTCATTCTATAGTAAAGATGGCAGCTTCCTCTACTCAGTGGGAACTATAATATTATGTACCAGAGGGCTGTATAGATATGTGTATGGTACATAGGAATGGTAATTGTTTAATGCTATGAATTTTGAAATAAAATAACTTCACTTGAAATACTTATTTAGAAAGCAGTTTGAAGGTCTGAGTGAGTGTTTTGTCCCCTCTGCTGCGTAAGTGTTTGCACTTGTGTGCGTTAGTTATACTGCTTCCCTACAGCAGCACTGAATTCTGCATAGAGCCAGATCTGCTAGGAGTATGTGGATACCTTTATGAGTGTTATGTATAACTTGTTACATTTGCTGGGGGATTGCAGGAGGGAACAGCAGATCACCAGGCTAAGAATACTTTCTGAATAAACAAGCTTTATCATTTTCTAAGTTTAACTCCTTGCTCTTTTGAGAATAACAGAAGATTGAAGCTACTTGCAAGGACTGGCAAGGGAATACCTTGTTTAGTAATCCTGCTGGCACTTTGTTATGAGTCAGGTGCTGAGCTCCTCAGTCCTGTGAAGAGTGAGGGGCACTTGGTCATATTTGGTAGCAGATCTTTAGGCCCTAGTGAAGTTTAATGTAAAAATGTGAGGTGCCTTTGGAGTCTGGGAATCTGCATGCTTAGGTAGCAACTGAATGTGTATTTGTGGATAGGAAATTTAAAGCTTCAGTGCCAGTGTCCCACTTCAAACCTCTGCATCCTTCTGTGGGTCTGGACCTTAATCCTGCAACTTGGCATTAAGGTGCATTGACCAAGCAGGATCATGCATGCAACTCCTGGCCTGTGTCTACATGAGACGCTGACTGTGCAGTAGCTTGTTACTATTGAGCAGTAGCATCATGTGGCATGAAGAAGTGTGACAAAATGCTACTGCACAGTAGTAACAAGCTACTGTACAGTCAGTGTCACCTAAAAGCCATACTACTGCACAGTAATTCCAGTAATGTGCATTTAGTACTAGCATAATCAGTGCCTCATGTAGACGTGGCCCTTGTGTCTGATTACAGGAATTCAGAGTTGGCTTTGTTTTTAGCTCCTTCTTTTGGTAATAACAATTGTTCATGGTTGTAAATTGTCTTTTGATTGTTTTTTAGGATTTATTTTTAGTGGCTAATTTGTTACAAAGTCTGAAGGTCATGTTGCAGCTGACTCTGCAGAGACATATGTGAAATGGGGTCAAATGCTTTTTCTCCAATGAGAGATGGGCTACAACATTGCTAAGGAAAGCAGGCAATCCTTTCTCAAAGGGGATGGCGTTGCTCCAGCAGCCATTGCCATGCATACTGCACCCTCAACAGATAGCTGGTCACACTCTCCAGGGCCTCTGTCTGAAAATGGATTTTGCATTTTCCTGGGTAAATTTTTTGTCCCAGACCCTACAGGGCTAAGTACAGACAGTCGAAAAGCCCAAGGCTCATTTGATTCATACTTTGCAGGTCAGTCTAAGCTGTGAAGAGACATTCATTTTGATTCTGGAAATGCAGCTACATGCCTGCAGTAGCCCAGGCCAGAAGCTGGGGGGTGATAGAGCATGCCTCCCTGCTCAGCTGGAGCAGACAGCTTGGACCAAAGCCAACCCACTGTGGCAAAGTGGGGCTCCCTGCCTAACCACAGTGCTAGGTTCCCCACTTGCCTATGGGCACACCACCCACCTGACTCGTCTGCCACGCCTTGTTGGTAATTACCGTATTTTCATGCATATACCCCGCCCACGGGTATAAGCCGCATCCACATATAACCCGCGGGAAATTGTATTTTTGTAAATAAATCCATGTATATGCCACACCCGTGTATTCCCCGCGGTGGCGTATTAATGGGGAGGTGGCGCAGCCCGGCCTGCCCCAGCAGCGGTGGCACAGCCTGGTCTGCCCAGGCCCAGCGGGGAGGCTATGCAGCCCAGGTCTCCATGGCCCCAGCCCCCACAGCAGCGGCAGTGCAGCCCGGCCTGCCTGGGCCCAGCGGGGTGGCAGCGCAGCCCGCCCCGGCCCCGGCCCCCTCAGCAGCCCCGGTGGCAGCGGCAGCACAGCCTGGCCTGCCCAGGGCCCAGCGGAGAGGC
>NW_005842130.1:2175983-2181516 GCF_000455745.1 Alligator sinensis | reverse complement strand
AGCAGCGGCAGCAGTGGCGCAGCCTGGCTCCAGCCCCTACAGTGGTGGTGGCGCAGCTGGGCCGCGGCCCTGGCCCTGCAGGGGAAAAAAGTTTGTGGATAGCCCGCACCCCTGTATAGCCCAAACCCGTCCATTTTTTTGGTAAAATCGCGTATACCCCGCGGGATATATGTGCGAAAATATGGTAATATGATATTAATTAGGCGGGAGGCTGCCCCTTTCTGTCCCAATGTCAGGAGGTGCTATCTGCGGCTCCCGACCTTCTACACCGCTGCCTATGCCTTGCAGATGGCATCCAGATGTTACAGTGCTCCCAGCCTACAGACGGACCAAGCTTAGGCCGCACTGTCAGGCCTCAGTCACACATGCATTCATACTACCCTCCTCTCACTAGGACCTCTCACACTCCACCATCTCTCACAGGGTCTCTTTCATCCATCAACAATTTATTCTGCCTTGCTCCCTCTTGGAGCGGGCCCCTTAGGTCATAGGCTTAGCTAGTCCATTTTTTGCGTGGCAAACGTACTGTCTTTTGGGCCTCTCCCACGGCCCTCAGTGGGGTAGTGGCCAGCCAATTACCTGACCAGGTCTAAGCTTACTGTGCCCCTTCCGGGGTCAACTCTATATACATAAACATATAGGGCTCTCCGCCCTGTGGTTTTCCGCACCCCTTCACTGGGGTTCCTCATCTCCACCCCCTTTCTGGGGCTACCCCTCACCAGGGCATTCTTGTCTGACACCATGACTGGTGTTCCAGGGTCTTATCGGGACTCTCAGTCCCCACCTGGAGCAGCATGTCATTGTGCTACTCATCTCTGCCCCCCCTTCACTCAGGGCTCCACTCTCTGCCCCACTTCACTCAGGGCCATGGGGCTTCCCCCCCTAGTGGGCTCAGGTGGCTGCAGCCATGCCTGGCCCCAACTCTTCCTCCTTGGGGTATTGCACCCCACAGGGCTCAGGTGGCTTCAGCTGTGCCTGGTCCCCACTCTCCCACTCTCTGCCCCCCTCACTTGGGGCTCCAGACTGCCCCCTCACTTGGGGCCACAGGGCTTTGCTCCCCAGTGGGCTCAGGTGGCTGTAGCCATGCCTGGTCCCAACTCTCTCTGATGTTACATAAACCCACCTGAAGGGAGAGCTAGAGTTAAGGCACCCCTACCCGCCTTTCACTGGGGTGATGACTGACCTGGCATTTCCTGGGGGTCCTGCACCACTGAGAGCCCCACCAGGGCACCCACTCCCAGCAGGGTGCAGTTTTAGGTCATGCACAGGACCAGGAGCCTCCTAACCATCCCTTACAGCTCCTGCCCTTACCTCTAGGATCATAGCTTCAGCCTTGCAGCCAGGCAATGTTGCTGCCTGGCCACCCAGCTGGTAGGGAACTGAGCTGGTTATATAGGCAGCCAGGGATCTAAAATGGCTGCCTCAATCAAGCACCTGCTGGCTGCTTGGCTCTGGCAGGCACCCACAGTGCCCTGCCATACATCTTCCCCCTTTAAATGGTACCAGGGGAAGGTTTCCCCTGCTGCTTCTCCAAAACAGGCTCCCCTTGGAGCCTGTGAGAGCCCTCAAATGGTGAGCACCCACAAAGGTGCTCTGCCACACACCTCCCCCCTTAAAATGAGATCTGGGGGGCTTCACTTGGCTGTCTTCCCTGCTGGGCTCTGCCCCAGCCTACTGCATCCCCTGCCACATGGCAAGCACCCCAAAGGTGCTCCGCCACACACACCCACCTTGTGTGGGGATTTGTGGGGGATATGCAAAGCATCCTGGGATGTGGGTGGACTGTGAGTTAACTTGAATCTGGAGGGAATCTGGGACAGAAGTTCAATAAATCAATTTAACCTAAATCAGCTAAGTCTGATGCTACATCCATCCAGGTTTATTTTAAACTGGTTTCGGCCATTTTGAAAGTGGTTTATGTGCACTGAACACTGTTGTGTTACAGGTTTGAACTGGTTTCCAATCACTTATACTGGTTTATGTGTAATTTTTTGTGTGTGTTTCAATGCAGTTTGGAGGGGCTGTGTGTGTGTAAATGGCTGTATCACTTCTGTTTTGATCTGGATCAAAACCCAGCATAATCAAGACCACCTCAAATAAGACATCTCTTTAAAGCCTCTGGGTCTCTAGGCTTTTTTTCTGATGTGCCTGCTGCTACATGGTGTCTAACCCACACTTACCATAGGACCACACCTTAAAGATATGATCTAGTCAAGCGTAGTGGAGAAGGATCTCCTCTGAAGGCATGAGTCCATCATAAATAGTTTGGGAAAGCCTGCCTACGTCACTGAGTCTGGTCATCTGCTATTGCATGTACCACATTATCTAATGTCACTTGTAAACTGATTGAGCTCCATATTAACAATGGGTTTCTATTTGCCAGCACTACTCAAACTGGATGGTTGTTTTGAGAACCTAATGGGTAGAAACCACTGTTTAATTTCCAGTTTAAATTTATTGATGAGTCTTTTAAACATATTTGTTTTTGTGTTTTCATTGTTCAAAAATTTAAGTAGCTCTTTTTTCCTTTATGGTATTTTCTCATCTAAATGCATTTATAAACATCACTGTATTCCCACTTAGCCTCTGTGTAGCTAGATTTAAAAAAACCTGAATTCTTTTAGTATCCTCTCATAAGAGACATTCTACATTTCCTTGATAATCCTAGTAATTGTTCTCTGCCTCTGTGCCAGTTAGAGTCACTTATTTCTTGAGGATAGGTGACTGTAATGGTACACAGAATTCCAAATGAGGTGTCACCAGTGCCTTTTATGATATCACTAATACTTCCCTATTTTTAATGGTAATACCTCTCCTGATGCATCCTGTTAGGATTACAAAATGTTGCTGTAGACATGTTGATCCATATTGCATTTTATCCCATTTTCCCCTTCATGTTTATATTTGTAATTATCCTTTCCTTCAAGACCTGTTCTAAAGCCCTGCATATTGAGATCAGACTTATAGGCCTATAATTGTCTGGATCACTTTTTTTTCCATGGTTTTAAATATAAGCACCACATCTGCTACTGTCCAGTGATATGGTGCCACCCAGACTCAGTTCTAAGCAAGCTGAAGTATAAAGGAATCTGATTGACACACATCCTCTGACTTTCATTTTCAGATAAAAAGTAATCACTTGGAGAAATCCATCCAGAAATGTATCTTAGTGGTAACTTTTAAATTAGAAACAGAATAAATATCTTCTAGAAATATGACATTTGGGAACTTTAAAACTCTTATTTAGTCTGGTGTATTTCCATATCAGGAAATAGGGGTAAGTTGAATTTCCTAGTGTATTAAGCAAAAGTATAATAAGATCCCTTAAAAGGTGTGAAAGCAGCATTAGGCTCTGAGGAATTTTCATGCCAAGTGTATGATTTGAGGCAGCTGCCCCATACAGCTAGCTGATTAGTTATACTTTTGAATTTAGAACATGAACTAACCTAAAATCCTTGATATGGTGTGAAAATGAAATCGGTCTCAGAGGATTTTCTTTGGAATTTCTCTACTATTAAAGCAATGAGTTAAGTAATTTCATATGCTATTAAATAGCTTTTTGAATCTCTTGGAGAAAAAAAAATTGCCATGTCTCTGTTTGTGTCCAAAACACGATGTTTCCTTGACTAACTCTCAGCTATCACAGAATTTCAAGCAGCTGGATGATCAGTCAAGCAGAAAATAAAATAAGTGGTCATAATAATAAAAAAGAATAATTCCCATGCAGACTGCTGCACCCCTTCCCTACTAATATGTGAAAATTATTGTGATGTTAGCTATGACTTGAAGAAAATGGCTGCTGGATTATCGTCAGATTTTTTTCTTGTGACACTATATAAAATTAAACGTTATTTCAAGGGGACCTTCTTAAAGGATATAAAAGAAAATTAGGTTTTTTTTCCTATTGAACAGGTTTGCATGGAAATTTGATCATGACTTGTTTAGGCAATCAACACAAAATAGTGCAGAAAAAATGTCTCATCTTTTTTTTCCAACAGCATATGATGTTTCCTATTTTATTAAATTATATAAAACAAATACTGTAAGTTCCTGTAAAGATCTCAAATGTAGGTGCTCTTTTTTCCCCCCCAGTACTCTATAAAACATCTCAAATCTGTGTTAGGACCTAATGCCAAGTTTCAAATGTAAGGTTATGTCTATATCTCTTTGGGGCAACTAATGGTTATCCTCAACAACCTTTTGTTATAAAAGCCTCCTGTCTCTGTCTTAATAATCTTGCAGTTCTGTACATTCAAAGCACACAGAGACAGACAAGAAGTATGGAGACTGATTCCTAGAAGAGCTTCACTGAAGAGGGACAGGAAATTCAAGCTGAATACTTTTAGGAATCATATATGTTACTTTTTTCCTCTTCTGTGCTGTTTCCATTACAGGAAAGCACCAGAGATGCGATCTAGGTAGATTTTCTTTGCTTCTATTTTAAGAAGTGAACCCGGTGCATGGAATGGATATGTTAGGGCAAAAGTGAGCAAAATACAGCTCAAAGGCCAGGTCCCGCCTGCCAACAGATTTGATCCAACTCACGGGTGGATGGCTGCCAACTAAATGGACCTGGCCTATGGACAGCCAGTGGCTCTGGTCACTGCATGGTGCTAGGCAGACAGGTGGCGCTGCTTCCACCCAGCAGCATCAGGCATCATCTGTGGACTTGGATGGGGCTTCCGCCACAGTGGGTGGTTAGTGGCTTCAGCTGTGGATGCTGCTGGCAAGTTCTGTGTCTGGGCTCCTGAATCTACCGACAGCATCCATAGCTGACGCTGCCACCCACCCACTGTGGTGAACTACATCTGTGGCGGGTTCTGGAAGGAGTGGAAGGGGAAGAGAAGAGAGAGAGAGACAGAAAGAGAAGAGGAGACAGAGAGAGAGTGGAGGGAGAGACAGCAAGATAGAAGAGGAGAGAGAGACAGAGAGAGATGGATGTGGCCCTTGACAGGTCCCCAAAACTCATTAAATGTCTCTCCAGCCAAAGTAATTGCTAACCCTTGGGTTAGGGGAAAGCTGATCCAAACTCCAGAGAGGTAAGCTAGGAGTTTCTTACATAGATGGATCTGACAAGTAAGGTCTGAGGAAAAGGTGATTGTCTTGGATGTAGATGTACACTTCATCTTCTTGTATGTGTTTAATGAGTAGGGGTCTACCAAACTTGAGGAGGTGGCTGGCCAGTTTTGCAGGCAGAACATGGGGGCCAGCTGCTGTTTTCACAGGCAGAGCATAGCAGGGCCACCTCCATGCCTCTGATTGGCCAAGGGGCCTTGGCAGTCCTGCCTCTCCCCACAGATTGCCAAATGGCCTGAAACTGCAGCTTAATTGCTTACCATGAATGGCTTCCATGGGCTTAATCAGGGGATTTTCCACAGGTATAGTAGTCATGAATTTGGTAGGTGCAGTGGTGGATTTACAGTTAGTGGGGCCCTGTGATCCAAGCAGGGTGCAGGGTCCCACCCCCCACGCCATGGCACATCTGCAGGGGAATTACTCCATGCCGGTAAGTAGGGGGTGGGGGGAGGGGGGC
>NW_005842130.1:2172024-2175450 GCF_000455745.1 Alligator sinensis | reverse complement strand
ATACGGCTGGGAAAGCGGGCGGAGGACCTATGTGATTTGGAGATTTGGCCGATTCAGCAGCGGTTGAATCTCCATATTGGATTCGGCTGAATCAATTTGGGACAGTGATTCAAATCACCAAATTGAATCACTGTCCCCCGAATCGGCCAAATCCAAAGCGAATACTCGCCGCTTTGCACAGACCTAGTTTCCCACTCTATCTGCCACTGTGCTGCCTGTTCCCTCCCTGATCTGCTGCATGCCTGACACGTGGGCTGCCAGTGTCACTTGTGATATGAATACTGCAGGTTTGCCTCCCCTGGTATATGTGATTAGACTATAATTTCACTTGAAAAATTTACTAGCTGCATTGTGATTATATTGGCTCACCAAGGCCTTGAAAGGATGATTAACTCTTTAAGGTGAAAATTTGAGTCCTCCTTGTTATATTGAAATGAGAGTATTTTATCATCACTTTACTGACGTCAGTTTTTTTAGGGCCAGTCTCTATTCTGCTAGGAAAACAGCATCTGAGAGAGAGGGGGTGCTGGGGTGAGCTGAATATAAGAAACTTAACTGAATAAGAGAGAATTTGGCTCTGGATTTAGGAAGAGACCATTACTTTGGATGCCATTTGCCTCATGTTTAGAAGGTTTCCTTTCTAGCCTGAAAACATTATCTTAGAGAAAAGTTTAAAATCTGTTGAAACTGATTGATTTAGACTCTTTCCTTAACCAAGAAAAGGTTCATGCTTACAATTTATAGCCACTGTTCTTCAGCCTTGCATGTAAAACCAGATATTGATATCACCCAAATCTACATCATGCAAACTGTGATTGTATAAAACAGTAACTCCTGCTGTCTGGTGACCTGACTGAAATCATGACCCAAATGAGGGATAATTCTGAGCATTCATGAGGGATGTTGAAGACTTGTTTGTTTGACTTTTGTTTGTTTCATCCCTTAAAAAATTCTATTTGTCATGTGAGTTGCATGTTTGTTGCTCTGTCCTGCTTTGCTTTATGCTTCATCAAACTCATACTTTTTTTCTAGATTTGGCTAAAGGGCAAAGATGTTTTCAGCCATGCAGTGAGAACAAGTTACAATTTATTACTTACAAGTCTCTTATTTTTCTAGCCTGACAGACTATATGCAGCACTGAATTAGATACTTGAATTCGATCAGATGTGTTTAGAGCTTTGATAGTCATTATCATGGATCCTGGTTTTCGCTGATTAAAAAAAAAATCCCCAATTTTTGGGTTAAAAAAAGTAACCCAAATTCACATTTTTCCATGATCAAAATGAAACACCACTAGTGTGTGTGTGTGTGTGTGTGTGTGTGTGTGTGTGTGTGTATGTATGTGTATATATATATATATATATATATATATATATACACTATAGTATATAGTAGTAGTATATAGTGTATATATATATACTAGTGGTGTTTCATTTTGATCATGAAAAATGTGGATTTGGGTTACTTTTTTTAACCCCCAAATTGGGGATTTTTTAAATCAGAGAAAACCAAGATCTCTGGTCATTATTTATACAAACCAGACTGAGAACTGCTAATGTATTATACTTACCAAAGGAGGAATCCTTGTATCATTTACTTCAGTTCTATGTATTCTATAGTTGCCATAGCAGAACTGTATTTCAGATCATTTCTTCATTAAAGGGAATTTAGGCCCAAAATATAAGAGTATAAATTTTGTATAACAACACCTGTGAAAACATATCACAGCATAAGAGACAGCTGTTTAACTGGATTTCTTTAAACTAATTGTAGATCCCTATATTGTTTACAGTTTAGTTACAGATAAATTAGAAATTAATAATCCTAGTAATGTACAGATTAAACTGACATTAAACTGAATGCACTCTTTTTTCCTTTTACTGTGAATGTTGTTTGTTTATACCTTTACAAGGTTTCATTAAGTTTTTTAGTTACATACCCTCTTTTTCTTAGGATTTAGGAACCCCTCCACACAGGTTTTCTGTCATCCATGTTTCTTTTTAACCTTGTATATGGCTAATATCATTTAGCTGTGTGGTCAGTACTTTCAAGGGGAATTTCTTTTAGTCCCAATAAAATGTCACAGTCCCAGAATGGGGCAATTGAACTTAGACACGACTTTTCATAGTTTGTTATTGCTTGCTGAAAAGGCTCAATTACTCAAAGTGCTTTTTTCTTCTTTAAAAAAGCATGGGTTTTTTTTATTATTCAGGGTATTTATTTCTGATGATGCACAGAGACATGCAGGGTTATGCTGTGAGGCAGGTGCACGTAGCACAACTACTCTGTGAATCAAAATAAAATGGCCTAAAGATAAGGAGTAGGTGGCACATTATAGAGAGAATATTGTATTGTCTTGAAAAATGACTTGTTTAAGGAGAATTTGAAAATCCCAGTTGTCTATTGTGAGTAGCACATAGTAATAAAAATTGTATTCAAATTCTGTGAGAAGTGGGATGGGTGCATATCATGCTTATTTCCTGCAGCAACTAGAGAAAGTTTGGCTGGGGGCACTAGAGATTTGCCAGACACATACTACTTGGTGGCTGATATGAAAGATTGTGACCCAAAGCAGGCTCAAAAGAGAAGACATTGTGTTAAGAGTTGGTGCTAACGGCTGGACAGTTGGTCCCCTATCTACATATCTGATTTTGGCAAATAAGTGTCTGGTAAATATTTTAACCATTGTATTTTTGTGTGCATACATATTTGTTCATGCTCACGTGTTTCTGTACATTGAATGTCAGAGCAAAAGGGAGAATTGTCAGGGTGAAATTAGAAACTTGTCCCATTTACACTTTCCTTTTTCTCCTCAGGGCTACAGCTTTAAAACACTTGGTTATGCATCCTGGTGTCATTTACTTCTTCATTGTAACAAGCATCCTCTGTGTCTGTTCATATACCAGACACCCCCGCTCCTGAACTAATGTTGCAAAGTCAGGAATGGCACAGACTGCAGTGTAGCAATCAACCAAGTTTTAAACTAGCTAGCTCAGGTACCAGTAGCACTCAGGCTGCAGCAACCCAGAGCTCACTGTGGGCTGATTTTACCCTGCTTTTCAGATGTGTTTTACACAAGTGACTGAACTCTGGATTCATGTCCTGCAGGGCAGGGAAGGGCTTGGTTTGGTGGAACACTGGTGCAACCTATGTGGAGAAAGGGAACAGCGTGGCTCTGGTGGCCTTCTTGGTAGCAGGGGTACCAATCTCCCGGGTGACAGACTTACAAGGATGGTCTAAATTAGGAGAGTTTTAAGCTTTCCAGGAAGGAGAAGGGCAGTGACATGTCAGATTCTACACGCACTTAAAGGTACTTACTGGGTCCCTCACTTCATTCACGTGACAAAATTCAAGTATGAAGGGGCAGAGATTTTTCAAGCAGCTGTAGTGCTTCCCTGCTTTGGAGTGGGGCTTAACATGTTGCAG
>NW_005842130.1:2156010-2172014 GCF_000455745.1 Alligator sinensis | reverse complement strand
AGGGAAAGGAAACAAAAAATTCATAAAAAAACACCCCTTTCCTGGACATCTGTGCAGGGACAGGCTCCTCTGCATATAGGTTCTACCACATCTCCCTGTTTTTCTCTGAGCTCTAAAGAGCATTGTGTCAATCCCATGTGTGTGGGTAGTACCTGGAGAAGGAGACAAGTCCCCAGTTTGAAATGCTGCAGAGGAGTCACCAAAAAGAGTGGTGCATCAAGAGAATGAATTAATTTTTTTTGCCTTTGTGTATAGTAACTGTGGTATACTTTCCAACCCTGAGAAGGAGAAGAAAAAGGGGAAGTGTGAAAGATGTGGGCTTACTATGAAACCTTGTGGTTTCCATGGGATCCATAGACACTTCTTCCATAGACTTCATTTCTCCCTTCTTTCTTCACAATCGAATGATCCTGGGAACTCGCCCATGACATCCTATGGAGTTTCTCTTCCTTTTTGCTACCTCCTTTTTTTTTTAACCTGAGGCTGAGAAAAGGATAAGGAGGGATGTGACCTGTTTCTAAATCCCTAGTGTCCTGTTTGGCCATTTGGAGATTAAATAACATATTTGCATGCCTCTAAGAGCAAATATCTTAGAAAAGTGCTAGGTATTTAGTTCAATTAATTTATAACAGATGCTGAGATTCACTCTTGCCTCTAAAGTTATCTAGAAAAATGGATGAAAATATCTGGGGATGTGTTAGAAATGAAGCTGGAGCATTTGCTATGACAGACATTCCTGTTGTTGGGCAGAGGGAGGAACGGGTGGCTGGCCACATCCCTCCCCTGATCACTACTCTGAAAGGAAAATCATATAGGTCTTAACAACAAAGAGAAAAAGCAAAGAACAGCCCAAGACAAATAGATGGGAATGGTAGGGTCTAGTTGTTGCCTCATGGCACGGAGGAATTCAGGTCTTCTCTGTTATCAGCCTTGCTGACTGTGGTTGGCATTCCTAGGATACCTTTCAAAAGTAAGGAAGACTGGAAACTGACATGTGAAAATGATTGCTGCCAACATTCACACAGAGGTGACTGACTGACTGGTTTGAAAACCAGACAGATATTATATGTGTCCTTTTCCTACTCATGCACTGAAGGGTGATCATGTTCAGGACATCATGTTCATTCCTAGCCTGCAACATGGCTGGAGGACAACTCCCTCCCCCCCTGAAAAAAAACAAACCCCAACAAAACCACACTCATTCTGGCACCCAGTGTGCAACCCAAATAATCGGTGTTCAGTGTTGAATAATGTTCAAAAGGTTCAGCCTGCCTGATTTGCAAGACCCTATTGCATTTTACCTCTCAACAGCAAGATATGACAATGTCAGGCATCTGGGTACAGACTAATTATGCAACTGTCTAGGGCCTGACTTAGCAGTCACCATCCCAAGTCATTGCCTGATGAGCTGAGCTAACAAGACAGTAGGATGTTTACCTGTTTTATTAAAGTTATCACCTTTACTTGTTCTTTAAAAAAATATCAGCCATTCTGTGGACAGTGAGGTCACTTCATTTTGCCAGCTCAGTGCAAGGATCCAGCTTGGAGGTTGAGCAGCCTCTATCTGCCAAGGAAATGACCTACCAATATCAGAGGGGGTGTAAACACCTGTTGAATAGATTTTGTTTTTAAGAAAAGCTGAACAGTTGTGAATGTCAGCAAAATACTTTTTAAGCTGCTTAAAATCTGAATTAAACGTACCCACCCTTAACATGGCCCTTTGTACTTAGCCATCAGCTGACACTGTTGGATTAAAGAAATGTAGGACTAGAAGAAACCTTCTGGGCTCTCAAATTCAGTCCCCTGCTATGGCAGGTACAATACCATACAACCCTTCCATAAGTTTCTTAAATGCCATCTTGAAAAAAGCTAGGTTTTCTGCCCACACCATACCAGGTGAAGAAAGCTATTCCAGAACTTCATTGCTCTACTGGTTAGGAATCTTCTGATACACCAACATCATCATTACAATTGAATGCTGCTCCCCCGATTTATTTATCCCCTTTCAACCTTTGTTTTGCTAGATTAAACATGTTAAGATCTTTGACTCCTCTCACAGGATGGTCTACTTTCTATCCCCTGATCATCCTAATGACTTTTCTTTGCACCTGTTCTAAATTGATCTCATCTCTTTTGAATGTAGGTGACCAGAACCATATACAGTATTCCAGATTAGGTTTCATAGGTGCCTTGTACAAATGGCACTAATAGTGGAACTAGTTCCATCCATCTTAGGGCCACATTTGCCTGTTAGCAGCTGCATCCTATTGGCAGCTCATAGTTATCCTGTAATATTCTTTGATCAGCTGGTATACCCAGCATCTGCACCACTTCAGTTGTTTGCAACTGAGGAGCTCCCAGTACGTGCATCTACATGTGTGCTTTACTACACATGCACTGGTATCAGGCGCAGTAAACTGATTAACTCTGCTGCTATCTTACAGCAGAGTAATTAACTGCGCTGACATGCACATGTAGACAGTGACCAGATGGGGGCCAGACTCCTGTCTGCCACCTAGCTACACGACTCCACAGGTGCAGCACCCTTGTGCCCCAGCCAATCCCTCCAAGGCCTGACACTACCACCAGGAGTCCAGAGCTGATGCCCTGTGACCCCTGCCATGCTGGGCCTGCTCCACCCTGGTTCAAATTGCTGCTGTCTTGGGTTTACTCCAGTTCAAATAGCTCCAGAGTTTATTGCTTCACCTTAATTTCACATGTAGATGCACCCAGTTTGTAACAGAAGTTTTTACTTAGTCCCTCAGTTCATGGCCTTGCATTTTATACCACTTAATTTAATTCCATTTCTATTACTCCAGTATTATTGCTATTGGCAGGTGCAAAGTTTTGGAAATATAAAGCTTAATTAATCATCTAGGTAACTTTTGGACAGTCATCCTATCTGGTTCTTTGACTTCCACATATATTTTAGGTGGAACCCATCCCCCCCACTCCTCTTCCCTCCCCTTCTGCCAATTCCTCTTCTTTGCCAGATTTGCATGTGTTTAGTGGATTTTCATTGTGGGATCACTTTTGTGTTGTAGGGCAGTAAATAATATAACAAGTAAGAGATTTTAGCTTGTGTTTGTTGTTAGGGTACAAATTATTATAGCAAGCTTTTACAGGTTTTTAGGCAAGAGGTATGGGAGCATATGGCTTTATATTGGTGTAGCAGGCTTGCCTTTTGGAGCTTGGGTTGAGTCCCAGTCTTGAAATCTTTTTGTTTTGATTGGTGGAGCTCATCCCCCAATCAGGAGGCAGCAAGAGGAGTTCAGTCATGCCCCTTTCCTGAGGGGAGGGGGAGAGGAGTGCTCCCTCCCCTCCCCCGATGAACCTGATTAAAGACTGCAACACTCAGGTCTGGAAGACTTCAGGGGCGGAGCCCTGGAGCATATAAAAGGAACTGCATGCCCTGCATGAGGAGAGCATGTCCGGAAGAGAGAAGAGCAGGGCTGAGGAGAGCTGCTCAGCAGGGTGAAGCAGTAGCTCAGAAGTGCCCCTGAAGACTTCCATCAGCGGGGAACGGCAGACGGCTCCAATGGTCAGGCTCTCCGTGTACAGCATGGCACACGGCATCCAGATCCTGGGAGCTGCTTGAGGTGGCTCAGGTCTGCAGCCTCTGGTGTGCGGCCAGAGACACGGTGCACAGGCCAGTGCATGGAGCAGGACCTTTGGAGCGCTTGGGCGGCTCAGGTCCTCAGTGCCCAGAACAAGGCTGGGAGCTTGGTGCAGGAGGCGCTGCACAGAGCGTCCGGGAGCAGACTGAGCCTGGTGCTGCACAAGGCAGCCCAGGCCTCCGACCCATAGCAAAAGGTTGAGTCCAGAGAGCCAGACGGTGATTGAGCTACCGAGCCAGCAGACACCCCCCGACCCCTCCGAAGCCCACTACAGGTGAGAGAGCAGCCTGGCACAGAGGACGAAGGCCACCCTCCAGGCCTGGGAGCTGTGAGTTGCAGGGAAAAGAGGATTCCCATAGGGGAGGGGAGTCCCTCTCCCTGGTTTGTTAAGGGCTCCTGAAAGGGGAGGGCCCCCCTAAAGTTACCAGCTTCTTTGTAGGGCTTGGCAAAAGCCCAAGGGCATTGGGGTTTCCCCTCGGGATTGAGTTTATCTTCGGGATTTATCTGTTTCAGATCAGATACTTACCTGTGACTTACCTGTATCTGGAGCACTGGTATAAGGTTTTATGTCATTTACCCAGAGGGTATTGTTTATGTTACTGGTTAGATATCTTATAGATATATACACTGTACGTATGTTCATATCCCTGTTCCTTTCCCTTGTGATAAGTTAATGTAAATAAATGTGTACATAGTTAAGTCCCCTGACTGTCCTGGCCTGGTTCTACAGGGATGGAGGGAAACTAAGCAGTGTGCAGTTCCCACCCCATAGCACACCTGCCAGCTAACAATCCCCTTCAATTGGAGAAGGGGAGTATATCCCCAGGTTACCTGGGCTACATTAGGAAACAGAGAATCACAGAGATGGTAAAGACCAATTAGATCATCTAATACCTTTTTCTGCCAAGATCAGATTATTCCTAGCAGTATACTTCTTCAGACTTTGTCCAGTTTACTTTTAAAATCTCAGATGAGGAAGTTACCACCACTTCCCTATTGTTGACTAGTCCACAGACTTGATCTAGCACACTGCAGCTTTCTCCTGATACTCAGCCTCCATTGTATTCCTCTCAGTTCCATTCTACTAGTCTTAGTTATATTCCGATATACAACACTGAATTTTCTTTCTCCCTGTGCATTGTTGTCAGTTCTACTCTTAGCTGTTTCCTTGCTAACCTATTCATACTGACTCTCTTAATCCTGCTTCTAGAGCCATATCTTGCAGTTCTCTATCATTTCTCTCATGGTACATCAAACTCTTTTTCTTAGTCTCTTGCTACGTATTTAAGTATCATATCCCAAGCTCTGTGTTCAGGTGCAAAGCAGCCAGGGCTATAAACAGATAAATAGAAGAACTGTTACTTCCTTCATCATAAAATGAGTTTATATATACTACCCAAAGTTGTACAGACCCTATTTGCAGATTTATTCTATTGCAAGTTCAGATCTGAACTGTCTGTCTATAATCAATGCCACTTCAGCAGCATTATAGTTTCTGAAGTTTTTCCCTTTTGATGGTCTTATCTTTTAGATTTACTTATTTTTGTATTAGCTCGCATATTTCCAAGTTAAAATCTTACTTCATTTTTCTCATGATCCCTGTCTCTGTTCTGAATAACACTGTAGTAATTGTGTTTAATTGTATTATGGCAAGGAAATACAAATAATTTGTATTGCCTTTTTGTAAGGAATACTTTTTTTCCTATTGATGGAGAGTGGAAAGTGATAGGATCTTCTTTAGACTGCATCTGTTTAATGTTGCATCTCATGCATCTCTGAAAAAGCTGTGTGGAGTAAAATGAAGGAACACTATTTGGAAACTGGTGTGGGGAAAATGACTGGTGTGGGGAAAAATGACATGTTAATAAAAACACGTGCCTTGAAATTAATATTTTTTTTTTGTTATTTCTCTAGTCAGGTTTGATAAGAACCCAAGAAGCAGATTACTTCTTGAAACCACTACCTCGACACATAGCACAAAAGCATAACTATTCTGCACCAGATGGACACCGCTCTCACATGTTGTACAAGAGATCTATAGAAACCCAAGTACCCAACAATAATGAGGTAACTGTGATTGAAAGACAAAGGGAACTGGAAAATCACAACACATATTTTCAAGAAAATCAGCGCCATCACACTCATGGGCGACTGGAAAAGCAGCACTTTTGTGGGAGGCGCAAGAAATGTATGTAAGGACATTTTTTCTGTATACATTCACATTTTTTGTAGTTATTGTTAACCTACCACATGTTTTCATTGCTGTTCTCTATGCAAGAGCACCCATCTTTCAAAAGCAAAGAAAATATTTCAGGTAACAGCTTTATTATAACAAAGGGCTAAACTGCAGTTACATCCAGGATTTGGATACAATTCGAGTTGCAAAATTCAGCTTTGGACCTGGAATTCCCAAAGGCTGTGTGTTGGGCAAAGGGATTTGCTTCTGATATATTGTTAATACCAGTAACAAGAAGGGGACAACTTGACCTTTGTGATAATAATTGTTATGAATATTTTGATTAGTCAGGGACATGTTTTAATAATATAGGGAATTTTTCCTTGCCAGATTGTTAGCTTATTAATGTCTTTTTGCACCTGGCACTCTCCTTTTCTTAAATTGCAGCTTTTCCATGTTATTTCTTCTAATTAAATTGGTAGTTCTAAAAGGCTGAGGAAAAGGTGAAAGCTCATGCAAAAATCTGATTGTAGGACATGATGGCCCAGTGTCTCAGCCATTAATAATAGGTTATAATCAGGGGCTATGAGACAGTGGAAGAATTGTGTAGCTCTATTGATTTCCTACATGTAGTCATACTATTGACTCTTCTGCTTGGAGCATATTTCTCATAAATTGGCTTCCTGCATGCTCCTGATACCAGGATCCAGTGGGCAGGGAACACCTATATTTGACAAGGGTCATTGAGAAGCCATTGTTGTAAACTTTCTTTAATTTTAATTACTGCCAGTCATGAGAGGACAGTGTGTTTTATATCTGAGCTACATACAGGTAGCCAGTGTATACTGGCATAATGCAGTTATTTAAACAAGCCATATTTAATTTCCAATCATATAATGACTGTATTTATTTGAGTAATCTGAGTTTTCTGCAGCTTCTGATTTTTTTCCAGCTAATTCAGTATGCTGTTCCATTATAACAAATCAGCGATGAATACAAAGTTATGTTAAATTAGTACATCTGTTCATAAGAACTGGAAGAAAGAAAACATTGTTTGCCTTCAAACATTTAAGCATGCTAAAGAACAAATCCCAAGGAGTTTGCACAAAGATACTTCTACAATATTTGGCATTCAGCAGGGGACCGAATACAGAATGTAACTTGATTCCAGTTCTTTGCAAAATTGTCTGCGCTCTTCCTTTGCCTTTTATTCCCTTGATTTCATAGACCAAGATACTGTGATGAAATGACAGTACATGCCCATTACTTGGTTGTATATAAAAATAAATGCTTTGATTTTTTTTTTTTTTTTTGTGGCTTACTTCTGTCGTGTGAAGCTTTCTGTCTTCCCTATCTCTCCTTTGTTTCCTTTCACAGATATGCCTAAACCTCCAGAAGAAGATATTTACATTTTACCAGATGAATATAAGTATCCGGTACGAAACAAGCGGTCCCTTCCAAAGGCCCACAGGAATAAAGAATTGAATGTGGAGACTCTAGTGGTAGTTGACAAAAAGATGATGCAAAACCATGGCCATGAAAACATTACTACCTACGTCTTGACTATACTCAATATGGTAGGATACCACTTCTTGTTGAGGCCAACTGGGTAATTAAACCTTTCATAATATGCTATTTTTAGTATTTGCCATTCTTACATCATTTCCCAATTTGTTGTTTCTGAACCATAAAAATCCTAACATAGTGAATAGGCATGAAACAGCAACTACTGATTACTCATTTTGTACTGTTACAGTTGTTTACCCAACAGACCATTAAATCTGGCAGAAAGTAGCAGTAAAAATTAACCTGAAGTGCTGTTTATGAATCACAACACATTTTTCTCTTATAAAAGATAAGAGTTGTAATACAGGGTTAGACCATCTGTTTATTGGGCAGCTGTTGCTTTTTGGAGGTTAGAAGTTTGTTTTAATACCTGTGCTACATTTGATTAGGCAAATTGAGGAGACGGTTGGTTTAAGAAAGTTAATAGATTTTAATCCACAGTTTCATCTATTAGAACCAAATTCGTTTTTCTTAATTTAAACAGATTATTTTTTTTAAATGTAACTGATCTTTAAAATGAATGTTATCTTGCCCTTGAGAATTCATGTTTATAACCATCTATCAGTAGATATGATGGTGATAACAGAGGTATAACAAGCAATTTTTGTGCCCTAGGAGTGTGGGACAGTCATCCTTGTGCTTCCTCTTAATCAGTGCATAGAACTATTGCTCCACTCACCCACTGCTAGTTACGCTACAGAGTGATAACATTATTATATAAATATATCAGTTGGAATAGATTTAAACTATGCTAAAATTCTGACTTAAAGCAGACATTAAAATTTAACTAATACTTCAATTGATTTGTTGTTAATATTATCTTCTAGGTGTCTGCATTGTTTAAAGATGGAACAATAGGAGGTAATATAAATATTGCAGTTGTTGGTCTGATACTTCTGGAAGACGAGCAGGTAGGACCAAAACTTTTCCTTTCTCCTGCAGAAACTTTTTATATGATCTTAATGTTTCCTTTTTATTAACATAGTGGAAGTTTTGGCTTCTCGCTCTCTCCCCCACTTATGGTATGACTATATGGTATAACTTTTTGGTTGCTGTATAATTAATATAAATATTTTGCTTCTTGGTAACTTGCCTATCAATTTGATTTGTAAAGAAGCAAAAGAGGAGATGAGATTATGTGCACTGGGTTTTTATTAAAAAATTAAAAAATATTAAAATTAAAAATAAAATTAAAAGTATGTACATATATTTATTAAATATGGCTTAAAATTATCAATACAATATTAATAATGTAAAAAGAGAGAGACTTCCCCCCCGTTCCCCCCACACACATACTATCCCCTATGGGTGCTGACAAATGTAAAAAAACAAAAAACAAAACAAAATAGAGCTTTGCTGGAAGAGGAAGCATGGTAGTTTGACCTGATTCCCCAGCATCTGTATAGCTCTGGTGCTTCAACAGGCCTTTTTGGCCCTTTTTAATCTAAAACTGGTTCAATCAACTATTAGATAAAAGCTCCAGAAAGCCCAGCTGAAGCACCTGATCTATATAGATGTTGGGCAAACTGGATTAAACTAATGTGGTGCCTCTTCTGGGCTTGTGCTGTGCTTGGTGTGAGGGTGTGCCGATCTGAAACTAAAGCTCTGGTGTTTTTGTTTTTTTTCACATCTGAAAACAGCCTGTGTGTGTGTGAGGAGTGTGTGTATGTGTATGTAGTAGGCACCTAACTGTCAAACCTCTGGATCATGGTGTACACATTAGAGGTCTAGTCACGTGCCTGATGAATCTGTTTGCGGCTGACAAGCCCAATTAGAAATGACACTGCTTGTTACAAGTTTCACAGATCCATATGTTGTCCAAGTTGGCGTCCAAATATACAGCATGCTGTTTTCTTCTTCCTCACTTTGCTTCCATCTGAATCAAAGTTGCTTCATGTTGAACTGTACCCAGTACCAGATGTTCCTTCTGGAGTAGACAGGGTTCTGTGCACTCCTCCCAGCTTTCTATGTTGATGTTGAACAAATTCATATCTTTTTAACACTTTGTGGTATCTCCATAGTAGGCCTGTGTGAATAGGGAAGTATTCAATTCAGATTTGGCCGATTTGGAAGACAATGATTCGATTCAGAGATTTGGATCACTGTCCCAAATCGATTTAGCCAAATCAGCTGTGGAAGATTCGGCACTGATTGGAGAGATTCGGAGATTCAGTCATAGACTATAATGGGGAATCACTGAAAGAACGATAACTTTGTCATTTTTTGGTAGATTTGGATAACAACAGCAGGGTTGGTAGTCCCCTCTGAAGGCATGAAGCCCATCACGTTTCAAGAAGATAGGTGCAGGGATTTCTGGGAAACTGCACCTCAAGGTGCTGACAAGCAAAACTTGTGATCTATGACTTTGTGTGAGTGTTTCAAGGCACACGGGATGAAACCAGCAGGGATGGTAGCCTGTAACAGGGGGCCTTCTCAGTGCTCAGCCAGAAACAGCTCACAAAAGGGACAGAAAGGCTGAAGAAAGAGGCTTTTGTGCTGTTTATACATTCCTCCCCCAGAGCACTGTGATTGGAAGGGACTCAGAGAAAGATCACAGTCACTGGCCAGCTACAGATGTCAGTCTTTCCTACCCCGTTCTTCCTCCCTCTTTTCGATTTCTGTTTCCCTGAAAGATTGCCTTCCGAATCTCCAAATCTTTTTCCAAATCTTTTTTTAATTGATTCATAGATTCATAGATGTTAGGGTCGGAAGAGACCTCAACAGATCATCGAGTAGACAGGAAAGAGCGCTGGGGTCAGATGACCCCAGCCAGATGTCTATCCAGCCTTCTCTTGAAGACCCCCAAGGTAGGGGAGAGCACCACCTCCCTTGGAAGCCCATTCCAAATTTTGGCCACCCTTACCATGAAGAGGTTTTTCCTGATATCTAGCCTAAATTTGTTCTCTGTCAGTTTGTGACCATTGTTCCTTGTTACCCCAAGAGGTGCCCTGGTGAACAGAGCATCTCCGATCCCTTGCTGTGTCCCCCTAATGAATTTGTAGGCAGCCACAAGATCACCTCTCAGCCTTCTCTTGCAGAGGCTGAAGAGGTCTAGGTCCCTCAATCTCTCCATATAGGGCTTGTCCTGTATGCCCCTAACCATATGAGTGGCACTCCTCTGGACCCTCTCGAGTCTATCAACATCCTTCTTGAAGTATGGTGCCCAAAACAAGATGCAGTACTCCAACTGCGGTCTGACCAATGCTGCATAGAGGGGAAGTATCACCTCCCTGCTGATGCATGATAAAGTGCAGTTAGCTTTGCTGATGATTTCATCACACTGGTCACTCATGTTCATCTTGGAGTCCGCAATGACTCTGAAATCCCTTTCCGCCTCTGTGCTGCTGAGAGGGTCACTTCTGAGCCAGTAGGTGTGCTGGATATTTTTGCACTCTAGGTGCAGCACGATGCACTTGTACTTGTTGTACTGCATCCTATTGTGTACTACCCACTTTTCTAACCTGTCCAGGTCTGCCTGCAATTGTTCCTTACCCTCTGGAGTGTGCACTTCATCCCACAATTTAGTATTGTCCGTAAACTTGAACAGAGTACACTTCATACCCAGAGGCTCTGAATCGATTTAGAGGGTTTTTTTTGGTCTCCTGATTTGATTTGGATTCCATGATTCAGCTTCTGAATTGGGCTGAATCTTCTCCGAATCGAACCAGAGACTGAAGTTTCATGCACACCTACTCCATAGAGGGCAACACCACTTTCTAGATCAGGGCTGGGCAAAATACAGCCCGCAGGCCAGACGCAGCCCACCAGACCATTCTATCTAGCCTGCGGGCCACTAAAAAAATTATAAAATTAATTATTATATGTCCGTGGCTGCCTGTCTAAGCTGACAAGGAACCAGCAGCAGCAGGACCCAAGAGGAGCTGGTGGAAGGACCCAGGGGTAGCAGTAGCAAGGCCTGCCTGGCTCCGCCCCACCCTCCACCCCACTGCCACTCCTATAACACCTGGAGGTTAGGGTAGGAACTATGGGGATGGAGGAGGTTCCTGTTGTTCCTGGGTAAGACCTGAAACTACACCCTACTGGGGTTGGATGGTGTAGTGGGACTGCCTGTGGCAGGGCAGCCCCCAGAAAATATCACACCTATGCTTCTCCAGTGAAAGGTGGGGATGGGGTGCTGTAAAGCCTCAGCCTCCATGGCCTTGTAGGTCACGCCGTAGAGGGGAAAGGCCTGCAGACAAGGTCCAATAAGAAGGACCTCAGGCCTAAGGGTTGAAAGGCCCAGTGTGTGAGTGTGTGGCCCAGTAAGGGGTCAGAGTGAGTGTGAGGCCCAGAGATGGGTTGGAGTGCAGTCCAGTGAGGGGCCAAGGGGCCAAGGTCCACCTAGAGGGACCTGAGGCCTGTGTGGGCCAGAGGCTGAGTACAGCCAGTAAGAGTCTAGGGAAGTAGGAGTAGATTTGGACACTATCTGCAAGGCATAGGACATGGCATAGGGGTGGTTTGGAGCTGTGTAATTAGCCCAGAACACCAGGGCCACAAATGGTAAGCCTCCTGCATTTTTTCATCAATTCATTTGACATCAAAGGTGTGGCAGGAGAGAGCAGGGCAGACTGCCCTAAACGGGGGTGGGTGAGTGGGGAGGGGGCATCAGTCTCTTAGGGTACCCCTGCCCCCAGTACAGGATACTCTAAGCTTTAAGGTTATCCCAGGAAAAATGGTTTAACTTTTTAAAGATAACTAAAAACCAGAATGAAAATAAGAAGATTCCATTCTCAGCTTGATGGCTCTGTTTCCCTCTGTTTTTCTGGAAAATGCTGTGAAATCTTGCATAAGAGTGACTTTTTTTTTTAATGAATGAAACCAGTGCTAAAAGGCTCATGTTAATTCAGTATTACCTCTCTTTTGAGGCTGAATATCTAAGAAATCTCTTCAATACTTAGCAGTAAATAGTGTACTTACAGGAACTTTAACCTCTCTTCTCTTTTCCCCTGGGTCTCTCTGTTCTGGTTCTTAATCATTATGACTGAAGTAGAGCACACAATTATTATTTTAATGTCACTTCATATTTAGTTGCTGATCAATCAGCACTTCTTAAGTGGCACCTTAATTATTTCGTATTTTAAAACTTTTCTCATTTGGAACACGTCCAGCTTGAAAAGAGTAAGAGGGTCTATCTTTTGATCATACACCTGTGTTAACTTTAATTAATATAATTTTCCTTGAAATTACTAGTACAAGCATGCATGGTATGCTGCCCTATCTAAATTTAAAATGCTTAGTATTTAGATCAGCTTTACGTGACTTTGCAGTAAAGTTAAACTTTGTAGACACCTGAATTACATGATATACTACTTTAGATCCTTTTAGAATTTAACATAGACACAATGATAGTGTCTTCCTTGAATCAAAATACTTCATGAATGTCTTGTATTTTTGAATTTTTTGCAAAAAACTTTTTAAAGGGTGGAAAGGAGAAGGGGAAAAGGAGAAAAACATTGCAGAGGGGTGAACATAGGGAAGGAAGGGAGAAGAAAAACTGAAAACTGATATTATCGTTGAAAAATGTTGATAAAAACTGTTCTTTTTCAAAACTGTCAGAGTGAAATGACTCTTTTAGTTTTTTCAAAAAAACTTTCCCTTTTTCAGTCAGTTGTACTTCTGTATAGTTTTCCCCCTATAGTTAATTGTGAGTCAGTTGATACTCACAATAGTAGTTCAGTTCAAGTTTGTCATGCGCGGATGCTGTTTAAGCCTTTGCTCCCTTCTGCTGCTACCCCTTAGTTTTGATACTCACTAGCACTATTTTCCTGGTTTGGGAAAATCTCTTGAACAAAATGTAAAGGTTGTCCTGGATTATTGCTGACTGCATGATGTTTTGTGATGTGCTCCAATGAGGTAAAAAATGAGATTAGTTCTAACTTGAGATCTGAAACCCAAGACCACATAGGCAGGAGGTTTCAGTGCATTGTGTTACATCATCTTTTCCGGTGTCCTGCTGCTTCACCTAAGTATGAGTCTCTTGATACCAGGAAAAAAAGGTTAATGTATAGGAGTCTTTCAAATGTTTTTAACAATGTCTCCATCTCTTTGAGCAGCCAGGGCTTGTGATTAGTCACCATGCCGACCATACACTGAGTAGTTTCTGTCAGTGGCAGTCTGGGCTGGTGGGGAAAGATGGAAGTCGCCATGACCATGCTGTTTTACTGACTGGCCTTGATATATGTTCTTGGAAGAATGAGCCATGTGACACATTAGGTAAGTCATTGCTGTCTAGTCATCAACAATCACAGGGGTGTCAGCCCTGACCCATTTTATAGTTCAATGTCATGGACAAGTATTTAAATCTGTATTTTTATTCATGCACTACATCTTGAACCTGGCTTGATAGCTCAGCTGAGAACTTGGAACACATCCTTGTAGAAGCTTTTGAGGTTGATATAATCATGTTTGAACACTATTTTAACTGTGTTGAAATTCACAAGGAAAAGATTTTTGGAGGGAAGAGGTAGCACTGCAGTGTGTGTATTTGTGATGCTCTAACATTTTTAGGGTGCTTGTAAGTTTTCCCAGTGCCTTTATTTTGTCACCTTAGGAGTAAATCTTGAGTACTTATTTCTTAGCCTGTTTCCAGGCTTGGCAAAAAGATTCAGATGCCGTTGTGCTGAGGGAAGCAATGGGGTATTTTTTTTTTTACAATTGTGTTGCAATGAAATGTTCTAGTTTTATGAAAATGTCTAATCTTGGCCACAATCAAGTATGCGTCTCTGAAGCACAGGATATACAAGATCTTATACTTGCACTTGTCTTTAACCCCATATTCATGGAAAACAAAGACTCGTATATTTTTTCCCTGGAAATCTGTTAGAGAACGTGTTGTTGTGCCCTTACAGAACAACCAATCCAGTAATGGGGGTGAAATGCAATTGGTTGCTAGTATATGCTGTTGAAGATAAACTGTCCCAGTGGGTATTGGGACACATGGGTCTACAATACAGAGTTTTGATGCCATAGCTCATTGCTTGGGTGGGAAAATATTTTATCCCTGATTGACATATCTATACAAGCAAACCCCCCCCCCCCCCCCCAGATAGATGCAGCTTATACTGGTAAGAGTCTTTTTGCCCATATAGCTTATGTTGTTCATAGAAAAACAGAATGCACATTCCACCTTGCAGCGGGGGGGGGGCGCGGTGCAAATCTTAGACTGGGTTCCTCCATTTTTAAACCAATCTGTGTGTGCAGAGCTTCTGTTCTCTTATAGGCATAGACCAGTTTTGTGTTCTGAACTTCTGTCATGTTACCGGTATAGACTGGAACATCTTGGGGGGCTCCAGTCCACCCCCCTCCAGCACAGGCTGGGCAAACACCAACCCAAGTTCCCTCTCTTCCCTTCCCTTCTTTTCTCTCCCATCGTGCAGACAGTACCAGAGGCTGGTGGGGAGGGGAGAGGAAGAGGGGTGCAGAGCTAGGGGACGAAGCTACAGACATGCAGCCTCTCTTGCTGGATTGACTCCAAATTGGAGCTCAATTTCCATACCCTCCTGACCCAACAGTGAACATCTGTTGGGTTGGGAAAGTTGGTCTAACTCACAGTGCTTTCTGTGAAAAACCATGAGTTATACTGGGGAGCTGTATTTCTGTCTGCACCATTCTAGAGGAGTCATTAAATATTTACCAAAGTGACTTTTAAAGCTATAATGGTAGCAAACCAAAATCTTGTGATCTAAATATGTAATAATATACATTTTATTCTTCTGTTCAATAGGATTTGCACCAATTAGTGGAATGTGTAGTAAATATCGCAGCTGCACTGTTAATGAAGACACTGGGCTTGGACTAGCTTTTACTATTGCTCATGAGTCTGGCCATAAGTAAGTGTGGATGCATTACAAGAAGGTTCTGTGCATTTATTTTATTGAGTTTAGAGACTTCTTTTTATTTGTGTGTCAGCAATTGAATTAGTTAAATAAAAGTTGTTAAGGCTCAAGAGCTGTGAGGTTAGGTTTGGATTGGTAACTTATTACAAGTAGTCTGCTCCCACTCAATCAAAGTACTAAACCCTGGTTCTTATTGTACACTGCAGTTCATTCAGAATTGCTAAAGCCAGCCTTTGGCAACTCCAGTAAAAGTGGCCTGCTCAAGGCAACACAGTTTTTAGTACCTTGTATAGATTCATCATCTCATGTCTGCCACCTTTGAGGCATGTACCTGGTTTCTTGCTTGATGTTCCACAAACTGTCACAGCTCCAAGGGCCATTGATGTTGATTTGTGTTTGACCATAATTTTAAATGATTGTTATTGCTATCTGTGGACCCAGTTCCGAAGTTCTTAGTCAGTGGATGAAAAATGTGGCCTAAGTTTGCACACAAAACCCTATGGCAGAAGGAGTAATAGAATCAGAATCCACTTGTCCAGGGCAACATTCTGTTTGTGTAGTTTTGCTAACAGGTTAGACAATGGATTTGCATAGAATGGCTTGGATAGGGATAATCCTGCCTAAGGCAGGGGGTTGGACTAGATGACCTGTTGAGGTCCCTTCCAGCCCTACTTCCTTATGATTCAACAGCCTTAACCATGAGACTAACCTTCCTCTTTCTGTACCATCTTTCTTCATGTGCTCTTCATGTTCTACCTCCTGCAAAAAACACAAGGGGACCCTCTTTCACTGCATTACCCTCCATTCATT
>NW_005842130.1:2143281-2155979 GCF_000455745.1 Alligator sinensis | reverse complement strand
TCCTGCTGCAGAGCCATTCTGTGCACTGCATAGGATAGTGATCTTGTGGAAAAAATAGTAAACGAGTATCTCATTACACACATGAATGTGCAGGTACTCAGATCTTATATGGTTCATTTTATGGTGAGTTTGTCTCATCTCTTGCAGCTTTGGCATGATCCATGATGGAGAAGGAAACATGTGCAAAAAGTCTGAAGGTAATATCATGTCACCCACCTTAGCAGGACACAATGGGGTATTCTCGTGGTCAGCTTGCAGTCGTCAGTATCTGTACAAATTTTTAAGGTACGTGCCCTCAGCGTATCTTATACTTCACCCTTGAATGGTATACTGGAACAATTGGCAGCCTCATTGTCTTGGCTAAAGCTTGAAATGTAGCTTTCCTAATACCTCACAAAAGGATGAAGCACATAGGTCAAACTGACATTTAACTATTCACCTAAGCTGTGAGAATTGTTTTGAGGCTCAACAGTCTAGAGAAACCAGTGGAACTTACTGTTTTTCAGGAGGTAGGATCTCTCTCTGAGCTCCTTGGACTTGAGGAGTAGGATATACTAGGCACGTCTACACATGCGCTTTAATGTGCAGTAGACTATTTTACTGTGCATTAAAGCGTCATGTAAAAGAACATGACATTAGGTTAATGCACAGTAAAATAGTTTACTGTGCATTAAGTATCACTACAAAAGTGTGCAAATGCACTATTGCACATTAGTGCAGACTAATGCATATAAATTTAGTACCTCACCTTGGAGGTACTAAATTTAATGCACATTAGAAAAGGCAAATTAATGCACATGTAGATGTACCCCCTGTGCGCTGTCTTTTGGGATTATACACCAAACTCTTTTCTTCCTTGTTGACCATCCCTAAAGACCAGTGTGAGGCAATTCTTATTCCCAAGAGAATTTTTCCTTTAGGTCATTAAGTGCAGAGTGTGAAAATGTCCTTAATCCTTGCTAAGGAAGATTTGTCTCTTGTGTTCCACTGACTAGCCAAACCTTAAGGACTGTCTGCTCTGTGGAAGGTTATGTCCTTAGCCCAACTTGAGGCTAAAGTCATGTGTGCATGGCAAACTCCCCATGCCAAGCAGCAACCTTTCAAATCTATACTGCTTTGGTTCAGAAGGCAGTGCAGTATCTGTGTTTGGGCCATGCTGAGTGCAAGGTAATGAATGAGCTTGGAGAAAGGCTAATTGGTGCTGTCACTCAGCAATGCTAATTAACCGGCCCCTAGTACCATGCAAGCACAACCATACTTTTCCTGTTTCAGGATGCAGCTCACATGGTGCAGTGTGGTATACTTGAAGGTGCTGCTGCTTGGCACAGCAACTTTGTTCTAAGTGACCTGGAAACTCCTGGCTTGCCAAGGCTGATTTTTGTAGTTGGACTGATTTCAGGTTTGAAGGAAATTTATTCAAGCTACTCACAACTTGGAGCTGACCATGGTAGAAGCAAGCAGATGAATAGGGAAAAGTTAGGATAGATTTGTTACAAAAATGATTAAGGGCTAAATCCTCTTTCAGCTTTACATGCCTAAATAGCAATGGAGTAGCCATGTAATGGCAATTTCAGGCACTTGTGTACAGTTTGGATTTGATTAGTACCAGTGGCAGACTGGGATTTTCTGTGCATTCCTAGTGGTGAGTGGAGTGTAGGAGGAGAAGAAGTAAATGACTAGCTTCAAAAGAAGGGCTAGAGAGAGGCCTGGGCAGTGTTTGCTGGTTATAGCACTTTCCTGGGAAGCAGAAGATGCAGGTTCAAACTCCTTTTGAATGAGGGGGACCTGAAACTCAGTCTCTTGCTCCCAGGGAAGTGCTCTAACTACTAGGCTTTGGGGTAATAGCTGGGGGGTTCTCCACCTCCACCCCCATGCCTGGGACCTTGTTCCCTGAGGGCAGCTATTCAGAGTTCAGTATACGGGGCATGCTTTGTAGGGATCCATAGAGCAAGTATAGCTACACTGATGCCCAAACTGGGTGTGTGTGTCAGAAGGGCATTTACATAGCTACATACATTTCACTTAGGTGTATAGAGATGGCATAGGATCTATCCCCAAGTGAGTGATCCAGTAAGACTATCATTGTTTTTCCCTAGAATCTCTAGTTAGTGGGTTAGAAACCCAGTGCATATCATTGTTTATAGAAGTAAAGCAAGTAGTTATAAAGTCTTGTAGTCTTTTAATATATTGAACTAATACATTCTGTATTACTCTGGTATGATGACCATAAGTAAAAGTTTATAGCATAGATCATTTATGTGATCCTATGTGAATTTCAGATACCATTAGAAATTCAAATGTCTGAGATGAAGATTTTTTCATGCAGATTTGTCATGCATTTTGTAAGGGGTGATTTTTGTCTTTGGGGAAAAGAGATTGTCAAGAGACTCATAGCTTAAAACCTGCAGGATGCAAGTTTAGAAGGAACATCTGTGATGGGCATTGACAATTTTGCACTTTCCAGTTCTGCTTCTCTAGATATTTTATACACTGTTGGACCTTAAGGAGCCGTTGAAAAAATGTTGATTGACTCAATTATTTATGCTTAAATGAATGGCTAGCTAAAAGCTTGTTGTTTTTCTCCTAGGATTCCAGGTACAAGGACAGATCTGGCTTTCACCCTTGTTAATAGTTTCTTTACTACTACAAAAGTTTGCCACCCGAATTGTAAATACTAGAATACTTAACATAATATTTGGGACCATTTGTAGAGAGACTGGTGTTTTTTAAAATGTGCATTGTCCTGTTTTATATTCTAAGCTAGGGGTGGGCAAAATGCAGCCCGGGGAACAGATGTGGCCTGCCAGGCCATTCTGTCTGGCTCGTGGGGCCCCTAAAAGATTTAGAAAATTAATATTTATCTGCCTTGGGCTGCCGGTCATGCAGCCCCCGATGGCTTGCCAAAACTCAGTACGCGGCCCTCTGCCCAAAATAGTTGCCTGCCCCTGTTCTAAGCCACCCAGGCAAGAATAAAACTTTACAGGCACAGCTGTGCAGGCATAGTCATTATGTATTCTATATTGTGTTCCTCTAAACCTTAGCTTTATACTCTATAGTCAGGGTATTAATACATTTGAGTGTACCATGGGGGTGGTGGAGATACCCGTTAAGTCAGCTAGAAGAAGACAATGGCTGATTCTTTAACATAAATATTCCTTCCATTTTTCATGAAGAAGCATGGAGCATTTGTGACTGTCTATTTGTTTCATTCTCACTTGAATGAGAGAAGACCTTCATAATGTGGCTGGTGCCAACAGATGATGTACGGCATTTTCTGTGCCAGAATGTGAGTTGCTTGGCAGGGAGTTTGTGTTAAAAAATTGTATGGCTCTTTAGCACTAACAACTGTAAGTGTTCATTTGCTCAGATTAGATTTTTAGGAAACTATTTTTAGCAAACTTGTAGTGGCTGATTCAAATAGGGGATATAAAGCGATAAGATCACCTTCAGAGTCCACCTGCTTAATTATTAAATATCTCCAACACAAATCAGCTACAGGAAGATCTTTGTTTTTCATATTGTTTGTTTATGCAACTTTGGTAAACTCTTTGCTGTCATAAAATCAGCACTCTCTCATATTTACTAAGGTGTCCTGATTACAGCAGTATGAGAGCTGTTATCTGCATTTATCTGAATGCTGTGGATCTAGTTATGCTACACCCATCCCTGCTTTGGCAGGTGAAGCACAACTAACTCAGCAGTTAGAAAATAAGATATAGGAAGCACTTTTCTAAAAGAACACAGAGTGAGGATTTCAGGAAAGCTAAGTGGCATCCTGCAGGCTTTGAAAACTTCATTTATAATGTCAGCCAGAAACATGTAAGAGTAATCCCACCCGAGTATCTAACCAGAGCATTATGGAGTTTCATAGGGAATTCCATAAGAAAGATGGTGCCAACCTTCACCATCTTCTTGCTAGATTTTTCAAATGAGCACCAGGCTGCCTTTTATGCCTTGGTGGAGCTGCCCAGAAACATCTGCAAAGCTGCCTTGTTACTCTCCTCCCAAACTTGTATTAAAATTCTCCTTTGCTGTGATACCTTCCAAAAATCTTGACAGCACTTGGGCTGCCAGTATGCTCTGACCCTTTCCTGTCATGCTAATGTCTCATGGTGGCCTTGTACTTTTCTCTCTGTCTGAATCCATCTGTTTCATTTTTTCCCCTGATGCTTTCATTCTAAGCTCTTTGGAACAGACCCATCTATTTTGTCCTGTTTGTGTCCAGCACATTGCAGCACAGGGCCTTCCTTCCTGCATATGACTCCTTATAGTACTCCAGTCTCTTTTCATATTTTCTTGGATTTCATTATTTTTAAATAACACACCTCTTTGGAAAATGCACTCTGCAGGAACTAGTTCGCCAGCTGTTGTTGCTGTGGAAGAGTTAAAAGTTGCAAGTAACTTTTCTCCTGGAGGAAATTGTTAGAATAACTTGAGAGATAAAAACCCACTTATTTCCCCATGAAATGAAAAGTTTTAATACAGTTTTGCTCCTATAAGAAATGTATTTTTCTAAACCTTCCATTGCGAGGCTGGTATTTTGTTCATAATAATACTGTACTACAATTATCTGTAAGCATGTTAACAACTTTCAAACAGAACTTCTTGCTGCAGATTCTAAACAAAAAGGCCCTTTCCACAGAGCAAAACTTTGATTGGTTCAGAATAGTTGGTTACACTGCAAATTCTACATAGTCAGTAACTGTCAATGAGAGCTGCATGCAAGTAGCTAAGGGAAAAGTCTGGATTTATTAATATGGCAAGTGAACCTTATAGTTACCTTGATGGACGGACAGGCCTGTTTTACTTCCCAACTGTCTTAGGCTCCAGAATTGGTTCAGATGCTTCAAAATGAGTCTTATAATTAGACAGGTATTATATGATACTAAATTTAGGGTGTAGCAGACTCCTCAACAGGATTAACATATCATTTAACATATCATTTTTTGCACTATATTAATAGTAAAAAATCTCTTCTCAATCAGTCTTATTGGTGCCTATGGCCCTTAATTTAGGAAGCAAGGCTATTTAATTTTAGAAGCCTTAAGATATGATCTCACATTTGTAGGAAATGTTTTACTTACTTTTCAGCTACTTAAAATGAGTGTATTTAGACACAGATTCAGTTACTTGCAGTAGAGCAGCTGATGGAACCAAAAAGTTAAATGCAAAATATATCCCTTTGCCAAGCACAATCTAGTCTTCTGCACACTCTCAGCCAGTAATGTTTGACAACAGTGGTTTTCCTGAGACAGAGGCTGTCAAATGTTAATTCATGTACTGGAAGCTGTTAACTTGGATTTAACTGAAGCCATACGTTTAGGTTAATTTAAGATTTAAAAAAAAAATTCAGTTTAATAGATGGTTAGGGGCAGGAAGGGACCTTGCAGATCATCGGGTCCAGCCCCCCCCCACTCTAGGCAGGAAGACAACTGGTGTTAGGCGACCCCAGCAAGATGACTGTCCAGTCTTCTCTTGAAACCCTCCAGGGCAGGTGACTGCACCACCTCTGGAGGGAGTTTATTCCACAGTCTGGACACCCTGGCTATGAAGGAGTTTTTCCTGATATTAAACATGAAGCGGCCTTCCAGGAGTTTGTATCCATTGGTCCTGGTGTTAGGTTTGACCTAGAAACCACTACACATAGCCCAAGCAAAAGTCTCTGTTCTGTAACTAATGCTCAATTGCAATGATAAGGAGAAGACAGTCTTAGATAAAGGAGACTTGAAAACAAAAACACAATTAGTGGAGTAGGGCAAAGAGCTGATTTAAATATTAAGATTCACACCCCTAGGTGGGGAGAAAGTATGCTAATGAAACATACATGTATGGAAATGAGATACATGGCTAAAACACAGGTATAGAGACATGCTCAGTAAAGAACTCCTTGCGTCACTCCCTTATAACCAATTAGCAAACAAGAATGCTTATGAAGGTCCAATACTCCTGTATAAAAGATGCTCATAATTAAGACTCTGTGTGCTTGTTACGTGAAATTATTCCGCTTGCACCTTGTATTGCTAGCAATAAATCTTTATACTTTCACCCCTGGTATCTTTATTGGCTTTTGCATACCGGGCACGATCCCAGACTTGAGCTGGGGCTCAACACTGGTCTTCCCCAGGGGTGCCCTAGTGAACAGTTGTTCACTGAGCTCCTGATGCACTCTTCTGATATAGCAGTAAGCTGCTATCAAGTCCCCTCTCAGCCTTCTCTTCTTTAGGCTAAAGAGTCCCAGGTTCCTCAGCCTTTCCTCGTATGGCTTGCCTTGGACGTTCCCGATCATACGGGTAGCTCTTTTCTGGACCCTCTCAAGTTTTTTCACATCCTTATTGGAACGCAGCACCCAGAACTGGACACACTACTCCAACTGCGGTCATACCAGTGCTGGCTACAGTGGGAGTATCACTTCCTTAGTTTTACACGAGATGCATTGGTTGATGCATGCCAACATGTTATTTGCTCTGCTGACCACCACCTGGCACTGACAAGTCATATTCATGCGATTGTCAATCATTGCCCCTAGGTCCCTTTCGGCCATGGTGCAAGTCAAGCTGTCACCACCGAGCCTGTAAATATGTTGAAGGTTGTTTGCCCCCAGATGGAGCACCTTACACTTGGAAGTGTTAAACTTCATTTGGTTCCAGTCTGCCCAACTCTCGAGCCTGTCCAGGTCCTCCTGTATCTTCAACCTATCTTCTGACATGACCACACTGCCCCATAACTTGGTGTTGTCCGTGAACTTGACTGACGAGTTTTTCATTCCCCCATCCAAATCATTGATAAAGATGCTGAAAAGCACCAGTCCAAGCACAGACCCCTGAGGGACACCACTGGCCACTTTGCACCAGGACAATACAAATCCATTCATGAAAACTCTCTGGGTCCTACCCTGCTCAGCATCCACAGTTAGGAAAGGTCTGATATTTTTCCCGTGCTTCAACTTCTGTGTTTGTGTTTTTGTACATATGCATGTTTTTGTTTATTTCCTCAATAATCATGTATATCGTGTTTATATGGATGGTTTTAGTGATGGATATACTGAAAAAGAAGTTGGTAGCAATCTAGAAGTGGTTCCAAATTGTTGGCATCTTAAGCCAGAAAAAGCAATCCAAAGCTACAAAACTGCTTAGGTATCTAGATTCATTAGGCATCTTCATTTTGGCCAGAAAAGATTGTTAGGTGCTGAGGCCTAAGCTGTTGTGTACACTCAGAAGCAACCCAGGTTGGCCATCTAGGTACCTAACTCCTGTCTCACATCAGTTGTAATCATAATCTGTGTGGAAGGAGCCTGGCATATATCTAAGTCCCCAATTCTTTAGTTAGTGACAGAGCATAGAGCAGGCTTAGCAACTGTTTCATAGCAGCAGTAGTTGATTACAAAAATAGTCATGGTGGTGGCATCAGCAGCCCCTTCACTTAGTGCCCTGGAAGTGGGAGGCCTGGGTTATTAGCCCACCTCTGCCTCAGGGGACTTAAATCCACAGCTCTCAATTCCTAGACGAGTTCCCTACCCAGCAGATTATGGAGTAGAGGTGTATAGACACCCTTGTTGATGAAACTGGGGCACTGGGCCATCAAGACTACAAGATTCTTGGGATGAGAGGGGAAAGCAAGCAAAAGGGAGTGTGACTCTGTGGCCCAGTGGTTAAGGAATCCAGCTTGGGAAATTTTGGGTTCAGATGCCCGCTGCTAGGTTTACAATATTTATACATTTTTTCATTAGAAAGTTATTGGCTAAAACACAGAAATAACCTGTCAGAAATCAAGAACTCCCCACTCCCATGGTAGTATCTTCTTCACTGGGTCATAGACTCACACTGTCTGACCTGCTGTCCTTCTGGCCCCATGAATACTGCACCCTTGGCTCCTGATAGCTCGGCTTCAAGTAGGAAGGAGGAGGCGGGGGAATGCACCTCCTCAGAATAACCTGTAGCCTGGTGGTAGGGGTACTTTCTTCTAAATTTGGCAGTGGTGTCTTGATTAGGAACTAACTCTGTGGCTATTGGACAAAAGATGGGCACCACCACCTTGTGTGGTCAGAACTGAGGAAGAGTTTCTGTACTACTGAATTTTCTTCTGCTGTCAGGCAGGCACCCCTGCTTTGGCCACTATGGATTCCTACAGACAGCACTGAGAGCTCTGAGGGGGAGTGGGAGTTCAGACATGCTCTCCTGCCTGGCAAGTCGTATTTGTTCACCTCCTTACACAGCACCTGATACTCTGGATTGCCATTGGAATGTATGTAGGCCTCCTCACTCACTATCCAGGAAGCCTAGGCAGGCACCCAACCCCATTGATTTGGATCAGTCTTCTAGGCCAACACAACCAAATTTGTAATGTCCTATGGGGAGGCTCTACAAGGTCAATTTGGATCTAGCCCCTGGGGACTTGGTCCAAAATTTCAACTTTAGTCAAGTGTCTTTCAGACCTACAGATACTTTACTTATTACTGAAAGGATCCTTGGAAGTAGAGTGAGGAGCATCTGTAAAGGTTCCAGATTTTTAACGTTAAATTATACCTTTCCATGCGTGCAAGAAATGCATTCTTCCAGGTAAAACACTTCTGCAGAAATTTAGGAGTTTAAGAGAGAGTGGCTCTATTATTGGTGGATTATGTCTGGACATGATCATGTCCATGCTCCTGGGAGTCATCACAGCTATGCTGAGGCCTGTACTGGTTATGCCTTTAAAGGGATGGAAAAGGGTATTCGCCAGGTATGCTTCCTCCCAGAGGTCAGGAAACACAGAATTTAGAAAAAATATAATGTAATTCCCTTTACACACCATCACTCCAGCAGGGCTGGAAGGGACCATGACTTTCCTTATGCTCTATGCTTCATCTTTGTAGAATACATAAGTGGGTTCTGAGCACAGAGACTGATGGTGGAAATACTTCATTGTAACTTTGAAACATGGAGCCAAAGGGAGGAATTTTACTGTCAGGATGTTGCCATTACTGAGGAATTTGAATGTCAGCCATTAGGACTAAAAATGGGGGAGTTGAAAATGAGCCATTAGGACTAAAAATGCACTGATTAAAAAATAATAGGAGTAAAAAAATTATGTATAGTGAGACATGAGCAGGATATGAGCTTAAGGTATCATTTTGTAAATGATATAACTCTGGGGTTCTGGGAAAATACACTTTCTGGTTTTATTGCTAAATGCAAGGATGATGCATTTTTTCTTTGTTTGCTGGTTTTGCAAACTCAGTGTTACAAAATAATTAATTGTAAGAAATCACTGCCCTTCCTGTTATATAGGCATGCTTATTCAATCCATGTAAATAGATGTTTTCCCACAATTTTATTCAGCCTTTTAGGACTGCTGTTTCTTCAAATGTTCTTGATAAAAAGAAAATTAAGTAAAACAGGTGAACTGAAAATCCATGGATTACCCTTTTTTTCTCTTTTGACCAGTTAAAGCGTATTTCATTTTTTGATTCAGAGGAATTTAGGTCAATGCTGTTTATAGATTATCCTGGGAATAACCATTTCAATATTAAACATTTAAATACATATATGATAAGTCAATTTGGAGTGTTGTGTATACACTTAGAAGGACAATGTTACCTTGGACTGTTTTTGTCCCCCTCACCTTCCTCTGAATGTAACTTCTTTTTTCAATCCCACAGAGACCAAGCTGCAGGTCTGTTGTATGCATCTAAGCTTGAACATTTATGCCCTAGTTATTCCTATAATTAAGTTCCAAGTATTCTTCCTAATGCATCATAGATGTTTTAGACAGCATCCTCCAGGTTCTTTACTTCTGTGTGGAAACTCCATTCTACCTGTTATGCACATAAGTGGACTTCATTTCATATGTGAGATTCTATTCCATCCTGTTTAGCTCCCTGAATATTTGTTAATACAAAAGGTGGGTCCTCCTCACTGCTTTTTTGTACCCAGTCTTAAAGGTAAGATTAAAACGCACTACATAAGTAGGCTCAGTAATAGATTTTTAGGAACTCAAACAGGGTGGAATAGAATTGCACTTAGGTGCCTAAGTCCACTCTGCTTAGTAAGTGGAATAGGCACCTAAGTGCAATTCTATTCCACCCTGTTTGAGTTCCTAAAAATCCATTACCATTACTAAGCCTACTTATGTACTACTACTGCTTTCTTCTTATGTACATTACTTAGCCTACTTATGTACTACTACTGCTTTTTTCTACCCTGTTCCTAGTTTGGAGAGTAATATTTCCCCTATCATAGAACAAACTCATCCCCAACCCCTGTATCCTCTGACCTTCAAAACCCCATGTAGTAATTAAAAAGGCATGTCTACATTTGATGAGGAATTCTTACCTTCTTTCCTAGCTAGGTGCTAAGAGACCAGCTACCCTGTAAATTAACCCTTTTAAAAAGTCCTTCCCAGATAATATCCTTAGCAATTTGTTATTTTTTTCCTTTTTTCTCTATGACTTCTAGACTGCTTGGCCTTTTTTTTCTGTCTGTTGACCATTAGTGATGAGGAACAATAATGCATTTACTGAAGTGATTTTTTCCTCCTAAAAAAAATACTGAAGTGATTTTTTCCTCCTAAAATGTCTGAGGACCACAGCTGCATGAATGACATTTCCTGGGTGATCAGAGGGTCACAGGAAAGTAGTGCTGAAAGTTGATATTTCTCTATTGTTGTTGGCAGTCCCTTGATATGAGGATGATACTTTGTTGTGGGATATACTTTGTTGTGGGAAATGTTATACTTTTGTATTCAGATAATGGGGCCCACAAACTGGTTTAAAGAAGTATTCATGCAAATGGTCTGTGCAATGATAACTGTAATTTGGAAGACAGGTTAGAGCCGTACTTTTTAGGCTAACCAAAGTAGATGGTTGTATGTAGCACAAGCTTTTGTGAAGTGAAGCTCACTTCATCATGTGCTGTGAAATAAAATGCAGAAAGCAGAGTAGAAGTGAACATTCATTCCAATCACCTGCGAGTGACTCATATTTAAAAATATCATTTTAGAATATGATTAACATTCAAAGGAGGGCCACACGCATGATTAGAGGCCTGGAGGTGAAGACATATGAGGAGAGGCTGAGGGACTTGGGATTGTTCAGCCTGGAGAAGAGAAGACTCAGGGGGGCCTTGGTGACCACCTATAAATATATTAGGGTTGTACATCAGGGTTTGGAGGATAATCTATTTATTCACCAAGGCTCCCCAGGGAAGGATAAGAAATAGTGGGCACAAACTGATTGAAGATCGCTTCAGGCTAGACATAAGGAAAATTTACAAGCCTGCACCAATGGTTTGGAACAGGCAGAGGTGGCATAGTCATCAACCCTGACAATCTTCAAAAAACATCTTGTAGCCCATCTTTCTGGGGTTATCTGACCCCAGCAGTCCTTCCTGCCCAAGTGCAGGGGGGCTGGACCTGATGATCTGGAAGGTCCCTTCCAGCCCCTAACAACCATGAAACTATGAAAATGGTGACCAAGCAGTTAACCTTTGCTGAGAAGTTTGTGAAATATTGTCATTCTTACATAGAAAAATGTGGGTGTTTTTCCAGTGCATTAGAACTATTTACAATAATTAAAAGAAAATCTGATAAACCTAATTGTCATAAAAAATGGTTACTCTTCCATATATAGTTTATGTGTAGCATTGTGTCTCGAAATAAATATTTAAACTACATGAAAACTTACCTCACTATAGCATAGGAAAAAAAGGGTGGAATGAATTTACTAGGGTGTACAAATGAGTTAGGTGCTAACTTCCATGGGTTTCTAGTGTGAGCTAGGAACCCAACTTTTTTTAAGTACTCCTGAAAGATCTCAGCCAGCATTATTTAAACAGAATTTATAAAGTGCATCTGGCAAATGCTAATTCCCTCTTGCCTCATCTGTATGTTGCAGCACTGCTCAAGCCACATGCCTTGCTGATCAGCCTACATCAGTGAATGAATACAAATATCCTGAAAAGCTGCCAGGAGAGTTGTATGATGCCAACACACAGTGCAAATGGCAGTTTGGGGAGAAGGCCAAGCTGTGTATGCTGGATTTTAAAAAGGCAAGTGATTGTTATGAAATGTTTTGTACTACATTCATCCAGAGTTTTACCTCCTCTGCAAAGATTTTTTCACTGTGTGATGCTGTCTTAAAGTTTGCTTTTTAAACCATTTGCTGCAAAAGAAAGTACAGGGAAGAGAAGGATGAACTCGCCATGTGTCAAGAACTTGTTAAAATGAAAAACAGCAACAAAGCAAAATTGTTGCCTTGTTTAAGGAATCAGCAGACAAGGTTAAGGCAAGAGACTGATTTGTTAAATAAGGAATGTCAATTGGCAGTACATGAAGGCAAAATGCATTAGAGAGGGTATTATAGAAGGCTCCCATACAGCTCAAGCAATGCATGCAGAAAAAGTACAGTCTAGTAAGGTACATGATATAGTCATTGAAAAAGAGTAGCACAAATGTGTTTATAATTAGTCCAGCTGTTTTCCCTAAGCCACCATAAGTCTTGTAACAATGGGAGGCTATGTTTCAAATTTGTTCTCATTCTTTTGAGACTCATCTATATATCAACATACTGTAGATAAATTAAACAGAGAGTTCCCAACTGTTGACAGCTCACAATCTAATTAAGACAAAACATAGCAAGGGCTAACAACAAGCAAAGGGAAAAGTGTGGAAGGAAGATATGGGAAAGAGGAAATTGAAAAAGATGCTCAGCAGTTTAGATTTCA
>NW_005842130.1:2139664-2143250 GCF_000455745.1 Alligator sinensis | reverse complement strand
GGAAAGAGCCAAATGAAAATGAGAACCTCTGAAAAGCGGGGTTCCTCCTCCAGCATAAACAAGGTATGATTTGTAGAACTAGATGAAGTTGATTGGCTTCTAGCTATACAGCAGCGTGTAACAATAGTACTGTGGAGCTAGAAGAAAATCAACAAAATAGAGATGAACTGAACCAAAAGTTAATGCAAAAGATAGCTGGGTCATTCTTCCCCTTGCTGCTGTTTTGACTCACACTCTTATCCCTCCCTTAAGACTATCATAAAACTAGATACATCAATGGATTTTCAGGGACTTGAACCTAATAGAATAGAATCACTCTCAGGTGCCGACGGTGCCTGTAAAAGTGTGGAGAGGCTTCTCTGACATGCTGTAATTACTGGCTTGTGAATAATGTACATTAGAGCAAACTTGATTAATCAAGTCTGCTGGGGCATGCTAATTAGCGCACTTCTAGCAGCCTCCACATCTTGTGTATCAGCATCCCCATGCTTGAAAATGGTGATGGGGTGTTTTAGTTAAAGTGCCCCCGCTGCCATTTAGAATCACAGGGATACTGATAAGTGAGACAATGCGAGTGCTTTAATTAAAGCTGTCTTGTAGCCATTCTAATTAAAGAACCTCCCCTCCCCCCCGCCCTTCAGAGCACATGTTAAAACACCCTTAATTTCCACTGAGACACCCAGCAGGTGGAATTCTAATCCAAAAAGTTTTACTGAAATCCTTTACTTCCATAGCAATTATTGTTGTATAATGTACCATGGAAATATCCTCAAGTATGCAAGAATGAATATATTCCACAAACAAGATCTTATAATGTTTAAACATATGCTGATTGGAAGCATCACATTTTGAGTTTTCCTAAAATTTACTTTGAAACTAAAATACCTCCCTTCTTGGAAAGTTATCCTCCTTTCCACACAAGATGCTAGAATAAAATGTAGCCCAGCCTTCCCAGAAAGGGGAACCCAGAGCACACATGTAGGAAACAGAGTTTATTTGTGATATCAGGTATGCACATACCATTCTATGACTTAGCTTTTGTCTTCTGCTTTTGTAGGCAAACATTTATATTTTGGAACTGCACTGTTGGCAGAAACATTTTCTCTGCCTTGGTAACCAGCACCTCAGAGACAAGAGATGTAATCTGTGTTTTCCCTAGCCAGAATTATCATTTGTAATATAACTATGGAATGGAAATGTGATACTTTTTTAACTCTAGTGATTTGCAGCTTGTTCCTGTTCTGTACGCAAGGCTGCAAATGTTATGTTTCTGTAAACTGGGGAAAAAAGGTACATTTTAAAGTGACTTCTGGAATAGTGACTTTATACTGCAAAGCTGACCTCACCTTTATGAACCAGCTATAAATCTCCAAATGAGCATATAAAAGCTAGGCACTGCTTCTCACATCCTCTGGAAAGAGCAGGAGGATTATTTCTCTCAGCATGTCAATGAGAGAGAGAGCTGCGCTTCTGCATCTGTTAAGCCAAAATAGTAGGCAACGCCTGAATGTCCAAAGATGAAAATAACAGGCAGAGAGATAAAAGGGTAAGTGGACACTAGAGGGCATCTTTACACATGCTGGGGGGGGGTGCACTTTAATTAAATTGGCTCTTGGAAACTGCTCTAATTAAAGTGCCCGCAGTGTCTTCTGTATTCAGTGTCCTGTGTTTCAAAATGGCAATGGGGACGCTTTAACTAGAACTCAATGAGCTTTAATTAAAGTGCCCCTGCTGCCATTTTGAAACCCAGGGAGGCTGAATATATATGATGCAAAGGCTGCTGAAGCAGACTCAGTTAATCAAGTCTGCTTCAACATGCGCTAATTAGCACACGTTGGAGAGGTGTTGGGCATGTGTATAGGTGCCCAGAGTGCCTTCTCTTTCTTTCCAAAGTCACCAACTCCATTTTTTGTGTGAAGCCTTCATTTCCTAAGTCAAAGTAGCTGGATGGATATTTCTTGGTGGGATGAGCCACCTCTGCCAGAAAGGCTGGATTGACAAGAGTACAACATTGCAGGGAATCTCTGTTTGGTAACATTGTTGAGAAGCAAAGGCTACTGATTGCATCCCTTTACAGTGGCTTCAAATTTGAGATCTCCGCACGTGCATGCCCTGCTGTAACTAATAGATGCTGCAGTTGAGGTTGCAGCTGCACTTTTATTATAGTTCCTTGTGCTACATTATTCACAACCCTCTCAAATTTCACCTAGTACAAGTTGTTGGGCTTTTTTGGTCTCACCTGTAAGGCTAGGCAAATTTGCACTAACTTTTGCAGCTTTGTTTAAGTGCCCTAAATTAGTTCATAGATTCATAGATGTTAGGGTTGGAAGGGACCTCAATAGATCATCGAGTCCGACCCCCTGCATAGGCAGGAAAGAGAGCTGGGTCTAGATGACCCCAGCTAGATGCATATCCAACCTCCTCTTGAAGACCCCCAGGGTAGGGGAGAGCACCCCCTCCCTTGGGAGCCGGTTCCAGACCTTGGCCACTCTAACTGTTAAGAAGTTCTTCCTAATGTCCAGTCTAAATCTGCTCTCTGCTAGCTTGTGGCCATTATTTCTTGTAACCCCTAGGGGCACCTTGGTGAATAAAACCTCACCAATTCCCTTCTGTGCCCCCGTGATGAACTTATAGGCAGCCACAAGGTCACCTCTCAACCTTCTCTTGCGGAGGCTGAAGAGGTCCAGGTGCCCCAGTCTCTCTTCATAGGGCTTGGTCTGCAAGCCCTTAATCATACGAGTGGCCCTTCTCTGGACCCTCTCCAGGTTATCCGCATCCCTCTTCAAGTGCGGTGCCCAGAATTGCACGCAGTACTCATGAACAAACAGAACTCATGTTTGCTCTTTGGGGAGGGAGAGGGAGGTGGGTGCAGGACACAGAGGTGGCCTGCCACTGGCCAAGACCAGCAAATGGGAGGTGCTCACAACAGGGTGCCAGAGAATTCTGCAGCCAGCCACCTCTGATTGGCCAGTGTGTGTCCCCCACAATCTGTTCAGCCTCACAAGCAGGAGACGGAGGCTTCTCTGGATCCTATCTGTGACAGCTTGGAGTAGATGAGCTCCAGCCAAGGCTAGCACATTGCCCTGTGAGGGGCACCTGGGATGCCAGAGGACAGCGAACTAAGGTGATTTGCTATGGGATCTGGGACAGAAGTTCAATAAACTACTGCAACGCAAACTGATTAAGTCTAATACTACATCTATCTAGGTCTATCTTAGACTGGGTTCTGCCTTTTTTAAACTAATCTGATGATTTCTGTTCTGTTACAGGTTTAGTCTGGTTTCTGACCACTTATACCAGTTTATGTGCAATGTCTGTACCTAGCCTATGTTGAATTTTGGGAGAATTTTAGGATACACTCTTAGAAACTATTGAATTAATCAAGAGGAGTTTGGGGGGGATTTTTTATTTGTTTGTTTTTGTTTTTAAGCACTCAAGCTAAACTCTTCAGCTTAAAAAGAAATCAAACTCTTTCTCCTTAATATATGAACATTACTTCTTGCAAACATGGAAAGCCATGTTGACAAAGGCTATGATCTGCAGTGTCTACATGGGAAGACATCTGCAGGTGAAGGGAGTCCTGCTG
>NW_005842130.1:2128538-2139610 GCF_000455745.1 Alligator sinensis | reverse complement strand
GCCCCTGTGTTTGCACAGAGCAGCCTGTATGCTATGGCCCTTTATCTGTGTTAACAGCTTCTGTGGGACAACTGAAAACAAGAGTGTGCTTCTGCTTTTTCCCTTGGAGATCAGATTTCTTTTGGCAATTTACACATGTAGACATACCCACAGATGCGAATTTATGCCAGTTTAAGTTTACTGTGCAGTGAGCAGGAATAGGCCAGTGAGTTGCCATATTTACTGTGCAGTATGGGCATGCATGTGTAGATGTGCTCCCACACTGCAGTAATTTTGGTTACTGCGCAGTAAATGTACACGTGTAGACAGGCCCTGTATGTATTAATGTGGCTTTCTTAATCTCCAAGGCAGTTGAATTCAATGCAGAAGTAAACATTTTTCTTTTCCTAGGAGAGAAAACATAATCCATCTTTATCTAACTCAAGGCCTCGCTGCTGCTATTTTAGTGTATTACTAGTGCTTAGTGCCAAAGTCTCATGATACCAGCTTGCTTTAGTCACAACCAAGATCATGTGTGTGGAAGGCAGTGCTCAGTCTCATTTGGTTTAAAAGATTTGCACTGAAGTTTTAGACTGCTTTGTGTTTTTAGTTGATAAACATATTTTATCCAGTTGCAAAATAATTTTACAAAAATATTTACAATTATATTCCATATCTACAATGATATTTATAATAATTATGCCGTTTTTAGAAATTGGTTTGTTGGCTCTGTAGGGTATGAAGCTTTTTCTGTTTGCAACCTGTTTTGCATATAAACTAAAATTACCTTTATTTCTCTTCATGATTTTCTTCAAACCCAACAAGATAAGATGTTCTGCAAGTTTCGCAATGTATATTGGCACTAGAATAATGTACAGAATTTTAGAATCTATGTGAAGAGCAGAGCAGCAGTCAGTAAATACAGGCTTTTCTTGTAGATTGAACTCTTTAGTAGCTGCAAAAACCTGTTGGTGAGTGTAAACGTAGGCTTTGACAGCCTTCTTCCGTGGGTAAATATTCAAACCCTACAAGCACTCTGGCATACTTATCTAGTACTTATCCTGCTTTGTCAACACTTTCTAATGGCCTGACCCCAAAGATTAGAATGTGAACTGCCAGATCTGTATTGAAATTTGATCAACCAAGTTGTACGGATGCTGTTGCTAAACTGCACTGCATTGCCCTAAAACTTTTCAATCTAGACCTGACCCTTCCTTCTCAACTACATACCTGCACATTTCCAAATTACTACATTAATTGCATGTCACCATGAAATACTCTAAAAGAACATATATTTATCTCCTGTATCATTTCCTTGCTAGAAGTACATTATATTATAAAGAGAGATCAGAGGGTGAATAGTAATAAGATTACTAAACTACCACAGTGCATATTCAGTTAACATTTAATTTGTTTCACGTGTGCTTGACTTCACTCACTATATTTTTATTTACATATCTCAGTACAATACCTTCGGTTTGTTTGTTTGTATACGTGGTAGTCATTGTTTTATCTTGTATTTAGTTTGCCTCTGCTTCTCTCCCAAACCTAAGGAAGCACATGCTGTATATGAAAGCTTCCCAAGAATATAGTGGGTTCAATAAAAGATATTGCCATCCCTTGCCTCCCTTGCTTCCAGGGTAAATGAATGATATTGCCACTTACCCACTCCTTGAGGTCCATTTTCAGCTTGTAATTTGAGATGTCTGCCATTTATCTACTTGCAAGGCTGTTAGAGCTTAGAATACTTGCAAGGCTGTTAGAGCTGTAATTAGAGCATTATACCTGAGCTGTGTCCTTTGAATTGCATGAAGTTAAACTGCCCTCAGAGATAAATGAGGAATTTGGAGTTAAAGTATCTTCATGATTCAAGAATATAAGAAGCATGCATGCAAGTTCTTTTTTTTAGACTTTGTATGGCGGCGAGGCACCCCCACAGGCTCTCGAGGGAGAGAGAGTGGACCCTGCGGGCCCCAGGCCCTGAGAGCAGGTCCCCGGCGGAGCTAACTTACCTCCCGCAGGGCAGCTGGAGCAGGAGCCATGCCCGCGGCCGCAGCCACATGAACCGGCATTACGCCAGTGGGCAAACAGGGGACCCCACCCCCGGCGGCAATCCCAGCCGCTGCAGGAAAGTTTAAAAGCCCCACCAGATCTGAGACAGGGAGAGAGCCAGAGAGAGAGAGAACAGTCTGGGAGCTCGTGAGGAGGGCTCCGGCACGGGGAGGAGGCAACCCAGCCTGCGTGACTCATGCAGGCAGCACCGGGGAAAGCTTTAAGCCTCCTGTGGGAGGCAAAGCAGGAGCACCCACACAGCCCCCAGAAGAAGCTGACACCTAGGAGGCAGGGGAGCTGCCTGCTTACGGTAGGAGAGAGGAGGCATCTGAGATCCGTAGAGGGGGCTGGGATAAGGGAGGCAGCCCTGCAGCCCCCTCCTACTCATAGGAATATTTTCTTTGAAGTAAAATTGACCCCAAGAGGGGAGAAAGAGTGGTTGGAACCCTGTAGACAGGCCCTCGGCCATCCTACAGGGCCAGAAAACATCATTAACACATCAACCAGTTGGCGAGTGGACAGGGTGCAGGGGAGGCAGAGCCCCGTGGAACATCACGCCAACAATCGTAAGTACTGCTGTCCATCGGGAAGGCCCACCCAGGAAAGATCTCCACTGAAGACCCCTCTTATAGTAAGTTTTAACATCAAAGTCATGGCAGGTGAGTTGAGGGGAGGGGCCACACCCCGATAAGCCAGATGGCTGGAAGGGCGCAAGACGCCACAGTGGTGCATTTTCCAGGAAGGTCTTATACGTCATCAACAGGACAGCGTTCCTGACCCGGGATTAAGCAGATGTAGCAGCCAGTACTAGCTCACGCAGAGCTGCTTACACAGGCGATTCAGACAGTGCAAGTGTTGGAGGTGCAGCAGCTACAGGGTGCACACCAGCAAGAGTGGATGCAGCGGAATGCTGCTCTATTCAAAATGCCCCGAATGACTAGGGAAGATGATCCCGAAGCTTATATTGAAGCTTTTGAGAGAACCGCTATCCAGACGGGGTTGGACTGTAGTCAGTGGGTTCATCACCTAGGGGCGCTAGTGATAGATCAGGCTCAAGCTGCCTACTGAGCCCTGTTGAGAGAGGAAGCCCGGGATTATGAGACAGTCAAGGCGATGATCCTCTACAGGCTCGAGATTTCTCCAGAAAGCCACCAGCAGACCTTCAGAGCCCCAGATCCCAGGGAGACTAGATGACCTCAGGGCTTGTTGCAAGCTTTAAAGGATTCGCTTAATAAATGGTTACCAGCAGGCAAGTTTGACCGGGAGGGGGTGATGGACCAGATCCTGCTAGAACAGTTCCTATGGGATTTGGAGGAAGACACCCAACGATGGGTATGAAGGCACCAGCCACAATCCAGTGAAGAGGCACTACGCTTGGCTGAGGCCTTCACTAATTCAGAAAAGGAGAGAGAATGTGGGCAAGGCTCACGAGGCTCAAAGGAGGGCCAGCCAAATGAAGGGGAGAGGTGGACAGGTCCGAGGCAAGGAGCACCGAGAGGGGTGGTGTGTTATCGCTGTGGGAAAACGGGACACAACTCCCGCGAATGTGGTATGGGCCTGAGCAAGTTGAGCTGCGCACCAGCAGGATATCCTCCGTCCCGTGAGAGAGGCAAAGAAACAGAGAAGGCAGAACCTATGGATTGCAGTTTTGGGTTCGCCACCCAAGAAGGTGGATGGAACTGACCCGTAGTAACTGCCTGGATCAGAGGCAAGGCAGTCAAGGCAACGTTGGACACGGGGTGTTCCCAGTCCCTGCTACGTGCAGACCTCTCCCCGCAGACAGGACGGAAGAATGCGGAACCCCTGACGATGACCTGTATATTAGGGGGAGAGATGCGGTTCCAGAATTGTTACGTGCCATTCCGGGTGATGGGGTTTTGTGGGGAGCTGCGAGTCAGACTAGCCCCGACCCTGGCTTGTGAGATGATCCTGAGGCGAGAATGGGGGCCATTCTACACAGTTCTCGAACAAGTGAGAGCGGCGGAAGAAGAAAGGAATCGGATCAGGAGGGGAGAGGGATGGGCTGGCAAGGGCTCAGCCCATCTGAACGAAATAGCGTCAGGCAGCATCAACCTGGAGCAGCTGGTGAGTGTGGCCCAATTCCGTAGGGCCCAAAATGAAGACCCGGAACTCCAGTGGCTATGGAACACAGACCCCGGGGAAGGATCGTCACGGAGTCGTCCCGGCTTCGAGGTAATAGGGGGGTTATTATATCAGATCCAACAGGGTGAGGACGGCACCATGAAAAGGGGGCAGTTAGTGGTCCCATCCTCACTCCGCCGTGCGGTGTGGAGATTAGCTCATGACTCACCCATGGGGGGCCATTTGGGGCATAATAAGACCCAGGCTCCGGCATGGAGAGGAGCATCAGGTGGTACAAACCATTGCCCGAGAAAACTAGATGCCACAAGGCAACTTAAGGGGGGAGGTCTGTGGCGGTGAGGCACCCCCACAGGCTCTCGAGGCGGAGAGAGTGGACCCCGTGGGCCCCAGGCCCTGAGAGCAGGTCCCCGGTGGAGCTAACTTACCTCGCGCAGGGCAGCCAGAGCAGGAGCTACGCCTGCAGCTGCAGCCGCGCGAACTGGCATTATGCCGGCTGTTTAACCAGCTGTTTCCGGTGCAGGAAACAGCTGAGCCAATCCCAGCGGCCGTACCGGCCGCTGCAGGAAAGTTTAAAAGCCCCACCAGATCTGGGACAGGGAGAGAGCTGGAGAGAGAGAGAACAGGCTGGCAGCTCATGAGGCGGGCTCCGGCACGGGGAGGAGGCAACCCAGCCTGCGTGACTCATGCAGGCAGCACCAGAGAAAGCTTTAAGTCTCCTGCGGGAGGCAAAGCAGGAGCACCCACACAGCCCCCAGAAGAAGCTGACACCGAGGAGGCAGGGGAGCTCTGCCTGCTTACGGTAGGAGGGAGGAGGGAAGTGAGCACTCTTGCTTACGGTAGGAGAGAGGAGGCATCTGAGATCTCTAGAGGGGGTTGGGATAAGGGAGGTAGCCCTGCAGCCCCCTCCTACTCAGAGGAATATTTTCTTTGAAGTAAAAATGACCCCAAGAGGGGAGAAAGAGTGGTTGGAACCCAGTAGACAGGCCCTCGGCCATCCTACAGGGCCAGAAAACATCATTAACACATCAACCGGTTGGCGAGTGGACGGGGTGTAGGGGAGGCAGAGCCCCATGGAACATTGCGTCTGATGATTGTAAGTACTGCCGTCCATCAGGAAGGCCCACCTGGGAAAGATCTCCATTGAAGACTCCTCTTATAGTAAGTTTTAACATCAAAGTCATGGCAGGCGAGTTGAGGGGAGGGGCCACACCCCGATAGGCCAGGTGGCCGGAAGGGCGCAAGACACCACACTTTGGTTTCAGAAATGTTGTCATCAGCCCTAGTGTTTCTTTGCTTCTGCTGTCTTTCATGGAATTCCTTCTATCTATAGGAAGTGGATGTGTGAACCTGGGTATGCTAGTTAAATAGTTAAACTCTCACCTATTCAACTAGTTATATCTCAAGTTAGACAATATTCCTAAATATCACCCTGGGGAACATTTTGGGCAATTCTCTGTTTCTCTAGAAACCTTCATTAGACTTCAGCAATACTTAAGGATGAGTTATGGAAGTTAAATAACTCATAATTAACTAATATGAAATTCCCCAAAGCTCAACAACGTTTTCTTCAAGGAGCAGTGTAGTTTAAATGTGCTTCAGAAGAAAAGTGACTTGAAATAAATGGATTAAATAAAAACATCTTCTGTAGAAAAGCCTAATGCAGAGGAGCTGGCTCCAGTGTTGGTGTAAAATACTAATGTCTACTGTTCTGAGAGTTCACTTGCCTGCCTTGCTGTATTTCTTGGGGTGAGAGAGTATAAATGCATGACACCACTCACATCTTTTATTTTCTGTTAGCTGATTGTCTACAAAATTGGATGTTTTCTAGGAGTTATCTGAACAAAATATAACTGGAGATATCATTAGCCAGTTGTTGTTATTTTTGTTGCTCGCGTTGCCTGTCAGTGGGCATGTCTATACATGGTCATGTGGCAACATTGTATATAATATATATTACCTTTGTGCCTGTTAATAATAGATTTATAAAATCTGCCAAATGTAGTTGCAAATGGTGCTGTTAAATGTAACAAAATGAAGGCAGCATGTATGTCTCTCTAATTTACTTAGCTATTTAAACTTTTCACCAGCCCGCTGTTTCCATTTGCCCCTATCTCTGAATTAGGAATAAGAGGAAACTGAGGTGGCAGTCTTTGAGAATGTGTCACACACTGCACTCTGATCTCTTGGCAGCCTGTAGTGAGATACATTATAATGCTCTCAGCCACAGTCTCTGAACAGATGAGCCAGTCATTTGGCAGCCACAATGTGGCAATACAGGAGTTGATGGGGTTTTAATTTAATACCTCAATCCATGAATGGACCCAGTGGCAAGGGAGACATTCTTCTACATTGATTACTTTGGGAACATTTCACAGAGTATCACAGAGTATGTAGTTTTCTCTTTAAGAAACCACTTTTGTAAGTATTTCTTTGTGTAGAACAACATTGTTGTTGTACCTCTTGTATTTTAAGAATGCTAGTGCATTAATGGATAGTATTTGTAATAACTTTCCTCATCCATGCAGTCTTATTCTTCCCTTTATCTTGTTGAACAGGTTTTGGAATCAATGATTAATATAAATTGTATGCATATCCAACATATTGGTCTAGCAGAAATCATTGGAGACCAATGTACGATTATAATTAGTATACTAGAATTTCTATTTGAGGAGTTCAAAAATTGAATGTCCTGCTCCCCCCACTCCACTTTTTGTGCATATTCATGCTTTATTCTTGAAAACAGCCACTTTAGAAGACCAATTCAGTTTAACTGGGAAATAAAGATGGATATTTAATTTTAAATATGGGCACAAATTGATTTGGAGAATTATTTTTTTAAGGTCCAGGTAATGGGTAAGAAAAAAGGTCTTTTGTTCATTTTTTTAAACTATCAAATTTTATATTTTTTGTTTTGTTTTTAGTTTTATTTTTTAAGGCCACTTTTAGACATTTTCCATTGCTTATATTGTATTCACATATGTAAAAGCTTTCATGTTTCTCTTCATTAGGACATTTGTAAGGCTTTGTGGTGCCACCGTGTTGGCAGAAAATGTGAAACCAAATTTATGCCAGCTGCTGAAGGCACTATGTGTGGGCATGACATGGTAAGGATGAATCATATGGACACTTTAGCAAAAGTAATGCTGTTTATTAAAATGCGTGTGTGTCCGTGTGTAAATATGCGCTGCATATTAATGGCAATATATCTGCAGCCTTCATCTCTGCAAAATATGATTCCCTGACATATTTTTTAGCTAGAAAGCTATTTATCCCCCTACATATTTTATTTAATACTGTAAACTGTGGATACCAAAGAGAAGTGCTTGGAAACAACACACCTCTACAGTTCATATTTTGCCAGTGGAAAGGAAGAAATGCTCAATGCCTACCTTCAGACTAGAAACGTAGCACCCAAGGCTCCTCTTGCTAGATGTATACATTTTACTAAGTGGGGCTAAATCAGTCTGGATAGTTTATTGTTTTAGTTGTTGTTAATATTATTTAGGACCTCACTAGTCTTTGTGTCTGCAAACTTTACTACTATTTTCCCCCCCAGAGTGTTAATATTAGAAATGAGCTGAGAACACATCCCTGAATGACCTTGCTAGAAACAGCTCCTTTGGATACTGATTTCCCACTTACAATATTCTTTTTTTTTTTGGTGATATATCGGTTAACTTGTTTTTAATTCATTTAATGTGAACTACATTTAATATGGACTATATTTTTGTGCATAGTTTCTTTTTTATCAGATTGTTCTACTAGGCTGTCAGATGTCATAACATGGCTAACCACCTTTTTCTGCTTATGTCAAAAGCTCCCTTTATCACCCAAACTCATCAAAAGCTATAACAAATTTGCTTGACGTTACCTGTTTTATTTTTTATGTATTCTGGTATCAAGAACAAATTCTTAATCCAGCTCAATTATAATTATGATTGGGAAGGCATTTACTTTATTTTTCACTGAAAGTGGCTATTGAGATTTTTTTTCTCAGCGTTTTTTAAATCTTTGCTTCACATAAAATAAAAAAACCATCACATTTATTTCCATTTATAAAAAAATATAAGGAATGTGTAAATTTAATCTGTAACAGATTCAGAAATAAAATTCTGATGATCATTTTTATGGATTGCCAAATAGCAATTTTCTGAGCACAGTTAACACATGGCTTTACCTTCCCCCCTGCAAATTGGATTAACAATGGAAAGTTTTTTGGGTTTTTTTTCAAATGGAGGGAAAAATATGCCATTACTTCTCTTGATGACACCAATTATTAATGACAGTCTTTTTCAGGTTTTTAATTCCTCCTCTTTTATAATTAAGATTGCTTGAGGCCTACAGGTTTACAATGGATTTATATATCAAACTCTACTGGTTCCATTGGTAGGGGGTGAGTGTGAATTATTCAGTCACGGGCCTTGTTTCTGTAAAATCTCATCCATGTGAGTTAATTGTTACTCCCTGCAGATAAGTCTATTTGTGATCAATGAGCTTGTACCTCAAAAAAGAGCATCTTACCCTGGAATTTGGTTTAAGGGCTGGAGCAATGTTGGGAGCAATGCAGGGCAAATTAACTTTTTGTGAGTTGTTGCTGTGTGAACAAGATGCTTTCTTGTTCAGTGTTTTTTGAATGCACAGGCCAAGGTTTGGGAACATAACCAGAGATTATCAGAGCTCATAGGCCGTGGAACAGGGTGAACCACCTGGGCCATGGCCTGACCAACTTTTATCAGGTTAATTTAGCTACTTATGCAGTTAAAAATTAGCTATATAGTTTTAACTGGAATGACAATTGCGCATTTGTGGGTTATATAAATTAACATGTTAAAAGTTGGCTGAGCTAAGGCCCAGGTGGCCCACCCCGTTCTGTGGCCTATGTCAGAGCTCTCTCACTTGCTCCACTTGTTTGTGCATTCATTCATTCTTCATTGTTAGAGCACCTTTAGTTCTGCTCAAGCTTTTGTAATAGCCTCTTTACCAAAACCTGGCTGCAGCCTAAGCAGCTCCAAATTTTAAAGGTATCATATACTGAACATTTTTCAAGGTAAATGCAGACAGATAGTATATAAACTCTTAACATCAAAGTCATATGCTTTCTGGTTAAATGGATATAATCATGGTTGACAGACAGAAGAGAAGTCGAGTGTTCTTTTCCATGAATAACACACAGAAACAATTAATCTCATGTACATTACCTTAAATGTAAACCAGATGTCATATGGTCAGTTTACTTTTGTGTCTTTCTGCATTCTCCATCTTACAACGTATAAGGGTGCTTTGGCCAAAGATCATTTTCATAATGCAAGAAGATATTAACTTAATTAATCCCTAACCATAACAAAACCTAATGAGAAGAACACATGCAGTTGCTTTGTAATTTAGGAAATTATACATCATATTCTGTGTGAACACTGTTATTAATTGATCTTCTGGAGGTAGGCTGCTTTCCCTCAGAGACCTGTACTTGCTTAATCTCTGAGTAGCCCTGAAGGAATCATTGTAACTGCATACAGGATAAAGAACTATTAAGCTTAGGCAAATCTAACATCCATGTTTTGGAAATTAAAATGAGATAAATATTGGTGAAGAGTAGGAGATCTATTTAATGAAGTATTAAGAAGATTTGTAGTTTAAAGCAGGAGTACATGGGCAAAACCTAAGAGTTCTAGAGATAATATACAGCATTTTTTTCAAAGACTCCTATACCAGGATCTCAAATCCACATATGGCAAGCTAAAAACGGAACTGGTACAAATGGCACATACACTGTGTCCTGTGAAAGTACAGAATAGAAGTTACCTTCCTCCTCTGCTCCTGGAAGTAGTGTGCGTGACTCAGCCCTAAATCATACCAGAATAATCCCAAACAAATCAATTGAGTTGCTCTGTATCTAAATTGGACAGATTCTAAATTAGTCTGTTGTGGCTTCCAGACCAATGACATTCTCATGGAACTTCTGCCACAGGAGATCGCTTCAGCACCGGCTTCAACAGAGGTTTATAGCATTAAACAACGGTTGTTTGTATACTGCATAAACCTGTATAATTCACAGCCAGAAGTTTAAATATCATTTTGAACTTGAATTCACTGTCTGTCAGGACTTTAAAAAGACACTATCAGAAATTAAATTTGTCAAGGCAGCAAGCACCAGTTATCAAATTCTGAAAAGTTTAATTGAAACTGCTTTAACAGTCTGAGCCATTTACTGTTTAGCAGAAGCACAGAACATCAAAGGGAAGCTAAGCTAAATTTACTGTTCTACCTGAGGGTCATTTAAAGATATTTTTAGTATACTTTTTCTTGTTGATTTATGTAAAGTTACTTTTACATTATAAGACATGAATTAGCAATGTACTTAAACTGAATTTTTCACAGTTAAATATTTAAGGATCAAACATGACATAAGTAAAGCCAGTTTCTTTTCTTCAGAAGTCAGTCTTTTTTTCAACAATGTATTATAAGGTATTTACAAAATAACCTATCATGTAAGGATGACAGAAGTAATGAGACCTGTCTTTCTGTGACTTAAAGATTACTGAACCATTCTGAAGCATTTTGTTCAGGAAATTGTGGGTAAGACCTCAAATGAAGATTGAGGGACAGAGAAATGAAATTGAGGATAAACTGTTTCATCTCCAGGAAAAATTGTATGACCTTAGACTTTCAGAATTCTACTACCTTAGATACTAGAGCTAGGGACAGACATTCCACATACACCAGGTTAAGTGATCAGAAGCTGGTTTAAACCTGTAACAGAACACAAGTTCAGTGCACATGAAGCCATTTCAAAATGGCTGAAACTGGTTTAAGATAAACCTGGTTGAATGTAGTATCAGACTGGTTTATGTAAAGTCAGTCCCAGACCCCTTCCTGGTTTAAGTTTCATAGTAGCTAGGGTCAGGAGGGACCTGAACAGATCATCTAGTCTGACCCCC
>NW_005842130.1:2112594-2128302 GCF_000455745.1 Alligator sinensis | reverse complement strand
GCTCTGCCTATTTGCTGTTGATCCCCCCTGATGAGCTTGTAGGCAGCCACCAGGTCTCCCCTCAGCCTCCTCTCACTCAGGCCGAACAGGTTCACGTCCTTCAGTCTCTCCTCGTAGGGCCTGTCCTGCTGCCCTCTCACCAACAGGTGGCCCTCCTCTGAACCCTCTCCAGGCTGGCCACATCCCTTTTGAAGGGCGGCGCCCAGAACTGGATGCAGTACTCCAACTGCAGCCTGACCAAAGTCACATAGAGGGGGAGTATCACCTCTCAGGACTGGCTTGAGATACATCTTTGGACGCGTGACAAAGTATGGCTAGCCTTGCTGGCTGCGGTCTGGCATTGGCGGCTCACATTCATCTTGGAGTCAATAAGGACTCCAAAATCCCTTTCTGCCTCTGTGCTTTCAAGAAGGGAACTCCCCATCCTGTATGTATGCTGTGGATTCCTTCTCCCAAGGTGCAGCACCCTGCATTTGTCTACGTTGAACCCCATCCTATTCTTGTCTGCCCACTTTTGTAGTCTGTCTAAATCTAGTTGCAGCCTCTCTCTCCCTTCAAGTGTGTCCACCTTGCCCCACATCTTAGTGTCATCAGCAAACTTGCAGGCATGTGCCTGCATTTCCTCAGTCCAGAGGGGATATCTGTACAGTTGCAAACTGATTCAATCTAGGCAGTTTAGACTAACCTGCAAAGATTCAATCAGTTCAGGCTCTGGCTTTTTGAATGTCTGTCCCTAGCCTAGGTGTTGTAGAATGAAAGCATGAAAAAATAGATTTGTAAGTACAAGGTACTGAACTGAAAAAAATGATATGTTCTTATTTTAGGGGAGTTTCACAAAAAAGGTTTTCTAACAGGCGGTGTCATGCCTCATGATTAAATGTTTCCAGTAAAACTAATAATTTACTATGAACAAGTTAAGTGTTCAAATTTTTATCTCAGTATGTCAGATCCCTACATGAGATTTCTGTGATTCTTGTTATATTTTGCAGTGCTTCAAATCATTTGTAGGCTTGGAAAATAAATTAGAATATTAAGTATTGCTGATATAAATATCCTTAAAAAAGCTTATAAAATCTATATAAAAGACCATATTGTACCCTGGCATTTTCCTAGTGTGTCTTCTTTAGTAACTTCAGTGGGGATGCAAAGGACATCATCCAGGGCAGAATTTACTTCATATTGTCTTTAGCATATATGAAGCTTCGTAAGCCTTTTTAAATCGATAAAAAATAGTCTGTGCGTTGAAGTTACAAGCAGTGACCATAACAAACCTAATGCCCAAATCTTGAATGTTGTAGTGGTGTCGTGGTGGACAGTGTGTCAAATATGGTGATGAAGGACCCAAGCCAACCCATGGGCATTGGTCAGACTGGTCCAGTTGGTCACCTTGCTCTAGAACCTGTGGAGGAGGCATATCTCGTAGAGAGCGACAGTGCACTAATCCAAGGTGAATATATACATATGTTTATACCTAATCTTTCTTAATTTATTAATGACATTGAGCAGAAAACAGGTATAGATTCTAGTAATGTTTTTAGAATTGTGAGTAGTCTTTGTTAAACATTTTTATGGCATGTTGACAATCCATAACTCAAATATTAACCTCTACTACAAACATTTTTGTTCTGGTATATTAAACAGTACTGTATTAACCAAATCAAAGTCAGATAAATTAATACAATGGGGATTTGGAAGTCTGTGAAAGGAGTACAAGAGAAGATGTCTGGCTTCATTATTTAAAGTAAATTAATTTGTGTTAATTAGAACTAGCCAAGTCAACCTGAAATTGGATTTTTTCCAGATTTTTGGCAAATTGAAAAAAGTTCAAGCCTTTTAAATGACAGCAAAGGAAATTTGGAAATAAATAGCTAGGGATGTCCTGAGGATTTCCTGTAGCCTGGTGGTTGGGGCAATATAATGAGAGGTAGTAGATCAAAATTCAAAACTGTGAAGCAGGCTGAGAGTATGGGCGAGTTGCTTAACCACAAAAATATATAGTGTTTGGAAGTTAACAACATGGTGTCTTTTCCAGTTGTTTTGTGAATGGCACCTAGGACAGCACAAATGTTTTGTGTTGGGCAGGCGGCTGACCTCATTCCTTTGGGCATTTATGATTTTTTTTTCTTTTTTTTTTTTTCATTTTGGTTTCCAACCAAGCTATTCAAAATATTTAACATGAATATGCAAGCATTTCCAGCCTTCTCAAACTATTTTTTTTCCCCAAATATTTTTTTTTGCTGAAAAAATGGCACCTGGTTTAATCACAAACAACAAAACTGGTGAAGGTTCAAGTGTACTTCTGAAAGTTCTGTTTAGGTATGTGTAAGGACACAATCAACTCTCAAGAGCCTGGAACCCAGCTGCAGCTGGTCAGTCTATAATAATCTGCCTGGCTGGGAGAGCTGGAACTGATAAACCTGCTAAGGAAGCTGCAGCTACCAGGAGGCTTAAGAACTCATGAAGGGAGTGTTAGAAGGGGAGAACAGGCTGTGGAGAAGCACAGAGCCAGAAAACTCCCCTTTTATTGTATGAAGGAAGACAACAGGTGTTTGTTTTGTTTTGTTTTGTTTATCCTGGTTTGATTGATTTTTTTTAATTATGGTTGCAAAGGTTTTCTGAAAGAAATAAAACTATTTTGAAAGCCTGAACCAGAGCTGACAGGTATAGGTAAGGAACCAGGGTAAGTGACCTGCTGACAGTATGGTAATCAATGGAAAAAATACATTTTAGCTGTGGCATAACTGAATCACGTTTATATTAAATGAAAGTCAAAAGAAAGTTCTTCCATTTAATCTGAGTTGCAGAAACTGACAGAAACTAAGCTTGTCTGAATTCATATTTAATACTGAAAGGCTCCTCCTGCCTTATAGCCTGGGTCAACTCAGCAAAGCAGTCAGGTTTCTACCCTACAGCCCTTGTTAAGTGGAGTGAACCCTGTTACAACTAATCAAGGCTAGCTGCCCTCCAGTAACTTCCTTTTGATTGGTTGTGGGGATGCTTTTAAGCAGTTCCTCCAACACCTGAGCCTTGCTGCACAACCTACTGCTCTCCAGTCTGTGAGCAGCCCCTGTCCAGCAATATCTCTGACTTTCTTGGTTCCTGACCTGCTGTTGGCTTTGGATTTCCCTGCAGATCTGTTTCCTGGCTCCTGAGCCCAGTTTGGCTCTGCTTTTGGACTTTGCCATGTGGATTGTCCCCTGAATTTGGTAACTAGGCTTCTGATTCCCTGATCTTGACCCTGGCTTGGTATTTGGCTCCTGACTCCTACTTTTGTCCCATTCCCAGCTCTACCCACTAGGATGGCTGGACTGATGGATGATGACAACTTGTGCAGCCATCAGATTACCTGGAAGGCTCACTGTAGGATGATTCAGTCACCAGGTCAGATTTCTGGACCTGAACTGGTGGCTGTGCTGCAGCATTTTCAGGCCCAGACGGCTGCCCTGCTGGTTCAGAATACCTCCTACCAGCATCAGCTGCTCAGCCAGCCACCTTGGTGATTCCTGCTCCCAAGATTCCATTGCCAGGCAGATGTTCTGGTGACTCCTGTAGGTTTTGGGGACCTACAGGGGTCTACTTTATAAATCAATGCTATCTGGCCTTCAGGTTGCATCCCCAAATGTATGCTTCAGACACAGCCAGAGTGGGGCTGATAATCAGTCGCCTGATTAGAGATGTGTTGGCCTGGACATCCCTGCTTTTGGAGGCCTCAAGCCACTCCATTATCAAATCTGAAGCCTTTATTGGGATGATAGGTAGGATCTTCAATGACTCAAATCACATATGCACAGGAGAGTGGGACCTCCAGCCTTTGAAAGAGGGCCACTGTCCTGTGTCTAGCCATGCCACAGAATGTAGGTGCCTGGCTGGAGTAGTAGAATGAGGCTGCACAACATTTCCACTTTTGCCAGTGGGGGGGGGGTTGGTGGTTGGTATCAAAGATGAACTAGCCCAGGTTGAGCTTCCAGCAACTCTTCAATCTCTGAACTAAGATTGATATTCTCCTGACTGAATGTCAACAAGAGAAGGGGGACTTGCCCCAGTCTGCAGGACTGCCCTGGAATCCAGAAAAACTCTGTATTGCTATCTGTGGCACCCGGGCAGGTTGAGGCAACTAGCAGGAGACTCCCCTGAAGAAAGGGTGCACTGCTGTTCCAGGAGTCTTTGTCTACTATGGAGAAGCGGAACATTTTGCCCAGACCTGTCCCCAAAAAAGAAACTCCAGTTTCATTGACATGAAACCAGCCGTCCCAGCCTCTTAAGATGGGTACAGTTTGGGCCAGCCTCCTATCCCACACCTAGGAGGAGGATTGAGGGGGACATTTATGATTTTTAAACTCTTCCTGCTGGTGTTCAGGCAGTGTGGAGGCAAAGAAGGAAGTAAACTTACTGAAATGAAGGCAAAAAAGGAAGAGGAGGAGTAGAAGGAACACAGGAGGAAGAAAGCTAGGAGAAAGGAACAGTCTGCTGGAGGAACATAAGTGGAAGAGAGCAGGTTAATGGGAACAAGTAGTGATGTTTCGACACTAACAGAAGATATAGTGACATTAATTTAAGGTGGCCATTCCCATTTCTTCTATGGCACAGAGTCCTCTGTTGTGCAGGGCTCTAAGCTGTCTGAAGTGGGGGGGGGGGGGGGGGGGGAGGGGAGGTAGGTGGTTAGAGCTCAGGTAGCTCTCAATCCATGTTGAAGCTGACCAATTGCAGGAGAGTTCATTTTTGAAGGACAATGCTGTGTCAATGGTGGTAGTGAAGAAGTTTTTCTTCTCCATTGCAGTTACATCTGCAAAGTGCCATACAGCAAAATGGTTCTGGGTGGTGAATGTCCTGGTTAAACCAGGTTGTCTCTGCCCAGAAAGCAAGTCATCTATAGTCTGCTGTGGCAAGTTTGCCATTAGCTTTGCAAACAAAGCTGCTTGTATCTAGCCCAGCTCGGGGACCACCAGTTTAGCTGCAGAATCAGTTTGGGGTTTGGGAAGTTCAGTCTCATCTGGTTTATGTGGATCAATTTTAATTGTTGTCACCTGTTCATGGGAATGGGGTAGCTGTTTGAACTGGACCCATGCTTATAAAAGCCAGCTGGGAGAGATCAGGACCACTTCTGGTGGTGCTTGTTAGTGCTTCCCTTTGGATGTTCGTACATCTGTGATTGTTCGACCTTACTTAAAAAAACAAAACATGTCTTGATGCTGACTCCCCAACCAACTATCACTCCTCCAGTCTCCCCTTTTTTGGTGAAGGTCATTGAATGCATGCTTGCTTGACAACTACAGGTGCATCTGACACTACAGGATTCCTGGTCCCACATCATTCTGGCTGTCATCCTGAGTGTAGTACAGGGATTACACATGTGGCATTGTTTGATCTTCAGTTAGGGATTGTGAGGGAAAACTGTACCCTTGCTAGATCTTTCACCAGCCTTTGATACAGTTGACACATTTACATGACCCGGTGGGTATTCATGAGACCACTCTGAATTAATTTTTCTCTGGAAGTCCCAGAGCATGGTGATGGGTGATGCTAATCGTTCTTTTGGGACTTGTTCTGTGGGGTCCCCCATTTTGCTGCTCCTCCTGTCCAGTGGGTATCTGAAGCCACTGGGTAAGATTGTAATGACACACAACTCTCTCTCTCTCCTTTTCCTCCTGCCCAGGCCTGCTGTAGTCTCTGTCCTTACCAGTGCTGGGCTGCAGCTGGGGATTGGATGTTCATGAACCAGTTAAACTGAATTCAGACACCTGTGGTAGTTGGCACACTTCACAACTTGGAAGTGATAAGGATGGGACAGCTATCATTTGTTGGGGCTTAGCTTCCCTTATCACTCAGGTTCACATCCTTGTCATGTTCCTTGTTCCTTTGCTGCACTTGGGTTTCCAGGCTGCAGTGATGACTATGGACACCTTTCATCAACTCCATTTCGTTAGAAGACTGTGATCCTTTCTTTCAGATTTGGGTTTGATTACCATCATCCAGGCTTTCATACCCTGAAGGACAGACTACTGCAGTGCTCAAGGTGACATACATCCTGGTCTTTCTGGGACAGTCCATTAAAAAAAACCTGTCCTAGGTTTCCCATCAGATTGGTAAAATATGCTTTTGTCACATTTCTAGGAAACTCTGGGCCTGGATATCTTCTGAAAACATTGTATTTGGGCAGGTCTTCAGTAGGCAGCGCTAAGTTGTGGGCCATTGTCTGATGTTTCTTCTATTGCATAGTATTTTATTTTACTATTTTAATCTGTCTTTTTATTTCATTTATATGCGGCAAGGGGTTTTTGTGATATCTTTTATTGGACCAACTGTATAGTTGAGAAAGAAGTCTGATAAGCTTTTGGGAATACACTGACCTTCCTCAGGTGTCTGAAAGCTTGTAAAACTTCTCTCCCAACTCCGGTTAGTCCAATAAAAGATATCACAGAAACCTCTTGCCTCATGTTTCCTGGACTATCATACAACAACACTCCAATCCCTTCTAATTTATCTGACTTTTATTGCAAACCATGTTTATTACATTTATACACAAAGATAAAATAATATCTGTAAATACTATAGCAAGTTTCACTCTATAACCTGTAGCAGAACTTGGATTTTCAGAATCTCAATGTTACTTTAGGGGAGTTCCCTGATGAAAAATATGTGCAACTCAGCCCTTGTGATGCAGGCCCTCTTTTACTTTCACGAGCATTAATTCACTAACACAATTTAAATATGTAAATTTTAAGACGTGTATTACTGTTTTGTTATGCAAGATCTTTTTAAGCTCTCATGTATAATGGGGGTCGCAACAACTTTTATCAGAGAGATGTTCCTTTTCTCCCCTTCCCCATCACCCTTTTATGATATATTTATTTTGCACAAGCTCCTGTTACATTTTTATACAGATTTTTAAATAGTCAGATATTCCACACCTGCTTTAATTCAATCAGTGCATACTACAATTTGTCTTGTAGTTGGAGAAAGCCTCTTGAATTAGTTGTAAATGGCACTCAGTAGGAGATAATATATGTAGAATTTAAGTTATGTATAATCTCACAGATCTGCAATTACATACGACTGCCCTTGGGGAATGCACCTGTGAGAATAACATGCAATCCATACAAAAGTGCATCAAGGGCCATAGAAAGTACTTAGATTTAACATGCACTTAAAGTTTATTATAGTCATTCAAGGAGTATGAGCTGGCCTCTATCCTGAGCATTTGTTATTTTGATCATCCTTCTGAAAAGACACATGCAACGAATATGAACAGTTGGCACAATTTAGTGCTCTAACACGTGTCTAGGTTCAAACTTATATGTGTAGTCCAGTCTTCAGCAGACACTTAACTTTCAATAAAAAACAAACCAAAGTGAGTAAACAACAGCAAAACAACATATTACAGCCACCTATAATAGCTTTTGAAGAGGATATGTATATTGAAAACACAAACATGTTTGTTAATGAGCAATTTTTTGGGTTTTTTGTCAAATAAAGTTTTATAGTTAAAATTAGTATAATATTGAAAATGGAAGCATAATATTAATCTAAACTGTTAAGGGATGCTTTCTGTGGTATTATTATTTGTATTAATTTTTCAGGCCATCCCATGGAGGAAAGTTCTGTGAGGGCTCTACTCGTGTGATGAAGATTTGCAACAGTCAAAACTGTCCTAAAAACAGCGTTGACTTCAGAGCCATCCAGTGTGCTGAATTTAATAGCAAGCAATTTAGGGGATGGTACTACAAATGGAAACCTTACACTCAAGTGGGAGGTAAATCTCACGCATGCTTTATTTCACACAGATCAAACTGAGTCTTTTTTTACTTTCTCTCTGTCTCTGTCTCTTTTTCATGTATGGCAGGGTAGTACTATAGTAGAAAATTTAGTCCAGAATTCTTCATCATTTGTACAGATAAGATACTTTACAAAAAAAGCAGCAATGCATTTCCATGTATAAAAGTAGGGTCAAATGTTGAGTGTACCAAAATGAAGTGTAATCTTTCGATAAGTTAATGGCTTCAACACAATCATAGCTACATCAATTTAGTGGCATACTTCAGTCCTTCCTTCTGCATTATATCTGTAAAACTGAATTAAACTTTGCTCTGTGTCAAGTTTCCACAACATAAATGATACTGACAGATGTTGTATATGCTGTGTGCTGATATTGAAATGAGATCATTCAGACATATTAATATGAAAATTCCATTTATAATGAGTATTGAGTAACCAGAAAGTTCAACCTTCAGTTATCAAAAGATAGTAACTTTCCACGCATTAAATGTCTTGTTCCTTCAGACTGTACCTGATGTCTTGTCCCTTCATTAACACACTTCCCCAGCTTATTGTGTACTCAATAAAACAACATAGTTGAATCAGAGATGTCATGCTTATCACTGTGTTCTGTCCCTGCTGTCTTATTAGATTGTGTCATAAGCTAATTACAGACGGTCAAATAGCCCAAGGCTGAATCAATTCAATCTTTGCAAGTTAGTCTAAACTGCGTAGATTGAACCAATAAGCAGGTGAACAAACACTGACTTTTGATTCTGGAAATGCCTGCAGTGACTAAGGCCAGAAGCAGGGGGTATTTAGAGCATACCTCCCTGTTCTGTTAGAGCTAACAGCTTGGGCCAAGGCTAGGCCAGTCACCCTGCAAGGGAGGGTTTTTGGGGAGGGTTGCAAACCATCCTGGGATGCTGGGGGCTGAAAGTTAACTGGAATCTGGAGGGGATCTGGGACAGAAGTTCAATAAAGAGATTTAACCTAAATCAGTTAAGTCTGATACTACATCCATCCAGGTTTATCTTAAAATGTTTTCAACCATTTCAAAAGAGGCTTATGTACACTGAACTTCTGTTGTGTTTACAGATTTGAACCAGTTCCCAATCACTTACACTGGTTTATGTGTAATTTCTGTCCCTAGCCATAGATTTTAGGAAGCAGGAAATTATTTTTAGTGACATGAGAAAACCCATTTTGTGTTCTTTTAGAGGAAAGAGAGCAAAAAGGATCTTGTGATATGGAGTGATTTAAACTAAACTGTTCCTGATTCTAAAAAAATAAAATTGTTTAGATGTCAAGGATTTTTCTTAATAAAGTAATTAATGTAATCCATTAGGGAAGCTTTATACCAGTAGGATAGTCTTTCAGCAAAATTTTAATGCCAGTTCCACACATATTTAAAAGAGCAAATAGTAAGGAAGGTACAATTACAATTAGTATTCTGTTAATGAAGTAAGCAATTAAAGTATATTTATCTGCATGTATGAAGCTGGGAGCCTCCTAGGCTGGAAACAGACATAAACCATGGAGCTCAATCAGCTGTGCTGTGACATATCACAACCAGTGACAAACATTTTCATGACTTTGCTTCTTCATTTCATTGAACACCCAATCAAAATTAAGTATTGCTTAAAACAAGCCCTATTTCTACCAAATAAAAGTACCATCCTTGGTCCTTGTTGAAAATATAGTTCAGTAATCTTAAAAATGTAATGATTGGCAGCTCCATCAGTTACTTAATTTTAAAATTGATGGTAAGTAAAATAAAAGGAAATAAAAATGCTCTGTTATTTCATTTCCAAAAACATGGCTTTTGTTAGATATCTGGCATGCTTAAAACTCTTGACTATTTATCTTCATTTTTATATGTTTTTTTTTTTTAAACAGCAGTGGTCATAAAGACAAATAAAACAATGTTCCTTTTAATGTGTAGTTTGTTTTGTTTTGCATTTTAGATCAAGATTTGTGTAAACTCTACTGTATTGCTGAAGGGTACGATTTCTTCTTTTCTCTGTCAAACAAAGTAAAAGATGGGACACCATGTTCAGAGGATAGCCCTAATGTGTGTATAGATGGGACTTGTGAGGTAATAATGAAACAAAGGTACTTCTGTTTTGCAGATAACTAAGATATTGGTTATTCTTAGATTACTAATAGAACAAAGTAAATGACAGTGATTTATTCTCAGTCATCCTTTATGTAGGGAGAGATTGTGCAACCTTTGGTCACATTGGTGAGAATGTATTCCCATTCAGTTTGGAACTATAGACATGCTCCTGGAGGGGGAGAGGGGCGGGGGGAGAGAACGGGAGCACTTTAATTAGCCGCTCTAATTAAAACACCCGGAGCATCATGTGTATTAGCACCCCTGCACTGAAAAATGGTGGCAGGGGTGCTTTAACTAAAGCTCATCAAATGAACTTTAGTTAAAGAGCCCCCACTGCCATTTTTCAGTGCAGGGATGCTGGTACACGTGATGTTGGAGGCTGCTTGAGTGCAGTAATTACCACGCTCCAGCAGACTTGATTAACTGAGTCTGCTCCAACACACTGTAAATACAACACATTAGAGCAGCCTCTCTGCATGTATATAAGTGCCCTGTGTTTGAGACCAAGTAGTCAAAAGTGGATAAGACATGCACCATCTACTCTTTAATATTGATGGTGCCTTTCACTTACCCCCAGGTGCTAAAAGGAGCAAACCCTTTGAAAATATATTGGTTTTATTATAGGTTACTAGATGTTAGTAGCATATCTGATTTTATGATGATCATGATGATGAGGTTTTTTTATTTGATATTTGGTCAAAAGAACATTTTAATGTAACAAAGAACATTCAAATGTAACTAAGGAACCTCTAGACATGCTCTGCAGGCCTTCATCCTTAGATAGAAGTGCAGTGAAAGAAAGGTGCTCTTTTTTTACATTGGCCATAAATCCTACATGCAGCAGTGGATTGCTATATGTGTATTGACCTGATCCTTTGAGCTACTGAGCACCTCCCTCCTACCAGAGGAAGGAAAAGATGATTTTCACCTGAAGGAAATGTTCAAGATCAGGCTGGTTGTGAGACTCATAACACTTCTGGAGGGGGATGCAACTTTATTTAGGTTTTAGGTGAAGCTGATATGTTTTAAACAATCTTCATTGAATCTTAGTGCTTACCATTATAGATGTGAATTCCTTCAAAGATAAGAGAGGATGTTCTATTGAAGAGTTCATACTTTACTTTTCCCTGTACACTTTTTGAAGAATTATCATTGATTTTGTGTTGTTCATACTTTTGCATAATAAAATGTACCTTATTTTGCAGGCAGTTGGGTGTGATAATGTCCTGGGTTCTAATGCTGTAAAAGATGCTTGTGGGGTATGCAAAGGAAACAACTCAAGTTGCAAAATTTATAGGGGCCAGTACATCAAACAGCACTATACAAACCGTGAGTATTATGAAGATTAATAGCACTTCATATTAAGTAAGCCCTACTACAGAGAGTCCATTGGAAGTCTAAAATCATTGCGAGAACAAGAATATTATTCACTATTCCAAGTTTTCTTATTTGGTTTTCTATTTTATCAGTGGCTGCCTTCATTTTGGGTTTTTGTCAGTGGGGTGTATAGATTATTTATTCTACTAATAATTGTTTTAACTATTTTAAGGATTGTGTGAAAACTATATCTGTCTTGGTCCAATTATTTTTTTAAATTTGTTTTGCAAAAATAAGGGGTTCCCCTGCAAATCAAATTTCTTTCTGATCAAACTATTCGGGATGTGCTCTACAGCACACGTGATAGTATCCCGCCTTATTCCCCTATCCTTTTACTTGTCTACTAACACCCCAGTCCTTCAGATAAGTAGGCATTTAACTAACTTGACTACCCATGACTAAGCCCTTCGATCTTGATTAAATTGTGGCACAGTGAAACATGCATAAGTGTGCTTAGGTGAGGGTGATGTTCTTATTTTCTCTTTCTCTTATCTTTATCTAGAATATTACATAGTAGTCACTATTCCTACAGGAGCTCAGAGTATTCGTGTTCATGAAATGAATGTCTCTACTTCCTATATTTCTGTTCGCAATCCATATAAAAAATATTATCTTAATGGCTACTGGACTGTGGACTGGCCTGGCCGATACAAGTTTTCGGGCACAGTGTTTGACTATCAGAGACCATATAATCAACCAGAGACCTTAACTGCTGCAGGACCTACGAATGAAACAGTAATAATAGAGGTATGTTTGGGGTTTTTTTTCTGAAGAGTTTAGGGTGAATATCTGTAAGCCTAAAGAGAACTATTGTATCTTGTATGTTGTTCTTCTCTCTTTTCCATCTGTGTAAATGGTAAATGCTGTTAGTACATTTCCTTAGCATAATTTGAGAAGGGTGAAAAATTAGAATAGGATTTTCTGAGAGAAGATGTTTTGATTTGCTTGTGTGTGTTACCATGGAGGTATTACAGCAGAAGTACAAACTTGACTACTGTACCTTGAACTAATTTTAAATTAAAATACCAGTCAGAAGCTTCACCTTTCTATGCTGTTAACTGACATCGTTGAATAAATACCATGTGTTAGTATCCTCTTGGGAGTGATGGAGATTAAATGGGCTCTGTAAGCAAAGGCTAATCGTAATGTACATCTATATGCATGAGGTGTGATAATCCCTGTTCTGCTTCCCTGTGAACATTGTGACAATGGTTTTTCATGTATTACATTATTCATGTGGCTTAAGAATGCATCTAAAATGGAGAGATTACACCACAATGGAATGATAGCCTTTGTGATACTTGGACTCATTGTCATTTCATTACCGGCAGAAAAATGGACAAGTGTTTTCTATCAATAGTTCCATTGCAATTGGGGCATCCCCACTCATGTTCAAATTCTTTCACTATATTGGGGCTGTTGTTAAAAATAATGACTCATTCCATTGGGATGCCAAAGCCTGACACTTGCACCATGGCCTTCTTGACCGTTGTCCTTTCAACACCAAACAAGAGTGCCAGCATGCTAAGTTTGTAGTCAGCTTCTACTACGTAGTAGCTGTCCTTCCCCCAGGGATTGCATTTTACGTTTGGTCAGACTGTTGGACTACTATTAGACCAAGCTCTTCACAAAAATACAGAAAAATTAGCCTTCCTCATCAAAGTCATTCTTTGTCAGTCCATAACTGCCTTGTAAATAGGATCAGAAGTCATGGAACACTACTATAGTCTCTTGTGTGTTTGATTTGGTAACTGGGAAAAGCATTTGATTCCTGTTGTAAATTTAGAGATGTTCAGGTGTTGCTGTGACAGGACACTTCTCCTGTCTATAAATAAATTAGTCTTTGAGCATTTGTCTATCAGATGTAAAAAAAAAAAAAAAAAAAAAAAAAAAAATCAATTTCCATAAATGGGAAGATAAAGCAAACTTCTGTATTATGGAGATAAACACTATATCCTCCAAACATGGCTAAATATGTTTCAAAATTGCAATATTGCTACCAGAATTCCCAGACTGTTGTGTACCACAGGGATATCTGTGCTGAGAGATCCCTTACAATTTCCTCAAGCCAGCTGTTGCAGGTCTGTGAAATACCATCTCAAAATTTCTAGACCACACAGCTGTAAACAAGGTTGTGAAGACTGCTAAATGCAGAAAGGCCAAAATGATAATGTGATCTTTGCTTGAAACTGGGCATGTCTACATGTGCAATTTAATGTGCATTAATTTATTTTAATGTGCATTAAAGTGTTACAAAAAAACATGCTCTTTAGCTAATGTGCATTAAAATAGGCTAATGCGTCTTTTCCTAGTATTTCACAATGGAGGGCACTTACACACATGCGGGGAGCCTGCTCTGATGTGCCGGAAATCCAGTCCATCAGGGTAGACTCGATTAATTAAGTCTGCTGGAGCACATAAATTGACATGCTCTGGCAGCCTTGGATGTCACATACATCAGCAGTGCAGCACGTCTATGCTGAGAAAATGGTGGTGGTGCACTTTGTGCTTTAGTTCAAAGTGCATGGCCACCATTTTCTCAGCACAGAGGTGTGCTGCTTCATTGCTGATGTATGTGTGTTCCTGACATGGCACTGGGTGCGTTTAGTTAGCATGACTCACCAATTAAAAGTGCCTGGTGCCACATCAGGAACATGTGTAAAAATACCCAAAGGTACTAGATTTAATGTGAATAACCTAAAGCACATTAATGAATGTGTAGACACAGCCTGTAACTCTCACTGTGTATATTGTATAAATTAGTTCCAAGTCAGGAAAAATAGGAGCTTCCCTTTCTCCTCCTCCTTCTATCTGCCTTGCTACTATCAAGTGTGCTGAAATTTACCATAGTCACTACCTTTCCCAAACTTGATCTTCAGGCCCTTTATGTACCTGTGCACAAAACACTGCTTTTTCCCACACCTATGTCCTTAATAGTTTTCACAGGAGAGTAACCCAGAATAGTGTCAAGGACAGTTGTCTTTGCTTCTGCAGGAATAATCAATTCACCTTTGCTGCTTTGACTACTTAGGGATGCAGTGTAAGACCTGCCATAATAAAACAAATCAGTGACCCATTGAACTTAGCATACTGTCTCTGCCAGTAGTATATTTTTGGAGACTGCAGGGAGCATAAGGTGATTCTCTAGGTCATTTGCTGGACTGTGACTTGGGACCTGATCTTGGAGTTCCTAGGTCTGCCATAGGCTTCCTGTGTGACCTGGGGATGTCCACTTAGGGAAAGTCCAGTTTGGTCTTATAGAAAGACACCTACATTTAAGCTTTGGAATAGCTTAGGCACCATACCTGAGGCAGACAACCAACTTGGATCAGACCTGGGTGCCAAGGATCCCAGCACAGCCAATGGGGAGACTTTACGCTTGTCTGCCACAGTACCAGTGGTGTTTCTGGCCAGGCTGAACCTTAGCCTGAGCCTGCCCTGCCCATTTTGGTTGGCAGGTATACTCCAAATCCAGTACACTGTTGAGTCCACTCGGAGATCATACCCAATGGATATTCATCCTCAATGGACTAAAAGCTTAGGAATGATCTCAATGTTATGCACCTAAGTGGACCCATAGGCAAACTGCTAGGTTTGGAATATGGAGATCGATGGAATGTAGTTGCAATCCAGATGGCAGGGTTAGGCACCATATGTGCACAATAGGGAGAAGTAGACATCAGCAAGGGGAAATTTGGACAGTCTGGTGGAGCTGAGAGGTAGCCAGTAGGAATCTATAAGCCCAGGGTTTTGTGTGAAAGCCCCTTCCACTGGAGATGAGGTACCTGAGTGAGGCTGCACATTCAGTGCTTCCGATCACTTCTGATCTAGACTAGATATCAGGAAGCGCTACTTCACAGTCAGGGTGGCTAGGATCTGGAACCAACTTCCAAGAGAAGTGGTGCTGGCTCCTACCCTGGGGGTCTTTAAGAGGAGGCTGGATGAACACCTTGCTGGGGTCGTTTGACCCCAGTGCTCTTTCCTGCCATGGCAGGGGGTCGGACTTGATGATCTGTCAAGGTCCCTTCCGACCCTACAAACTAGGAAACTATGAAGCCTATTCCTATTTCTGCAGGTAGGCTGGTGGTGACAGTACCCTTCTGTGTATGACTTGTGAGTATAACACTCACCCAAGAATTGGGAGACCTGGGCACAAGGCCCTCGTCAGCCTGAGGGGATTCAAATTTATGTATTCTGCTTTCCAGAATGCCCTAAACACCAGTCTGTAGAACAGTCTGACTGGAGGAGGAGACCTTGGTTCAGCCCCTACTTCTGGTCTTTTTATGTATTTTACCTGTATTCATTCTTGTTTAGGCAGCTATCTGATCCAATGAGATTTTGCCATTAATTTCTCTGCATTTCAGTTCCCCATCCCAGTCTTCAAGGGCTGCTGTAAGGCTAAATCTGTTAATGACTGAGAGGACCCTGGTTACTAAATCCTTGATGCATTTGTCTAGCTA
>NW_005842130.1:2100063-2112563 GCF_000455745.1 Alligator sinensis | reverse complement strand
TGAACCCCTACTATGTAACTAGTGTCAAGTTAAGAATTATCTGCCAGTTACCCTGTAAGGAAATATATCAATTACTGTAATGAAAGCATGACTTATCACCATTTTTACTTGGTTCAGAGAAATGGAGCTTCATGTGGTGTTTACAATTTATGCTCTGTCATATAAATGTTTGGCAACACCAACTCTCTGAAACTAGCTGATCTTAACTGTATGATTTTGCTGGTTGTCTAATGGGCCTTGCATAAAGATCCTTTAAGGGGGGGGAAAAAACAGTGCTTACCTTCCATAAAACAGAACAACCAGCAAATCTGTCCTTCCTTAATAACTTCCAATATGGGATAATTTCCGATTCTAATCATGTGCCATTTTTTTTATTTTTCTGTAGAGGGATTTTAAGCTTTTAGTAAGCTTTAAATTGTGAAAAAATGTTACATATTGCTTAGTTCAGGCTTGTTGTGAAATTAAAAATACCAGCAATGATATATTAGAGAATACCTTCAATACATCGTGTCTGATGTTAGCAAATGCAGCCAGTAACTGATCATTCAAAGGATTCTGGGGTAAAGATCTAAAGTGATCTAAAATCCATATTGAGGGGCATAAATTTCCCAAAGTATTAAAGTCTCAAAAAGTTCCACTAAACTCAGCACAGCTACTAAGCAAACAGCTCTGAAAATCAGCTAATTTAGTCACATGCCTAAATGTGGGCTTGGAAGCCAAACTGTAGATACCCATTTAAAAAAAATCTTGTCTAATGGACTTCATTTGCCTCTAGGATATTCTAATGAGAAGGATGAATTATGTACTCTCATATGAGAGCTGATTTCCTCCATGCTGGTTTTATTGTGCTTCATGATACTAGGCATGAAGTTGACTTTGCAGGTCCCCACTATAAAGAATCTCGCACTGAATCTCATGAGCTGCAGAGTCACTGACAGTAATGAAAAACATTTAGTGAAGCTCATGCATCAACCATGACTAAATCCATGTTTGGCAGACTTATTTTCAGCAAGTTCCATGGCAATGGTGCAGGAGAGAAGTTTACAAAACAAGCAAAACCAATATTCACAGGAAGGTTGCTAGCCAGGCCGGCTGCTCACTCACAACGACAATATTAAACTTATTTAGTTCTGTCAGTTGGAGGGTTACTTCCCTCATCCATTCTTATAGGGCAGGGGTAGGCTGTTGGCAATCCCAGTTTTAAGCACATGAACCCACTTCCAGTTATAAATTTTACTCTTCAATTGAATTTCAAATAGGATATAAACCTCATGTGCAAATGCTGTGACCCATTTGTGGTAAGTAGTGCCCTGTTTTGGAGATATTGCTATAGGTCAGCTTCCCTGGTTGAGCTTCATCTTCCCTGATTCTACGTATTATCTTCTGGCTGAGTGGTAGAGTGCACCGTAAGCCACAGAGCTTCTTCATATTTGTAGTTTTCTTGACCTATGTGATTGCTGTGACAAAATTTTGTAGCCTTATGTATGACTCAAACAGTTCAAGAATACAGAGCACAAAAGGACTTGGAGAAAATGACATATTCACTATTGGGTTTCTTTCTTTCTTTCTTTTTTCCAGCTTCTCTTTCAAGGAAGAAACCCAGGAATTATCTGGGAATATGCCATTCCTAAATTGGAGACTGAAAAAAAGGTTGCCCCAAAATCTAATTATACATGGGCCATCATCCGTTCTGAGTGCTCAGTGTCATGTGGTGAAGGTAATGTATTCCCAAATAAAATCATATTTACAATTAGTTGCACAGACTGTGACGCTTTCCTATTAAATGTTGGACAGCTTCTAAGTTAAGGGTAATTTATGAGGTTAGAAATTCAGCTTCAGTGTTTGATTTATAAATTCAGCTAAGCACAGAGGTGGAAAAAATTAAATTTTTCATTTCTTTTCCAAAAATAAGGAGGTCATTAAGTAACTTGATCAAACAGAACAACAAGTCTGGGTTGACTGGCATAATTTACAAAAAGAAAAATTATATTAGATTCTGGAAGAAACTTTCCAAAATTGTATCTTGGCGTTTTCTTCAGTATAAATTATGTCTGTAAGAAGTTTTGTTAGTTTTATCCATCATTCAAGTTGGTCTGTTTTTAACAGCCCTGGATATTTTAGTTTTATCAGAAGATGTTTTTGTTTAGATCAGCTTATACCACATGTCTAAAGGACATATTTACATTAGTATTTTACTTCCCAGGTACCAATATTTTAAGCTCTCAGAGAAGGAGAAATACAAAAACTATTGGGGGGGGGCGGAGAGGGAGGAGGGAAGGATGGGATGGGGTGGGGCTTCTTGCAGCAGTGAGCCGGATGAGCAGCCCTGCCCTGGAGCCACAGGCCGCATACAAAGTGTTCTTTATGGTGAACCTGCAATGGTGAACCCAGTAAAGTTATGAAGGGTTGGCAATTTGCAGGTCATGCCTGACTTGCTGACCTCTTCCCCTTTCCTCCCTCCACAGGTGGTGACAGCCTCTTGCCCTGTGATGGGTTTTATTGAACAATGCGCTGCAGGTTCACCATGGTGAATGCTCTGTATATGGTCCGTGGCCCTGGGATGGGACTGCTTGCCCTGCTCACTGCTGCAAGAAGCCTTGCCCTCCCCTCCTCCTCTCTGACCACTTCGGACCCCCTGCCCCTTGCCCTCTCCCTTCCCCAACACTGCTACAAGACTGCAGGGCTTCTCTGCTTGTTCATAAGTTTTTTGTGCAGCGAGCCCACCAAAAGCATGGAGCCCGCACTTTTTTGCAGAGCCCTCCCAATATCACGGTTTCCATAAAAATCGTGCAGCTGTGATTTTGGTAGGTCCCTAACAATAACCTTATCCAAGATGTACATTTCTTGGGTAGCCCCATTTTTCCTAGAACTTTGAATATGAAATCATGATCCACTGTATATACTTTTCCTAAATCTAGGTTTGCTATAACTATGTTTGTTATCCTGTCTTGGATGTGGGACAATGTATCTCTGATCACTTTGGAAATCTTTCTACATGGTAGTGCATATACTTGGTCTTCATCTTCTGGAGATTTTTCCTCATCCTCAAAGCTAGTGTCTTAGCCATTAGTTTATAGTCCATATTAAGAAATGTAATCAGTCTCCAGTTTCTCAGGAATTCCTTCTCCACTTCCTTGAAGAATAAGATCACAGTGCCTCTTGTAAAATCTTTCCCTACCTCTCCTGTTTCTGCTGCTTCCTCAGAAACTTCCACTATATCCCTTCCTACCCATGCCTAAAACTTCACATAAAATTCCTTATGTAGTCCATCTGCTCCTAGTGATTTCCCTCCTTTAAAGGTTTTTAAACACTTCTCCACTTCCTTTAAGCTTATCTTTGCTTCCATTGTCTTTGCTTCCTCCTCCTGTACTTTCTTTTCAATCTTTTCCAGCAAATCTTTCATTTTGTACCTATCTGTTTCTTTCTTCTGATATAGCACTTCATAAAAACTTGTTGCTTCTAACATCTCTTCCTGCTTTTCCACACAGGTACCACCTTCTTCCTGCACTGCTTTTAATTCTTCTTTTGCCATCTTCACTCTAGCCAAAAAGTATTGGCACCACTCTACCATTCTTTTTTCTCTCCGACCCAGGGTGCTTGTGCTAAAAACATTTTCACTCTCATCTTTCTTTTAAACCAGATTTCTGTTTTTTGCCATGTTTCTTCTAATTCTTCTTAGAATTACCTGTCTTCCTTCTGTGGCTTCCTTTAGAAGCTCCTGAATGTTTCTTATAGCTCCCTCGGCACTTTTGTTCTTTTCTGTGAAGTTCTTTGGCCTTCCTTCCTGAAGAATTCTCCTGTCCTCTTCTTCACCATCATCCACCATTCACTGTGTACTTTTAAAATATTTTTTCTGTTTTCTCCACCCCTCATACTCTCTTGTGTACACTTGACGTATCTCCTCATCTTGTAGCAGTTGCACATATAACTTCCTTACTCCTTTTCCCCTTACAAGGCTCTTGCCAAGACTCAGTTCCACCTTCAGCATCTAGTGATCGCTAAATGCTACACATATGGGTTCTTTCTTCCTTATATTTATTTCTTTTGATACAAACACAAAGTCAGTTCTCGACTGTTTCTTTCAACTGGGGTCACGTCTAGTGAGAGCTTTCTCTTCTGCCCACACACCTCTTAGTGACTTTGATTTTATTTGTTAATAATCTGGATGAACTGTCTCAAGTTCTGCCTTCTCCTTCCCCTGTTCTGTCACCTACTTCTGTTATACAATAAAAGTCCCCCACTATTATCTGCAGTCTCCCTCTGAACATTTAAACTGCTGGTTTTGTAAGCAGTGCCTGCCTCCCCTCCCACTCTGGTGGTGTGTATACATTGAAAACTTCTAAATCTGCTCCCCTAATTGATATTATCATTCACTGAAGTCTGCCACTGGTGATGTCTTCCACCTACTGTGCTTTCACCTCTGGATTCTTGCATAGTATTGCCACTCCAGCCACTTTATTCTCATTTGTCCCTGACCACCAAGACAGTCCCCATCTTCACCTCTTCTCAAAACATTTATAATCCCTCTCTCTCATTATACCACATTCTTGTAGTTAGATTATATCTGCCTTTACTTCATTTAACATTGGTTTGAGGTGTTCCCATCTTTTCCTTGTTAAGATACTTCTGATATTAATTAAAGCTATAATCAGTGCAATTCTGCTTATGTTAAACTGAGTATGCCTGTTCCTTTTAAGTATCGTCTGTGCCACAGAACATCATGGTTGACTCTGCCCCTCCTCCTTCCTCCCCCACCTTTCACATGCCTGTCGCTTTTGCAAGCTGCCTGATCACTTTTGTAGCTAGGAAGCCTCCTGTTTTTACACCTCCCTGCTGCTTCCTCCTCTCCACTCAGGGCTGGAGCCCAAGGGAGTTAATAGGAGGAAGCTGCTCTCCAGTTCTGACTCTGACTTGCCTCCCTCTTTACCAGGTTTCTTTTTCCTGGCTTTCTATCCCTGCACTTTCTTCTTTTTCACTGCCTGTCTCTCTGGCTCTTTTCCTTGTTCCACCTTCACTTCTGTTGTCTGCTTGGTTTCTTCCTTCTTCCTCTCCCCCAGCTCCATGTCATTTGATCTTTTGTTTGGTGTTTCTTCCTCCCCTTCCATTTTGTCTTGAGTTCTGTCTCATGCAACCTCTATTACAGAGATTCCACTTTCCTCCACTTCTGTTTCTCCCCCCCTTGAAGAATCTCCTCTACAATTTCTGTCTCAGCCTCTCCCCCTTCTTCTTCCTCACTGTCCCTTTCTGATCCTTGTGGGTCCTATGACCATGGTTACAAAAGCTGTTGGGCACCTATGATACAAGTATTCCTCCCCCCAACAAACAGTGCATTTTATGAGCTCCTGACACACTGCTACTTTGTGCCCCATCACTTCACAACTGTAACACACTGTAAGGGGACAGTGTGCAGCCAGGTGCCCTTCCTTTCCACATCTGCTACACTGCTTTGGTTGCCTATGGTATATTATAAAACCCCGATCTGGCCTTATCTGGACCACCAATGGGAGGTGGTCCAGATGGGATCTGGACCACCATGCCACCCGAGCTCTGCTCATTTGGTTTTAACAGTTTGAGCCCTCCAAGACCCAATCCAAATACCATATTTGTCCCTCATTTTCTCTACCCACAGAACTCTTTGCAAATCTTGTTCCAGATACCTTTCTGTTTTTCACCTCTAATATATCCATATACATTTGGACAATCATCATTCTTTCCCTTGACTGTTCTGCTGCTACAAACTTTAACTCTTTTAATTTCTCCCTCCCTGCCTTCCTCTACATATTTCTTCCAACATTTGTCATACCCTTCTTTGTTCCAATAAGTCAGTTGCCTTGTCTTTCAGTTGAAGAAAGCAGTCATGCTGATGACGTGTTCTGCCTGCATCCCCAATACCTCAAACAGGACCTTCTCTACAAAATCATGTCTGTTTGTTCATCATCAGTGTCTTCTGTACCCCATCACCAGTTAATGTTGACCTCATCATAGTCTCCATTCTTGACCAGCATCCTGCAATGTCTCTTCGGGAACTTCCTGCTATGCTATTCCTGGTGGGCTGAACTTTTGTTGGCTCCCGATGATCCTTCTTCAGCTGCTCCCACACTGTCTCATTCTCCTCTGTGTCTGTCCTCCCTCTGGCCTCGTCTCTCTCCTTGCCACCCTCTTTGCTGCTGCCTCTGTTGCTATCTCTGTTGTTGCTTCTGCCTTCATCTTCACTTTCTGCTTTTCTATGGGCTTTTCTACCTTTTATCTACTCTCCCTTTGTCTCCAGACCTTTGTTTCCGCTCTTCATTTCTTTTTCCACCTTCTGGTTATCAGCCACCACTATCATTATTTTGGGTTTTGGGTTTCCCTCCTCCACTCCTGCCATGCTGATGCTCCATTGATCTCTTTCTCTGCCCTTAAGGCATTCACCAGACTCTCACCTGATCACTTGATCTTGGCCATCAGCACTGAATCTTTTTTATGTCATGTTAAGCCACTATGTTGACTACATTTCAACTTCCTCTTCACTCCCATAGCTGAGGAGCACCTTTTTTCCCATTTCCATTTATTCCTGTTTCTTCACTAGTTTTAAATGTGTAGCGAACATCACCAAACATCAGTGTAGATGAGAAGCTGTGTTACTCCCTCTTTTGCCCTGTTGTACGTGATTGGTGTGGTCCCACCCTCCATGAGGTGGGACCAGACCAGGCAGCCTCACACCATACATTTTTGGAAGATTCCAAGACTTGTGACAATAATACCTGGTTCCAGTCATGAGTGGGGGGTTCCAAACATGTAGATCCCTTATGGCAGGGGGTGGGAGTGGGGAGGTATCTGGAGTACAAACACATACTGAGCATTGCTGGTCTGTGGGGTCACCATGGAAACTCTGTTGACTCTGCTGGGGCTCAGGCCAGTGAACTATATGATAAATCATGAGTCTTTGGGATTTGGACTAATATCACAAATAATTTGTACTATGTATAAGTAGGTACAAAAGTGTGGCTCAAAAGTGTTTATGGAGTACCTGTGCTAAAACTTGCAGTAATTTGCAAAAAAAGTAAAAATGCATCAATTCTGGATGAACCAAGTTGGTAGGTACCCCTAGTAATTTGCCTTTATGTAAATTACAACAGGTATGTTTATTTCAAAGTCAGTGTTTTTCAGTCCCTTGCATTTCAAATTTGTTTCTCACTTCCACATGCTCAGAAAAGAAACAGAGCCCAAGCAGGGTCTGACATTAAAATAGGGCAGAGGGCAAAGGGCCCACTTAACCCTGCCCCATCCCCTGCCCACCCCCCCATCACTATGTTCCTTGCTGTAGCAATGGGAGGGGGAAGAATTAAGACACACCTCTGATAATTACGTTCTATACCTTAAAAATTATAACAAATGTATACATTTTCCACATATAGAATCTAATTATTGGGAGGTCATCTTAAATTCAGAGTTGTTTTAGATTGAAGGAAATATATAACTTTGTTTATAAAGCTTTCAACCATGAAAGTAAAGTTTTTTTATTATACCGATTATTTTGTACTTAAGAAAAATCATTCTTTCTGTATGATGAAAACCAGGCATTCAGGGAAACAGAAATATTCAGTGTACCTTGCCTAATTGTGCAGTTCATTACAATGTTGTTAAATGTGCATCCAATAATTGATACATTTTCAGGTGAATAGATAAAACAAAATGGAGTTAGTATTCAGTTCATTTTATCTCATGTGCAAAAGTAACATACTTAGGTTTGATCTTAGAAAAAGAACATTATTGTTATACATTGGAACTTGCACCTGAAATATTTCCCTGTTGTAGATAATTTCAGGTCATTATTTTCACTGAACAGCTTTCCCTTAATTCAAGACTGAAGCATTATCATAATAGGAGATGATGTCATAAATCAGATATAGGTAACTTCTTGTGGTCTTTCAAAGGTTAATGTGAATCAATGTCAGCTTTAATTTGAGCTACTTCTTTTGATCGGAATTTGGCATTCTTATGAAACTGTAACAGTTTTTAATTGTATGAGTTGTTTCCTTTATATTTAGAAAATTCTCTCTCTCCTTGCTGTCTCTCTTTTGGTTCCTCTTGGTTTAACCATCACAATTCCAAGTGGTAATCATGATTAAACGTTTTTTCTACATACCTCAAGGTACCAGGTGGCTTGTAAATGCTATGATGGTGGAGCAGATGGAGCATCTTACAGGAGCACAGGGGGCTCCCTAGCACGCTTGGCAGCAGACCTGGAAGGGGGGGGGGGGCGGGGAGCATGGGCCTGGGGCACTCCCCAGCAGACCCGGAAGTGGACAGCAAGTGCTTCTGGTCCACTTCTGGGTTTGCTACCAAGCGCACTGGGGAGCACCCTGTGCTCCTGTGGGACACTCCATCCCCATCACCTCAGCATTCATGAGCCACCTGGTACACTGATGTATGTAGAAAAATCATTTAAAGCTGTATCTATATCCAAATCGCTGAATCTTTCTGAATTGATTTTGGAAGGTTCCAATTCAATTTGGAGAGATTAAAAGGTCTCCTGATTCAATTCGTATTCAGAGATTCAGCTACCAAATCTGGCTGAATCTCCCCCAAATCGCATCAGGAACCGAAGCTTTGCACTGCCCTACTGCATATGCATGTTGAAACCTTACGCTGGATGTTTCCATTCCTTGCCTATTGTAGAGTTTTGTCTCACAAATTATGTGGTTTGTGCATGTATCCAGTGGGTCTGTTAGTAGGACAGTAGGGTGGCCACTTCTTCCATTGTGGATTGTTGTGATTTTGTGCTGAAACTTCAGGACTGCAAAGGTGAGTGATTCACCAGAGCTCATCAGCCCATTGCGATCATGTAGTTAAGACATACCATTTTTGTGGCTAACATTAGACTCAGCTGCCACAGATTCCTCAGCCCACTTACAACACCTATTTACAGCAGGGGGCAGCCTATGACGCAAACAGGACTTGAGCTCGCACCTTTGGAATCATAGAGCAAAGACTTACCATTTTACACCTGCCGCCCTTCTCACTATTGCTCTGAGGAAGATGTAGATTCTGGCCAGTGGGCAATTTTGAGATTTTAAAATTTGGTTTTGTTCTGAGTAGGAATGAAAACTGAAAATCTCAGAATTCTCCATGAAGGAAAAACACTGAAAACAATTTTGTTTTGGGTCATTTGAGACACTTTTTTGCTTGAATAAAACCAAAGTGTGTTGTTTCCATTTTTAACTTCTTATTTTCCATCATGTTACAATACAGAATGTTAAAGATTTTAAGTGAAGAGTCATTTAAAGGGAGACATAGAAAAAGTTCCTTACAGAACTATTTAAAAGTCACATTTTTAATTCAGTGGGAAAAAAATTTCTTACTTTTCTTCTGAAAAAAAATTCTGGTGAAAATGGCATATTCTATAATGCCTATTCCAACAGAATGAGGTTCCCTCCACTATTTCTCCAATCAGATTTAATAATCATAGAGGAGCTTTGCTACCATCTTGTGGACTGGAACACAGGATTTCTTTCATGTTCTCCCCTATACTTCCCATTTGCTTTGACCTAACAACAGTCCAGGATGCTCTCTTGCTATAAAAGCAGGCATTGTGCATTTAAAATTATTTAAAATGATTATTGCTATAAAAAATAGCGTGTGTTATGATAAACTTATAATGATCCGAAATGAATGTTAGATGTCCCCAAATGGATTAAATGCACTAAAAACTGTTAGTTGTCAAAATAATTTTTTACTTACTCATTTCTTCCAAGTAAGCACAGTGTTGAGATTAATCCATCTGCATTTGGATGTATGTCTCATTTAAAGATCTCAAAGTATTCCAGACTACACAATGACTGGACCGCACTGGAACTCTTGGTCTAGAATGCAACTCCTGGTCTAGCACTGGAACTCTTGGTTTAGGCAACATTTCCATTTCCTCATCATTAAAATGAACACACACATGTACATGTATATGCATGCTTTCCTGAAACCTGACAAGGTTTCAAGGTAACATCTTGAAAGTAGTTAAAACAATATGAACAGAAAAGAGTTCTGTGGAAGATGTGAAAATGAACAAATGAGTCAGGTCAGTACATTCAGTTTCTCAATCTGACTATACATTAACATTTGAAAAGTGACAAAAGGTTAAGGATATGAAGTAAAAAATATAACAACAAAAGTAAATTGAAGGTGTAAAATAGATACATTCTACCCAAAGTAAACTTTAAACTAATACAGAGTTAAAATATTAAATGTGTGACTATAGCATACAAGCCTGAATGGCTATAATACTAACAGGAAGGAATGTATAATAGATAGTAATGGAGAAGAACATTTGAGTTATCTGTTATATACTCATGTTGATGTAAAGAAAACTGAGGATGTTAACATCACAGCCTGGCCATGTTTGAGTCTTGGAAAATGCACAATACCAAACAGTTGCTCTGGGCCTTTCTGGACTAGAGGCATCCCTGGAAAAATACCAACTTTTAGTTTTCACTCATTAATATTCCAATGTTTTTGACAGCTCAGGATGTTCTTAACAATATGAATTCATTCCAATTTGATATTTCTGGAGTTATTTTGTGAATCATATTTGCACACCTAGCAGTGCTAACATTGCAGGGCATCATGTGACACCCTTGAAATAATTTTAAGCCTCCCCAGGGTGCTGTGGCACCATGGTTGAGAATCACTGATATAGAGTAATGCAGGGAGATATTTTCCAGTGACCCATAGCTGCAGTTCCCCTCACTGGGCATAAATAAAAGGCTCCAAAACAATTCCTCCAGAATAAATAGTGTTGAAGTTAATTCTAAATTTAATCCTTCTGGTTTACCTGTACACTGCTTTTATGTTTTTCAGGTTTCTGAACTCCTTGAATCTTATTGTACAAATAAATTGATGGGCCGATCAATAAAGTTCATTAGTAGTTTAGCAGGAGGCACAGTATACATTGTATTGTATAATGAACTAAGACACCAGCTCTCCGTATATGAAGGAAACTTCATGGGCAGATGTTGGAGGCAGAAGGTGAATTAGGCATTGAATCAGCTGGTTTTTGAGTGACAGGGCAGGCCAAAAGAAATGCACAATAATAATATAATGCAAATGAACAGAGCAGTTTTTAGTGGCAGATTCAGAAACTATCTGTATTCAGAAAATTATTTTTTCAAGGCCAACAATCAAGTTTTTCAATATACTCATTAAGTTAGAACATATGTGGACAAATAAAAGGGCAAAGAGAAGAGAGCCTTTCTGTCCGTTTGGCCTTAAAGGCCATCTTTAAAAACACTTTACTGTATTCATGAACCTTTGCCTTTTCCAGTCATTTTTATGAGAAGAAACATGCTGAATTTCAGCCTGATTCTTTTCTTAACAATGTTTTTGAATAAAGTACAACTTTATGGGTGATATCTTGTACTAAACCAAATGCATAGTTGGAAGACATGTTAGACAAACTTTTGGGGAACAAAATGCCCTTCCCTAAGTCACTGTCATGGACCACTACAACAATGTTTTTGTATCAGCAACATTTTGTTGTATCAGTCTTTAGCTCTGAGTGCTTGAGCACTTGGATATAACACTAGAAGGAAAACAATTTGCAAAAGGTCTGTGGGACTAAGGGAGTTATGTTGGAGCTCTTGTGATGAATTTTCAGAGAGTGATCAATTCTGACTGACTATGTTTTCTGTATTTAGAGTAAAAACAGTTCCTTAATATTAAGGGAAGAATCCATGTCATGCAGTGGACAACCAAAGTGCTTCTTGGGAGCAACTCTATGAGTGAATTAACCCATTACACTTAGAACATACTAAGGACACTTTAAAAGTGAGCAGGGGTACTTTAATGCTCATTAACTTGTGCTAATTGCCCTCTGAGCATCTCAAAGATGCACCACTTCAGGTAAGGGTTAACTCTGGGCCATATTACCTAGTTCATGCTCAGATAACTTCAGTCTGTTCCACAGAGATAAGATTTGCAGTCCTCTAGCCTACCTAGGATGCACCATTCTTAGCCTTTCTCTTCCCTCTCTCAACCAAACAGGGAGAGACCACAGGCATTCTGGCTCCTAGTTATGCCCCTGCTCACCAGCCATGTAGTGGCAAGTCAGAGCTGTGCAGGCAAGAAATGGTATTAACTAGGGAGTTGCAAAATGGGCTGTATTTGATTCATATTTGGATTTGGCCCAATTTGGGGACAATGATTCAATTAGTTGATTTGGATCACCGTTCCCTATTTGATTCAGCCAAATCCAAATCTGCTGATTTGGAGAATCAGCGAATCAGCCACAGACACAGCTTTAAATGTTTTTTCTACATAGCTCAAGGCACCAGGCATGGCTTGTGAACACTGTGATACTGGGGCAGATGGAGTGTTCCACAGGAGTGCAGGTGGTCCCCTCCATGTGCTCAGTGGCAAATCCAGAAGTGGACCAGAAGTACAGGAGACCCTTGCCATTTTGCAGGGGATCCGCTCTGGAGATCCCCACCAATGGCAAAATCCGTGAGTACTGACAGGGCTCCCCATCA
>NW_005842130.1:2093186-2100024 GCF_000455745.1 Alligator sinensis | reverse complement strand
CCCACGAGAAGCTGGAAGCACGGGGCTCCCCCACAGCACCTGGGGACTGACTGCAGCTGCCTCCAGAGGAGAAGATGCTGCTGCCACTGCTGCCTTCCTCCCCATCCCCGGCGCTTGCTCTTCACCCGCCTGGCTCTGCTCTGCTCTCCCCAGCTCTGCCCTCCCGTGCTCTGTGCAGTGTTTTGTGCCTGTTTAATGCAGAGGCAGGAGCTCAGTGCAGCACCAGAGAGAGCTGCAGTGGCCCTCGCCGTGACCCACACTATTGCTGCGGTGCACCACGAATATTTGAATCTGCAAATAACGAGGGTTTCCTGTAGTTCTGGTCTAGTTCTGGATCCACCACGGAGTGCACTGGGGGGGGCCACCCCGCATCCCCCTGCCTTGGCAATTGGCTGTAGGGGGACCCCAGGTGCCCCCCGTCCAGACCCAGGAGGCACCAGTCATGAAGCCAGGGTGAGGCTCAGGGGAGGTGGGGCCCAGCGCACTCCCTGGTGGACCCAGAAGTGGATCAGAAGTGCTTCTGGTCCACTTCCGGGTCTGCTGCCAAGTGTGCTGGGGAGCCCCCCAGGCGCCTGTGGGATGCTTCTTCCACTAGATGAAACAGCATTCTGCCATGAGTCTTCAGCTAGCAATAAGACAAAAGAGATAAAGTCATCCTCTGAAAGTTATCATTAATGAGTAGTTCATTTAGCAATAATCACATGCATAAAAGATAAGGAATGATGACTGATATACTTTTATATTTCTTCAGGTCGTTCCTATGTTAGCATCATAATTGAAGGGTAGATTTATCATAAGAGAACAATACTAACCAATGGGATATAGTGAGTTTCCATCAGAGTTCTCAATAAAAATAATAAGAATGAGACTTAACTATGACCTGTTTCTTTTTCTTTCTTTCTTTCTTTCTTTTCCTGCATCCTGACCTCTGTCCCAGTGGGTTGCTAATGATTAGTACTTCTTTCTGCACTTATATTGGAGAGTCTAGACTTCCTGCTTTGGACAGGGCTATGCATCTTCTATTGCCCACTCTACTCCTATGAGTACTTCCAAAGCTGCTGAGATACTACAGTATGTAGTAAAATGTAAGATAAATTTAGCAATCATTAGGCTTTCACAGTGTAACTTCTTGATTATTGACCATCTTCTGGTGTAGGGTACTTGTCCAATATGCCATCCAGCATAGGTGTGGTTTCTGTTGATTTACCCCTTAAGTCTGGGATGTTGAATCAGTCTCAATACTCATTATTCCACTAGTGTTAAGGAATGGAGAACTTTGTGGGGAACTTTTACATTGGGGTTGGATCTAATGTAAAGGCTAACTCCTGCCATTTAGAATAAGTCTTTGAAATCTGCCAGTGTGCAACCTTATTTTGGATATCCTATTCTAGTGAGTTTAATCTAACACTGGTCTTATGTAAGATAACCATAGTAGGAAAATAGAGGAGAAGAAATACATTTATTCAGATAGCCTACAATGTATGTGGCAGTTGGGAAAAATTTTACAATGTAGCAGAACAGAATTTAAACAATAACTCCCTCTGTCTCTTAGCACTGCCCTCTGTCCTTCCTTCCCCTCACCCCTGCTTCCCTGTCTTCTGTATCCAATGAAGAAATCCCCTGCTTACAAAAGCTTATGCATTTCTGATTTAGTTATTCTATAATGTGCAAATCTACCCTGCCTTCTTCTGTATTTGAATCACTCCTTGGCTAGGGACAGAAGTTACACACAAACCGGTTTAAGTGATCAGAAACTGGTTTAAACTTGTAACAGAACAGAAGTTCAGTGCACATAAACCACTTTCAAAATGTCCAAAACTGGTTGAAGATAAACCTGTTTGGACGTAGTATCAAACTTGACTAATTTAGGTCAACCTGGTTTATGGAAGTTCTGTCCTAGATCTCTTCCTGATTCAAGTTAACTCACGGTCCCCCAGCATCCCAGGATGCTTTGCAGCCCTGGACTATACTGTCTGCCCCAGGGGAGCAGGTACTGCCTCACCCCTCTGGTCCTTAGCCTGCTTCCTGCCTGTGTCTGTCAGTCTGTAGGGATGGGGTGGGGGAGGGAAGGGGAACTGAGCATGTGGTGGGGAGGGAAGGCCTCAGTGGTGGGGACTTTTCAGACCCTGGCAGCCATCTCCTCTCCCCCTTCCCCTTCCCAGTTGCTGATTACCCCAGTGATTGCCACAGGACAGAGGGGAAAGAAGACCCCTGGGCCAGGTGCCTGCCTGTGCAGTCCAGCATAGGGGCACCAGGGAGCCCCTGCCTTGGGGGACTCCCGCCCCACCACCCCAGCCCAGGGTCCCCCAGCCCAGTGCAGGCCCAGGGAGCTGAGGGAATTCTTCCCCTCTCAAACCACATTGCTGCTTTCCTTAGCCACTGTGAATCTCAGGCAGCTTTAGGAAGAGGAGAGAGATTCTCCTGCTCCTCCACAGCCAGTTTTGCCTTAACTGCTATGAATCTGAGGCAAAACTAATGCAGAGGAGCAGAGTAATTTCCCTCCATTCCCTGGGCTATCCCTGAGATTCACAGCAGCTAAGGCAAGGGGTTGGGTTTGGGATGGGGAAGAATTTCCTTCAGCTCCCTGGGGCTGCCTGGGGCTAGGGAACCATGGGCTGGGGTGGGGGAAACCCCACAAGGCAGGGGCTCCCTGGTGGCCCCATGCTGGGCTGCATAGGCAGGCACTTGGCCTGGAGGTCTTCTTCCTCTCTCCTGGGGCAGTGGCTGAAGCAATCAATGACTGGGAAGGGGAGAGTGGGGAATTCCCCTCAGCTCCCTAGGGCAGCCTGGACTGGGGAACTCAGGCTGGGGGAAATCTCCTGAGGGGGAGGCTTCCCCAAGGTGGCCCAGCACCCAGACAGTGGGCTTCTTAACCCCTGTGGGGGGATGGAAGGGGCTTGGGGACACTTGGCTGGACTGGCAATGGCCAGCAGACTGGGAGATATACTGTAGACTCCCCCGCCTACTGGCCTGGGTCAGTGCAGGCTTCCCCCTGCCTTTCCCAATTGAAAACTGAATATTAGTTCAGTTGGTTATGAGTTTATCTATGCAGCTTAAAGGAAGCTGCCTAGATTGAATCGAATCTGCCTTGGGCTTTTTGACTTTCTGTATTTAGCCCTTCTGTCTGATAGCCTGCTCTCTGCATGTCCTTCCATAGCATCTGATCAGTGACCTGTTCATGAAATCTTAGGCAGTTAGACTTTTCCAGTTAGTCTTTAAGATGCACCTCAACTCTACCTTCTGCCTAACTTCAGACCTGGCTAACTAAATGCTTATCTGGGTATATATGGGTATGTAATACCTGGAGAGCTCGCAAGAGGAAGTGAATGCCTGAGTCTCTTCAAATTCCATTAAGTCCAATGGGATTTAAAGATCCTGAGCACTTTGCAGGACAGATCCTCTAATGAACTGGAAGTGATTATCTTTACAAAAGCTTTTCCAGAGCTCAATTCTAGGCTTATTACTGATCTCACAGCAAGCCTTTACCTGTGTTCTATTCTTTTAGCTATCAGCACAAATATTATGGAGTTTGGATGGTACTGTGCATCCCAGTCACACATGAGTACGTGTCTTTATCTCCTTACTGTTGGTGCTGGTATAGTAGTGATTTTTGTCCCTTTCCTTCCTGCCACATTAGACACTTTTTCAACTGCTTTTTCTTTTCTATCTCTTCATTTGTTGAAGAACCAATGTTCTTTTACTTGAAATAGCCTGTCCAGCTCTTGTTTCATCTCCTTCCACCTGTTTTATCGCCAAGATCCTTAAAGTGATGCCTTCTTCCATAGTCTAGATTTCTTTTCCTCTAACCCCTGGTGTTTACATGTATGGTTCGTTAAAATTTGTCAAAAACTTGTGGCCATTAGGATAGACCTATTTTAGTTACCTATAGTTGAAAACAAATGAGATAAATGTTCTGCTGGATCTCTTCCAGTTTAATGTTAATTTCTTCCCTTTTTTATAAAAATGCCCTCACCAGGCCATTGATAGCATCCTCCTGGAGCAGTGGCCCTTAAAGATCTTCTTAAGGGTGCCACAGGATGCCATGCACTATTAGCACATTTAGGTGAGCCAAACACTTATATGTGATTCACAAGATAAACCCAGAGATTTCAAATAGCAATCCATAGTTCCAAAAACCCTCTGACCTGCTGTGGTCTTTCTGAGTTCCAGAAACAGATGAATTGCTCTATTATATTTCCGCAGTCAAAAATGAGTAAATGCTAAGAGCTGTCATTTTCCAAGGAGTGCCTTGAGTCTAAGGTTGAGAACCACTGTCCTTAAGCCAGAGGACACTTATCTTCTTTTATTATGCTTGATCATTCTAATGTAGTATCTTAAGACCTTCATTTTAGTATCAGCACAAATCAACGTTTCTCTTTCCTCACTGCTAATATTGTTATTTACTGCCTGGTAGGGCTGCATGAAGCTTTGGGCTCTGATTTGATTTAGCAGGGATTCAGCCCGATTTGGTAAAGGAATCTTTGTTTCATTGAAATACTTTTATAGATGTGCAACTGTGACCCACTGAGTTGGCAAAAAAAACCCAACTTCAGGCTCTGAGAGGGAGGGAGAAATTATTTTTTTCTCTGATGTGAGTTAATTTTGATTTTACTTTGTGAGTGCAGTGCCAGTCTATAAATGTTTTATTTCTTATTTTGTGTTTTATGTACCGTGCTGGAAAAGCACTAGCTAAAAGATGTTGTGAATGTGGAGAAAAACGAAGGACAGTCAGGGCATCACCCATTTTATGGTGTCCAAAACCTTGCACAGCTCTGAAAATATATTGCTATTCTCCTATATGATATATCTAAGAACAACCAGAAAAATGAGACTATAAGCCATGTTTGTCTTTAGGAAGAATAAGAAAATGTTGAAATTTGAATCATTCAGTTAAATATGTCTTTGGACGCCAGGTGTAAAAGCCTAAGTCTAGGAAAACCCAAGAGGAGATCTTTAGGAAGGCTTGTGAATCCCAAGTACTGGACACAGTGTTTTTTTACTGAACTGTTTTTTGTTTGTTATCATCAGTGATATGCTATCTGAATGGCCTCTTAAGGGGAGGAAATAGCATCTTGAGTCACTAAAACTGCTCTAAAAGTTTTCCTTACCGAGAGATAAACCCACATAATAGTGTTACTTAGAAATATAGTTGTCATTTAAGCCGACTTAAGCTTCCATATTTCAAGCAGAGCCTAACAAAATAAAATTAAAGAATTTGCTACTAATACATTTTTCACAAACTTAATCGTATAGTTTTGATGTTGCCTTTATTTTTTCTCCAATTTAATAGCCAACTTTGAAAACTCTACGTGCAAATGACTGAAAATATACAGAGTTCTGCAGACAATCATGTTACATGGGAAAATGCCCTGATGTGTACATACAGGTCAGGGACATATGTGGCCAAACTGGGCATATGCAAAATATATATGATTTGTCCCCAAGATGGGACTTTTAAAACTCATTCTTATCTAACACATGAATGTTCTAACTATTGAGTTCAACTAAGACTTAAAATGGTATAATTTTGTACATAATGAATAAATACACACGTGAGATTGTTGTAGAATTCTTTTATAATGTTCCATCTGCTCATAAGGGCAAAGAATGGACAAGCAGGACAAAATATATGTAAAGAAGGACTTGAATAAACTTGCATGACGTGACCAGTCTACAAATCTCTGTGAGATACTGTTATAAATATAAATCCAGCATTTTTTTTAGCCTGATAAGGTTCTATAAGGCAAGGAGTAATGGCCCACATCTGAGGAAGCAATAGTTCTGTTGTAAATGAAATAGGTAATTTTGTTTATTTTTTAAATTTCAAGTTTTGAAATCGGTCAAGTTATTGATAGAGTTTCCTCTACATTTTATGCACAGAGGTTTTTGGGTGGTGATTTTAATGCCTTCAGGAAATTCCAAGAGTTTTTCTGTTTTCCTTCTGATATTCATGACATCTATTTTGGATTTTTCCCTGCAAGGGATTGTGGACCCTGAACTGGCATGAGAGTAACCTGATCAAACATGTTCTGATTTCTTGTCATATGCTGTCAGTGCTGGGATGTGGGCAGTCAGGCCAATCAGTGATCATGGTTGTTGAACTTGGTTACAAATCAGAGCTGGAGAGGGCAACCCGAATCCAGGGACAAACTGAGTCAGGAAACCAGGAGATCAAAAGAAAAGCAAAATCCACATGTGGACCGAATTAGGAAACCAGGAGGTCAGAAAGGAGGCAGAGTGACCAGATGTGCAGTCTTATGTGAAGAGCCCTGTTGCTTAGATCCTTCCTGTTCCTCTCCTTCATCCTATGTAGGGGAAGCAGAGGGTCAGGTGGCAGGAGCCAGTCACTCAAGTACCAGAGAGTGGACAGAGACTCAGGTACTGATGGAAGCTTTGGAAAGGCCTTATCCAGCCTTTGGAAATGTGAGCAAGGTGGTGGGTTGGGGTAGATGGCTGGTCAGGTTGAAGCCCTGGATTTAAGGCTACAGGCCTGACACACCTTCATACTGTTGTTATAGTATGAACTTTCTTACAGTTAAAATCTTTTTGCAAAGCCTGGAAAGGAGCATGGATGTGAACATCTAAAAAACCAACCTGAGTGATCTCATCATGCTAGTTTGTAAGGAAGGAAGTTCCATCAGGCATGAACATAACAGTGAAAAGGGCTAAATTCAAAGGCACGGATGTTTTAAAGGCATTTAGATTCATGAAACAAACGAGAGTTAGGTGCTTAAATATTTTTTAAAATATGGCTCAAGGTGCTGTTAAGTATACTGAGTAAATTAAAAATATTTTTCCACACACTCTTAATTTCTCTGATGCATTTTTAAGAACTGGT
>NW_005842130.1:2059897-2093155 GCF_000455745.1 Alligator sinensis | reverse complement strand
GAGATAATAACTAGTGCATAGAGTGTACAGAATAACATCTTTCTTTACAGAAAACTTAAATTGTGGTTACAGTATTGAATTTTTTCTGCTTTAATGCCCAAGTTCTTCCAGCATAACTCCAAAGACTGACCAAGAGCATCACCTATAATTTCTAGTAATATTTTTCTTTGGACTTGTATCATTTAATTCGTTTTCCCTTCAATACAGGTCAGATGACAACAAAGGAAGGATGTTACAGAGATATGCGTGTGCAAGTGGATAAATCTCTTTGCAGCCCTAAAAGCCAGCCAGTGACTGGAGTCATCCCTTGTAAAATGGCAGCTTGCCCTCCCAGGTAATGAGCAAACTTATTTTAAATACTCATGTTTAATAACGTGTGCTGTTGAATGGCATATACCGAACTTCATGATTCCTGATATCTGAAGGTAAATAAAAAGATGAAATTGTAGAAGCCATCTCTTTTTATTTTTTAAGTATGAGCTAGTTCAGGAAAAACTTGAATAACTTTGAGCAATCTTGTAAATTAAGAAATAATGTCACTAAATTAAAAAGCTTTTTCTGCACAAGTATATAGTATGTTTTCACCCTTTTTTAGTGATGATGAAACTTGCTGTATTCATCCCACTCTAAAACAGCATACTGGGTAGTGATTATTGCCCAGTAATAAAATATCTAAGTGGAAAAAACAAGTTAAGAAGCATAGGAAAAGAAGGCTGGAAGGCAATGTCGAGCTTATTGAGTTCAATCCACTGCAGTTGCAGGTCACCACGTGAGCCTTCGTCACTTTTTTTATTTGTTTCGTCGTATCTGCCCTTGACACACTCTCTCATGTTACTGAATCATAGAAAGTGTTCGCTGTCACATGTATCCAAAGGTTTTTTCTATTCTGGTTTTAAAAGGGAGCTTCCATGTTTTTGACAAATTAATTTACAATTGAATTTCTTCAAATTCTCAGCTTTGGGTTTATGTGTTTTATTTGTTTCTTTCTTTAATTTCATCCAATTTACAGCCTATTTCACCATCCTAAATGCTTCCTCCCTTGTAGGCTGTCACCACATTCTTAGAGGTAAAGGAAACACATTATAAGTATGTAGCTTTTTAAATGTTTCCTTATAATCTAAGTTATAGTTGCAGCAAATATCATTTTTCTTCTTCTCTTGGTTGTCTCTGCCTGTCAGCATGTGTCAAGTTGTCTGGTGATTAGTAGAGTTGGCTATCTTCCTCCTCCAACTTCAGTCATGTAAACAGTTTTATATCAGGAATCATTTTCGCTCAGTATCACACCTTTATTTAGAAATGTTCTGTATCAGCTGGACGTAATTTAAGGTGATCTATAGTAGACTCAGATTCTGGGGCAGGGAACACATAACTGCTCACGTAGGTTCTTAACCTGCATACAGGACCTCCACCTAATGCAGTAGGTATATGATCCCATTAGGGGAAATGCCTTGCTGGACTTGGTGTTAGCTACAGGGGATGACCTGATGGGGAATCCAAGGTAATCTAAGGGATAGAGACCATCGATTGACTGAATTCACTATCTGACGAAGGGTGGGTAAACTAACCAGCAGGGCTGAAGTGCTAGACTTCAGAAATGCTAACTTCAGTGTGCTTAGGAGATTAGTTAGTGAGGCTTTAAAGCTCAAGAGCATTGGCAAAATGGGGGTCCAGGGTGGGTGGTCATTCCTCAAGGGAGCAATCCTATGGGTGCAGGAGGAGGCAATCCCATTGTGCATAAAAGGGGGCAAAGGGGCCAAGAAGCTCTCTTGGCTGAATAGGGAAGTCCAGAAAAGCCTAAGGGCAAAAGAAAGAGGTATACAGGTTGTGGAAACAGGGGGTAGCTACCAAGGAGGAGTATACCTCCCTGGCTTGCACTAGCAGGGAATCAGTTCAGAAGGCAGAAGCAGAATTAGAACTTAGGCTGGCGACAAAAATTAAGGACAGCAAAAAGTCCTTCTTCAGGTATATAGGGAGCAAAAGGAAGGCACAGGGTAGCATAGGACCACTACAGGACAAACTATGGCAATTGGTGACAGAAAGAGGGGACAAAACTGAGCTCTTCAATGAGTTCTTTGCATCTGTATTCCTAGACACAGACCAAGACAAATCTCCCAGTTGGATCATAGATAGACACAGGAGGGACACCAGTGTACCAACTATTAGCACAGATGTAGCAAAGGGGCACTTGGAGGAGGGGCTGGATGTGTTCAAATCAGTGGGCCCTGATGAGCTTCATCCAAGAATGCTGAAGGAATTGGCCAGTGTCATAGCAGAGCCACTGTCATGGCTGTTTGAGCACTCATGGTGCTCCAGTCAGGTCCCAGAGGACTGGAAAAGGGCCAGTGTGGTCCCTATTTTCAAGAAGGGAGGAGGGAGGAACTGGGAAACTATAGGCCAGTTGGTCTCACCTTCTTCCTTGGGAAAACTCTGGAAAAAATCATTAAGGATCACATTTGTGGGAGCCCAGCAGGGGAAATAATGCTGAAAGTAAATCAGCACGGGTTCACTGCAGGTAGATCCTGCCAGACTAACCTAGTTTCTTTTTATGACCAGGTCACAAAATGCTTAGATGCAGGAGTCAAGGTAGATGTAATCTACCTAGACTTTAAGAAGGCCTTTGATACAGTATTTCATTCTGTTTTCTTAAGTAAACTGACAGGCTGTGATGTAGATGATTACATGGTTGGGTGGGTGGCAAATTGGCTTAGGGGTCGCATCCAGGGAGTGGTGGTGAGGTGCACGGGTCGATATTGACTTGGAAAGATGCGGGCAGTGGAGTCCTGCAGGGCTCAGTCCTTGGATTGGTGCTATTCAATGTCTTCATCAGTGACTTGGACAAAGGCAGAAAAAGCACCCTGTCCAAGTTTGCAGATGATACCAAATTATGGGGCAGAGTTAATACACCAAGGGTAGGGAATGGATCCAGGTGGATCTGGACTGGTTGGAAAAATGGGCAGATTGAAATAGGATGCGGTTCAACAAAGACAAGTGCAAAGTGCTGCACCTGGGCAAAAAGAACCACAAACACACTTACAGGCTGAGGGATGACTTTTTCCACAGCACAGCAGCGGAAAGGGATCTTGGAGACATAGTTGACTCCAAGATGAACACGAGTCGTCAATGTGACGAAGTGATCAACGAGGCTAACCCCACTTTATCATGCATTACCAGATGCATGACAAACAGGTCCAGGGAGGTGATGCTTCCCCTCTGTGTGTCCCTGGTCAGGCTGCAGTTTGAGTACTGCATCCAGTTTTGGGCACCGCACTTCAAGGGGGATGTGGAGAATCTTGAGAGGGTTCAGAGGAGGCCACTCATATGGTCAGAGGCCTGCAGGCAAGGCCCTACGAGGAGAGATTGAGGGACCTAGATCTCTTCAGCCTTCGCAAGAGAAGGCTGAAAGGTGATCTTGTGACTGGCTATAAATTCATTAGGGGAGGGCACCAGGGAATAGGAGATTCTCTATTTACTAGGGTACCCCCTGGAGTAACTAGGAACAATAGCCACAAATTGACGGAGAGCAGATTTAGGTTGGACATTAGGAAGAACTTCTTCACAGTAAGAGTTGCCAGAATCTGGAATGGGCTTCCAAGGGAGGGGGTGTTCTCCCCTACCCTGGGGATCTTCAAGAGGAGACTGGACAAGCACCTAGCTGGGGTCATCTGACCCCAGCGCTCTTTCCTGCCCAAGGCAGGGGGGCGGAATCAATGACCTACTGTGGTCCCTTCCGACCCTAACATCTATGAATCTATGAACAGCAAATACTGCTATCAATTGCACTGATTTAAGTGTCTTAAGAAAAAAGAAGAGATAGGTGTGAAGCTATCATTAATAATGATTATGCATCAGGAAGCTACTGCTTACAAGACAACAATGAAAGGTTGTTACAGGAACACAACACAGTCAGGGAAGAATACATGGTAGGAGTGTCAACCTATCTAACATGGTAGGTTATTGTAGAAAGAATAAGTTAAGGCAGCGTGGCTTCCTGGATATTGAAAGCAATGAGTAGTCAAATTATGGAATATGGATTGTTTTTTATTATAGTTCATATAAATAAGTCTTTCTATGACCAATATATCTCTACAGTATTCATAATCTGAAGTAGGGATAAAAAGTGGTGACCCTGGACTCCTGTAACAACTCTAGCAATATTTGGGAGAAAAGATTACCCGGTTTCCTAATATGTCAATATTATAACAAAGCTGCAGAAATTCAAGATTCTGTTCCTCTACTGGTAGTTTTTTCTGCATCTAGACAGACCCCCCGAAGTATTCAGGTTCTCCATGGGTGCACGTGTGAGTGTGAGCTTTTCATTTAAGGTTTGGGCATCAGTTTGTACCGGAAGAGTTTAAGATCCAATTGTGTTTACAGTCAGTATTCATTCCAGGAAGCATAGTGGAAGAATCCTATTGTGAAGAGAATAATTCCTTATGTTGTGTTAATTTTGGAGCAGATTTTGCATGGGAGTTGTTAGAATTCCACTGTACCTGTCTTTCCATCACACATTTGCCTCTGAAGCAAGAGAGGACAATGCTGCAGAGGCAGTAGATCCATCCCTCAAGTCATGGTGGGTAAGCAAAGAGTGATCTTTGCCTGGAAGGTCCCTCTTAGTGCAGCTCCAAGGGAAACAGTCTTCCAGAGTGACTTTTATAGTCACAATATTAAATGAAGACTCTTAGTTTATGCCTGGATTGTGGAAGGCAAGGTTTTAAAAGCTCAAACAGCAGCAATGAAATGCATTGCCCCTGTTTGAGAATACCTTCAGAATATTTAACAAAGAATGCTGTTTAGGGAAGAAGTATATTTTTTCCTGAGAGAAATATGGGAATTCTTACTCAATAGTGGTTTCTAAATTATTTTTCCTTTTTTCGGTTTTGATTTAAGTCAAGCTTCATTTTCAAAACACACACGTGTTGTTCTTATCAAAATGTCTGAAGTTTGTTGTGAGAATTCTTAGCTGAAGACTTTAAAAAGAAAACTGAAGATGTCCCCAGTTATTTGTTATATTGCCTTAAGAATGGGCCTCACACTCTCGAAGTCAATGTCAAACTCCTGTTATTGGGAGGGGGGAGTAGGATAAAGCTCACAAGTGCATGGCTAATAATCTCAGTGAAAAAAATAGTTAAACTCACAAAAAGTGCTACAGAATGTAATTAACCCACTCTGAAATGCATATAGTATTAATCCACTTGAAAAGGCATGATTCAAGGCAAATTTGTCATGAGTAGCTGTTGCTGAAAGTTTGAAGCAAGATTTCAAGAGAGAAGTCTTTGCGTGCTATAAGCAAGAGTATATTTGTTTTTAATTTAAATGAAATATAAAAACTGCTGGGCAGTTTAGAAACTCTAAACCTTCTTTATGTGCATACCTTTCAATGCTGACAGTGTGGAAGGCTCACAATGTTGGATTTTTATCAAATGTGGAATCATTAGACTAATGAAATCCTACTAGGTCATAAATCTCTGAAGTAGGGTGTGGAATGCTTTCAGTTCAGGATTCTTGTTCTAAAATGAAAATAGTTTTAAAATGTCTGAAAGGCTTCTGACAGCAAGAATATTTTAGCTAAATAATGAGGTGTTGGCAATCCTGAGTCTCTTTCTAGGGGATGGATATAAGCCAGCAACCTATTTCCTGTACTCTCTTCTCCAACCTAGACTCACCTCCATATCATGATGAGACCAGGCAAACCATAATAGAGTGGCCATCTTACTGGGTTTCTAGTTCTCAAACTCTTGTTTCAGCCTGGGATAAAGTACTTTCATAGCTCATTTCTGAAATGTATGACCCCCCAAATTGTCATTTTACTATGCTTTTGATTTCCCTAACCTTCCTTAATAAAGCAATCTTCTGCAGCTTGCTTTCAGTAAATATCTGCTTTGCTTTATGTTTGAAATATAAATGTTAGCTATCTTTTAGGGCCAGTCTCATTTAGACAAGCTATGCAGAGAAAATAAGTTCCAAATCTTGGGCTATGAACTGTTTATTTCCTGTTTAATAATGATTTCCACAAAGCATACTTGAAAAAACTGAACAAACTGCGAACAATGGTTTCTTTCCATTATGCAAGTACATGCATACGCTGTTCCTTGCTGCTCCTCACACCTGAGATCTTAGTGTCAGAGTCAGGAAGGGAGTTTTCCATACTGGTTCCTTCTGCTTGGCTCCCAGGCACTGAAGTTGAGGGCAAGGAGTTTGCCCCCTGCCTACCAGCTGCACAGCTGAAAAGCCAGGCTAGTTGGGAATCAGGCTTGCAAGCCCAGCTCTGGGCTGCAACCATTTCCTCCTGCTTCCCTCACCACTCAGCTGAGTGGTGAGGGTGGTAATTTTTAAAGCTGGCAGGGGTGGAAGCCTCCCAGCCCCTCCAGCTTCCCCTTGTGCCCCTGCAGCTCAACTTGGGTGGTGATTTAAAAACCAGAAGGTCTGGGAGCTGGGCTTAGGGGCCTCTGCACACTCAGCTCCCAGCCCCTCCAGATTCCCTCTGCCACGTGCACTGTCTAACTGACCCAGAACAGAGTTAGGTGAGGCAGACTGCTTTATGAACCCATTGTGTGTTCATACCTTGAATACTGTGGCCAGTTTTCATCCTCATGCCTCAAAGAGGGTATAGAAGAACTAGAGAAGGTAGTGAGAAGGGCATAAGCATAATTAGTCATATGGAGGAGCCTCCATGTGAAAACAAACTAAAGAGGCTAGGCCTGTTCAGTTTAGAAAAGAGACACTTCAGCAGGGACTTGATAAGGGTTTATAAAATACTAACTTCTGAGGAGAAAGTAAATAGGGATTTATTATTTACTGTCGCTCAAGACAAAAACTAGGGGTCACAAAATGAAACCAGTAGGTAGCAAGTGTATAACCAACAAAAGAAAGTTCTTTTTCACATAGCATGTCATTACAGTATGGAACTCATTGCCACAAGATGTGGAAGCTGACAGGTGAACCAGATTCAAAAAGGTATTGGAAAAATTCTTGGAGGAAAGGTGCATCAGTTAGAACTGAATTAGAACTTCCTCAACCTTAAATGCCGGAGGCTGCAACTGGGAAAAGAATGGACAAAAACCCTGGTTATATACTGTTCATTATCTCTTTCAGCATCTATTCTCTGCTACTGTGTGACACAGTATACTGGGCAAGATGGACCTTTGGTCTGACTGAGTATATGGCAGTTCTTATGTTGTCATGTAGTTTAAGTAAAGGAAAGACTTCCTTGTTTTTGAATGCATATTTTAGTTCTTTCACCTTGACTCTACTGTTTGTCTTTTAAAATCTTGCCTATAACATATAGAAAAGAATATATAATGAATACCAAAGGCAAGGTTGTTGCTTCATAAATGTAGGCCTTGATCCTAAAAAGACCGCCTTACTTAAATAACTTAATTCACCCGAATGGTCCCATTTAAGTAAGATGATCTGCTAATGTATGAAAGGTCACTGTTTACAAGGGCCTTAGGGTTTACAGACTAAATGAGTGAGTTTGGCAATTGCATGTTGCAGTGCTCATTTTCCTATGAATAATGGTGATTTGTAGTTCAGTGTGTTCCTCTGGATTATTGAGGCCTGGTTCTCATAATGGAACCCCAGGGAGTAAATAGTGGTGTAAGGCTAACCCTTCTCCCAGTGCCACTGATGGGTAATCAGGACTATCTCTTCTTTACAGAGCATCTTTTGGTTACTTCACTCATTGAGTGAAATATTACAGGGAGGGAAATGTCTTTCATCTCATCATTGACCTATTTGATTCCATCATGTTCTGTTTTACTGCAACCAAAGATATAGCAACTTATGAAATACACTTTGATTAGGTTAGTCTGTGTGTATTTTACACAAAACCAGTAAGCACTGCCTGTGGTAGAGGCTGCTGGATGCTTTCCATGTTAAGGCCTCTGTTTTCAGTTGCTAATAACTTTACCAAAGTATCGTAAAAGTTGACATTTTCTAAGCTTAGGCATCAAACTTTATCTTCATGTACATTTTTTAGTTCAAGTGAAAACAGTTTGGCCATTTGTCAAAAAGAGGCTAAAGGAAATGTCTCTTGTTCCTTTGGGGCAGGGAGGAGGGAAGAGTTCCTACAGTCTCTAACGAATTCTTTGCGTTCATATTCCTGAACAGGGACCGGGACATCTCCCCCGCTAGAATTGTGGACAGACCCAGGGGAGGCACCACCATGCCTAGGGTCAGGGATGACCTAGTTAGGGAACTTTTGGAGGGGCTGGACATGTTTAAATCAGTAGGTTCAAATGCTCTTCACCCGAGGGTGCTGAGGGAATTGGCAGGTGTCATAGCAGGGCCCCTGGCATGGCTCTATGAGCGCTCGTGGGGCACTGGCCAGATACCAGAGGATTGGAAAAGGGCCAATGTGGTCCCCATTTACAAGAAGGGGAGAAAGGAGGACCCCAGCAATTATAGGCCAGTCAGTCTTACCTCGGTCCTTGGGAAGACCTTTGAGAAAATTATCGAGCACATCTGCAAGGGCTGAGCAGAGGAGGTAATGCTCAGGAGCAACCAACATGGGTTCATTGAGGGCAGGTCCTGCCTGTCTAACCTTGTTTCTTTTTATGATCAGGTCATAAAGTCCGTGGACAAGGGTGTCAGGGTGGATGTCATCTTCCTGGACCTTAAGAAGGCCTTTGACATGGATTCCCACCACATTCTTTTTAAAAAACTAGGCGACTGCGGCACTGATGCCTACGCAGTCAGATGGGTGGCAAATTGGCTAGATGGTTGCACCCAGAGAGTGGTGGTGGATGGGTTGTTTTCGACCTGAAGGGATGTGGGCAATGGAGTCCCCCAGGGCTCGGTCCTGGGGCCTGTACTGTTCAACATCTTTATCAGCGATCTGGATGTGGGCATGGAATGCATGCTGTCCAAATTAACTGATGACACCAAGTTGTGGAGTGAGGTGGGCATGCTGGAAGGGAGGGACAGAATCCAGCTAGATCTAGACAAATTACAGAGGTGGGTGGATGAGAATAGGATGGAATTCAACACAGACAAGTGCAAGGTGCTGCATCTAGGGAGAAGGAATCAGCAACATACCTATAGGCTGGGGAACACCCTTCTTGTCAACACAGTGGCAGAAAGGGATCTTGGAGTCATTGTTGACTCCAGGATAAACATGAGCTGCCAATGTGAGGAAGAGGTCAGCAAGGCTAACCGCACCTTGTGCATCCACAGATGCATCACAAGCAGGTCCAGGGAGGTGATCCTTCCCCTCTATGCGGCATTGGTCAGGTCACAGGTGGAGTACTACATCCAGTTCTGGGAGCCATACTTCAGGAGGGATGTGGCCAGCATTGACAGGGTCCAGAGGAGGGCCACTCGCATGGTCAAGGGGCAGTGGGGCAGGCCCTATGAAGAGAGGCTAAAGGGCCTGAACCTGTTCAGCCTCCACAAGAGAAGGCTGAGAGGGGACCTGATGGCCATTTACAAACTCACCCAGGGGGACCAGCGGCAATCAGGGGAGGCTCTGTTCCCCCGGGCATTACCTGGGCTTACTAGGAATAATGGCCACAAATTGTTAGAGAGAAGGTTCAGGCTGAACATCAGGAGACATTACTTTACAGTTAAGGCTGCCAGGCACTGGAATGGGCTCTTAAGTGAGGTGGTACTCTCTCCTACCTTGGGGGTCTTCAAGAGGAGGCTGGACAGATATTTGGCTGGTGTGATATGACCCCGGCACCCATTCCTGCCCGGGGCAGGGGGTTGGACCTGATGATCTGTTTAGGTCCCTTCTGACCCTAAGCACATTTAAAGTCTTTTCATTGAGAAGTACTAAAACTCTCCTGCCTTGGAACAGGGAGTAGACATTTTAAACACTAACAGTTTTCTTTACTGCAAATTCTAAGCATTCTCCCCCACCCCCCAGGGGTTGGTTTTAAAGTGAAGGAGGAATCAAAGTGGGGTGCAATTACACCAATGCACTGCCCCTGCCTCCGTGCAGTTCTCTTTCAGCAGAATTCATGCTTGACACAGCTGTACTGGTGCTATCTGAGTTTACCTACATGATTGCAGTAGTGGCTTACTTAGATACAAAATCAGGAGATAATGTAAGGGTCTCCTTCAACCAAAATGTAGTTTCTGCTACATGGGAAGCTAGAATAATATTCCTCAGAGTCATTCTTAGGCTTCCACTGTATGTGCTCTGGCCTTTAGTTGCTTTGATAGTGTTAGAGAGATCTTGTAGTTACAAGAATTTTTTGGAGGGTGATATTTTGTATTGGACCAACTACATAGCTGAGAGAGACCTAAGGCGACTTTTTGGGCACGGGATATCCTTCCTGAGGAAAACTCGTTGAAGATCTTGCTCGACTGAGAGAGAGGTTGCTGTCTGTGTTGGTCTGAAGTCAGACAGAAGGCAGGGCAAGGTGGCATCTTACAAATTAACTGTTTCACAGAGGCATAAGCTTTCATAAACAACATCATACCATCTGATGAAGTAGGGTAGTCTGTTGCCTAAGAAAGCATATGCCTTGCTGAACAAGCTGGTCTTTAAGGCGTCACCCTACCTGCCTTCCAGTTATACAGTTCATCCAATGAAAGATACTACCCAATAAAGCTTTGCAAGTTCTTGTAAATTAAACTGAACAAAGGGATGAACAGTTGCAGTGCTGCAAGAATAAGTAAAACATTCAGATTAGATGCACTGAATAGTTGCTACATTTAAGATGAGACTTGATTGTAACTGATTGGGTTGAACATCCTGAGAAATGACATCTTTAGGTATTTTCAGATGCTTGTGTTTTGCTCTTGGTCCCCTGGGAACACCTCTAGGTAATTTAGGGATTTAACCTCCTCATACCTATATAGTTTTGCAGTCACAGCAAATGCTTGGAATATGTAAACTATTATATCATGGGCCCTTGTACACATATAGTATCTTACATCATCCCTGTGCACTTTCTTAAGTTAAAAAGACATTATAATGCTGTCTAAACTATCCAGACACTTTTTCTATGTTTTGCATCTGATATCTTAGAAGACATTACGATACACCCTGCAGTGTTTGGCTTCAGGCCCACTTTAAACATTTAAACCAGCTGAGCCAGTGTATGAAGTCTATAAATATGAAGTTGCAATACAGCAAAGTTGGCTGTTTGATGGCTGATCATATGTGAAACTCATTACGCCCAAATGGCTGTATTTACATTACATTGCACTGGCAGACTGATAAAAAAAAACATTGTTATTACATTCTAATGAATGATAATAGTTTATTTATCTTACTGCTGTTACTAGTTATTTTACAGTGACGGATTTTGTCATGAAGCCAGTTCACTTGTCTCTTTCCCAAAATGTCTTTGCTAGAATTGAAGGGAAAAAATACAACAGCATAAAACTATCCTATATCCAGTTAAGCACATTCATTAGTGCTTTGCTGAACTTTAAGCAGAAGGTCTTTCCCCTTGACTTCAGTGGGAACATTCATGTGCTTAAGTGATCTCCTGTACCAGGTCCAGGGTACATAGGACTCCAGAGAATTAAGATATTAGCATACAAATTGTATCTGTAGTATATGACATGTAAAAGGACAATTGTTGAGTTACATCAGGAGAAAATGATATGCATTAGTGAATTTAATGAGAGAGGGGAAAAAAGGAACAATCCAGGAGTGTGAAAGAGATTATGGCAACTCATAGAAAAGACTAAGGCATGAATTGTACGTCATCAATATGGAGTTTGGATGTAGACATGGTTTGGCAGTGTCACAAAAAAAAAATTGAAGATCGCCTTCACAAGCAGCAAATGAAGGTTCATAACCGGTTGACTCAGTAGGGACTAGGTAATAGAAGGATTCTTTTTCAGGCCTCCATTTCTGCTCTTACACTTCCTTGGCAATAGGTTAAAAAAAGAGTGAAGAGAATTCACACAATGGTCTGCAGACATAATTACTTGGAGGTAGAAAAGTGTCTACAAAAACATAGGGCAGGGCTGAAAAGCAAGTCCGGTTGGTTAGAAAAATAATTAGGGTCAGATTCCATGTCAACAATAGGATGAGTAAGTGGACTTCAGTGCTAAAGTGTGATTCTATTCCATTGTGTTCAAGTCCATTGAAAACTGTTCAGACAGAAGGTGTGTGTATTCTCCACCTCCTCCTCTTCACTGCTTTTTTGTGACTCAGTCTTAAGGGTCAGGTGACGGTGTATTACAAAAGTAGATGCATTAACCACATATATAGAGAATGCTTAAAGTTGTTTGGAAAATAGGATATAGGTTTCACACAAATATGGTTATGTTTGTATCAACATTTTTAGATTTTCTGGCTTGATGTTTGAAATTTTCTTAATTCACAGTGTTTGGGTCTTTTCTTCTATCTCTACACTCACTGCTTCCCCTTCTCCCATCCCTCACCCAATCTTGCCTCAAAGACTTGTCATCTTTCAGCCTAGTGTGGTTAAGACACACTAGTTTCTTTAGCCAGGGGCACACAAGAGTGATATGCCTAACATCCTGTCCAGATACCTTTGACTCCCCATCCCAAAACGACCAGTTGCCCACTTACAGTTGGGTCAACTGGGCATTGACCATCAGCATGAGTCTGGAGCTATAGCAGGGTGCATTAACTCTTCTGTCACTGCATCCTTCTCACTAGGTAGAGATAAGTGGGAAATATTTCTAACGTGATCTGGGCAAAATAAAAGATAAGCTCATATTTATAGTAAATTAAAAAATAAGAATTGAAGATGAGTAGAAGCAAAATATGCAGCAGTGTAAGAAAGTATACAATGAAGTCCAGAAATTAGGTCATGTTATATACGCTGTAAAAGAATCTGAAATGATTTGTAATTACCTTAAGAAAGAGGAAGATCGACTAAAATGAAAAACAGAAGTATATGTAATCTTGATACATTCAGACTTATCAACAGCACTATCCCTGTTAAGAAGTAATTTTACACCATGGACTTTTTTTTAAACTTAGCAACCAGGAAACGCTCTAAGTTTTATTTTTAAAATAAGCTTGACGTGTGAGTTTATCTTCCAGTTAGCCTGCAGATGTCTAGTGTCATAACCCAAGGGTATGATTTTGTATGTGCTTCGGCACTGCAGAATTATTTCCCGCCACGAGGAGCTTTCTTTGCAAGGTGCAATTCTCAGATGCATGGAGAAAACCCCGGTGCAAAGGAGATCCCGCCATTCGCATGCAAATTTGTGTCCCACTATTGGCCAGTTCTAAATTATTCCCACGTGGTGGCTAGCGATTGGCTTGCTAGCCGTATAAGAGGCTTGAGCGGTTTCCTCCCAAGTTGGAGAACTCCGAGGAGAACCCCGCAAGGGAAGACTCCGTAACCATCTTGTGGAGAACTCTAAGTGCGCCGTGGAGCTTAACAAACCCCGCGTGTGCCTTAGAGGAGGATACAGGGGCCTGATCAACCTCTAGCCTCTCCCCGTCGCCACCTAATCCTTTGACGTACCCTTCCCTGCACGCTCGTTCCATGGAGCCTAACAAGCTTTGTGTGTGTGTGTATCCAGAGCTCTGCCCGAGTTATTTCAAGAGGCTCGAGTTTTTCTACGGGTCTTGTTCGTACGAGTTTTGTAACTGCAACTTAAGCGAAGTTTTCTCCTGCCTGCACCGCGACCATCTACGGTGTAAGTAAAATAATCTTTAATCAACCGCTACACGTCCGTGCCTAATTCTAGTCCACCAGCCTGCATTCCCCGACCCACATGCCAGGGCTGCTGGCCACAGCCCGCCGCGCCCCCCCGAAGGCCTCTGACTGCTCCCGGCCCGCACATCTAGTAGTGCTGTAGATGTCTAGTAGTGATCAAATGAAAAAAGTTTTTGGCGAGATGGACCTCAAATAGATGTTTAATATTGGGTTAGTTTATTTGATTTTAGAGCATTCAACTATCTACCATTTACATGTGTTCCTTTCCTGTGTAAAAATGCAAGGTGTAGTTTGTGATACTTACTCTTCAACTTTGATTCCATGTTATAACACCAGAATTTAGGTTGGTAAGGTGATAGTTTTTATATTCTTTGCACCGCATAATTATTAAATATTGTTTCTTTCTAGTACTGTTTTTGTAAAAACATTAACATTCTGGTTCTTCCTTTATCTAGTTAAGATCTTCATCTATATAGATTTAGTTTCTTCAGGGTTACAAAGCTCTTATGTTTCTACTTAAGTTGTTACTGTGATATACTGTATTTACTCAAATATAAGATGACCCTGATTATAAAATAATCCTCCAATAATTAGACTCTTATATAGAAAATTTATAAAGTTGTTATAATTTTCCAGGTATAGAATTTAATTGTTGGAGGTTTGCTTTGCATTTTTCCCCTCCCATTGCTACAACTGGAGGGAGGAGGAGGGGTCAGGTGGCCACCTTGCCCTCTTTCCCCACAACTTCATCCCCCTGCAGTCCTTCCCCTCTCCCCTTGCTTTCACACCATGCTCTTCCTGAGCACATGGAAGTGAGGGGCAAGTTTGAAAACACTGATTTTGAAATAAACAGGCCTATAGTAATTTGCAAAAAGGCAAATTACTATGGGTATCCATAGACTTTGTTCATCCAGGATTGATGCATTTTACCTTTTTTGAACTGCTGCAAGTTTTAGCACAGGTATTCCATAAACATGCTTTCAAGCAGCACTTGTGCACCTACTTACATATAGTACAAACTTTTTTGGTTTTTTTAAGGAAAATTTTTTGTCCCCCAGATCAAATTAGCCAAATCAGGTCCAAATCCATTTGATTTATGCAAGAACCGTATGTGTCCGTGCTACTGGCAAGTATCCTCCACCCCAGCCTGTGGCTTCAGATGCTTCCAAATCCTTTGGCAGCATTCTACATGCAAGCCCAAGCCTAGAGGCTTGGGGTTCGGATACCCCTGAGTTTTGCTTGCCCTCAGCCATGTGGCCGCAGAAGCAAGCTAGGGAGGAGTTTCCCATTTCCATAAAGTTGGCATGTAGCTGAGATCCTCCCACTGGCAGCTGGCCAGTGGGAAGCTAACTATGAGGCTATCATAGGAAGTCCTGTATGTAACCAGACAAGGGTGCAACCTTCTACTACACAGTGTTAATTTAATTGTGTTTCCTCAGTCACAGTATTCCCCTGCCACCATCGTGGTCATGGTATGTCCCCTTCCATGTAACTATCTATGCATGATATAAATTCAAAACAAAAGGCTCATGATTTACTATTTAGTTAATTGGGCTGGGCCACAGTAGAGTTAACAGCATTTCAAGCGATGGTGATCCCACAGCTTAGCACTGCTCAATAGAGCTGTGCAAAATTTCAACAGATGTTTCATTTCAAAGCTGTTTTGATGCGTTGATGCGTTTCAAGCTCGAAACACTGAAATTGAAATGAAACAAAAGGCTTTGAAACAGCTTCAAAATGAAACAAGATCACTCAAAACATTTCAAAACTTTTGAAGCTGGGCTTGCTGCAGCTAAACAAACTAAGGAGAGGGAGGGGGAAGTGGGGGGGGAAGGACTGCTCTCTGATATTGACAGCTAGCTCCCTGTTTGATTCTCTAGGTCTCTGATTTAGTTCCCCAGCTCTTCCCGGGGGGCGTGGGTCATCTGTGCATGGGGTTTAAGCACGCTGCCATTGAAATTCAGCACGCAGATCTGGGGGCCTATGCCCCCTGGGAAGAGCTGGGAAAATGATCAGAGAGCTTGAGGAATCAAACCAGGGGCTGGGGAACTGAACTGGGAGTTCCCAGTTGGATTCCCCAGCTCTCTGATCTTTCCCCCACCTCTCTGATCACTTCCCCCAGCTCTTCCCAGGGGGTGTGGACCCCCAGATGATGCAGGATGACAGCAGGCTGCTGCTGCTGGCTGGGACCGGCACTGGGCACAGCCCATGCTGAGTACTGGGAAGACTAGTGCTGGCGCTGGCTTTAGCTGGCAGCAGCAGCATGCTGTCATCCCACACACAGATCTGGGGGCTCACACCCCCTGGGAGGAGTCTGGCACAGTCCTGCAGCCCTTCTGGGGGACATGGGCCCCTGGATCTGTGTGTGGGATGATGGCAGGCTGCCACTGCTAGCAAGTGATACCAGTTTTGCAGTTTGAGGTGCAATTTCCTAGAAACCCCTGCATCTATAGCCTTGAAAAGTGGCAAGCTTTATGCCCTCAGAACGGGGTACCACTCCTGCAATTTTCATCTGAATCAGGCAAGAAATGACAAATATATAGGCATTTTCATGATTCCCCATTATAGCCATTGGGTGAAACGTTGAAACGCATTGAAACAGCGAAACAGTTTCAATTAAATGAAATGGAACAGTGCTCCAAAATGCAACAAAACAAAACACTGTTCCTTCAAATGGGGAAATGGAAGTCGAAACAGAATGATGCTGTTTCACACAGCCTTACTACTCAGTATGTGTGTGCACTCCAGATACCCTACACAAAGGATTAATGTGCTAATTAGCCCCCACTCGTGGCTGGAACCAGATGTTCTTGTCATGACTCCTGGGAAGCCTCCAAAAATTTATATGCAGATGAGGAGATACAGGGCAACCTGGTCTGGCTCTACTTCGTGGAGGGTGGAGCCACACATGAACAACTGGTGCCTCCCAAGACTGGGGAGTGGAGGGCACCATGGCAGCAAATGGGGACCACCCACAGCCATTAGTGGTGGTGAGCGGGGACCGCCCACAGCCGCTGGCATTGGCAAGTGGGGACTGCCCATCCGTGTCAGTAGTGGGCATCGAGCAGGGACCACCTATCAGTGTCAGCGGCGGCCAATCTCGGGGGAGGGGGCACATGCCCCCCATGCCTCCCCCCATGTGCCATCTATTGAGCCACACTAATTATATGTGACAGGCTGAGATGGGGGGACAGCAGAGAGTATTGTAGGTGAACTGTTTGGGCCTGGTTTGGTGATGTTTGCCAGACATTTAAGAGTGGTGAAGAAACAAGAATTTTGGATATGGGAAAGAAAGGCACAACTCAGCTGTGAGAGTGAAGAGGAAGTTGAAATGTCTTTAATGCAGTGGCTCACTATAATTGTAAGAGAAGTCAGCACTGGTGGGAACTGAGCACAGTGGGCACTACCATATATTATTTTCAGGTGGGCTGCAGTAACCTAGCCTTGTGGTAGGTTCCTATCAGTATATTTGCACAATATAGGCGACATATTTTATAGTCATGCTCAATGGTGGCTGCATTTAATCACTTTTGGCAGCAGTTTAATGATAGACAATGTGTGTAGTGAGGTTACCTTGTATGCAAATGTAAGACCAGGAGCATTTTCCCCCATGCTGATTTGGAGGAAAAACCTTGTCTTAGATTTAATTAAATAAGGCACCTTATGACTGAAATAATCATCAGTCAATCAGACTCTCAGTCCATTGTATAGAAAACAACAGAGGCACCATAATATCTGCTCTGTTAGAGAGGGCTACTTCCATTTCTGTTCCTCCCTGTACATTGTCTACATGCTATTTCTTCCCTCAATACTTTGTCTCTAATGTCATTACTTTGTCCCATTGAGTGGTGGGGATTGGGAAGGATAGGTAGCCATGTCTTTCTAAACCCCTGGAAATAATGAACAGCTCCTCATTCTGCTGCACATTCCCAGTTTCCTTCCTCCATCACCAACATGTTTGTTGTTATTCACCGCTGGTGTGCTGGACAGACACGGGAACACAGACTACCGTTCTGGAAGGAGCCTGCATGTCTGTGTTTTTTAAAAGTAGCTTCCTCATTACATAATACCATACCCCCTTCCTTCTTTTGAACGAAGGGATTGCAAGGGAATAACTTGCCTTACTCGCACAGTCCTTTTTCAAACATGGCTTCTTCCTCCTCTCACATGGAAGTTATGTGTTTCTGATTGGGTGCAGTGGTGTGTAAAATGTATATTCAGCATGTTGTTAACTTTGTCCATCTCTGTATTTATTTATTGCATACATAAACATGCACACACTAAGAGCACTTTTACATGTGCTCTGGAGGTGGCAAAGGGAGGGGGTGTGTTTTAATTGAAATGGCTCGGAGAGCTCCTCTAATTAAAGCACCTCAGTGTCTTGTGTATCAGCATCCCCGTGCTTTAAAATGGTGGCGGGGGCACTTGAACTAAAGTTCATTTGACAAGCTTTAGTTCAAGGGCCCCCACCACCATTTTTAAATGCCAAGATGCTGATACATGAGCCGCAGGAGGCTGCTGGAGCATGGTAATTACCATGCTCCAGCAGACTCGATTAATCAAGTCTGCTTTGATATACTGTAGTTTCAGTGTGTTGGAACCACCTCCCCACTTGTGTACAGGCACCCTGAAATGTGGGGCACTTGCACAGCTAGAAAACTGTCATTTCAATCTGTAAAGTGAAATAGGGCTTTGTCCTTAATTATAATACAAGGCTATAATGGGGGAAGCTAATAGCTGAATTGTCTTTGTCCAAGCCTCAAAAAAATATATTTAAATTTATTATAGTACAAAGAAATAAGAAAACCTCAGCAGAGAATAATTATGAATAGTTTTCTCTGTAAATCTTAGTATATTTTGTTCAAATGTCCGCACAAAACCTACCCGCTGTTGTGACTTAGTGATGTTATCCCTGTCTGCCATGCGTGAGACCTGGGCTTGATTTCTGGACACGCATGTAATGACAGCTGTTGATGCACTGAACATCCAGAGTCAGTCTGACCTTTAAATTTTGTCTCGGTGATCTAAAGTGGGGATGGAAGGTCTGGGCAGTCTCCATTCCTCCATACTCCTGCCTAGGAGTACAAGTCAAAGGTCCTGGGAACCTCTTATGCATACACCATGATCTAGAAGGATCAACAGTTGCCTACTACCTACACTAGCCTAGATGGCTGGTTGATATATCCTGGTGAAAACAAACCAGTTTCTGTAGCCTACAGCCTGAAAGAGTGGGTTTCCACTTACTGCTGGTTCAATTGGTGTTGGCCTCCAGTACAGATCTGGAGCCTGCCTTGAGCCTATATCTGCATTCATAGCAAGACAGCCAGGCTTTGCCACTTTGCCCTAAGGGAGTTAATTATTATTTAACAATTTATTGTTCATTTTTTACAGTTTCTCACCAACATTTTGATAGTTGAAGTAATAATATTAGAAAAATAAGAGTGAAATTTGTATGTCTCTTGTACATCGTTATCCTGACCAGACGAGTCATCAGAACTAAGACAGGGGGGTTATATTTTGAAGAAGTCTGAGATTGGCTTCTGTATTTAGCTTGTCTTGCATACGACTGAATTTTCTTGACCTTATAAATGTAATCACATTAAATCCAAGTGACAACAGACTTCTGAGACAAGAAAATCTGTTAAAAAATAGTTTCTTGCCAAAAAATAGTAAAATTAACACTGACACTTTGTTCTGCTTCAGATCTGATGTCCTACAGCAGATTGTCTTTGTTTGTCATACTAAAATTAACCTTATCACAATATTTAAACAGGAGACTTTTGCTGTGTTTCGTTCTTTCCAAGCCTCAGCTGGTTATTATGAGTGCAACAAAGCAGTGTAGCGTTCATTCAACTGGCTAAGAGAGGAGCTGCAAAAATGTTCATCCAGAAGTGCTGACTGGGACATTTGAGGTTCACTCAGTTAGGGCTTGGTTTGCTGTTGCTAATTTCTTTCTTTCCACGCTGCCACTGCTTGCCAATCAGCTGTCATCAACCTGCTCTGCATTCTGAACTGAGGTCTGAAGCTTGTTGTCAGGCACCAGGACTAGAGGAAGAAGTGTGCCAGCAGATATCGGAGCAGTCTGCCTCCTGCTTGTATAGCTAGTGAGTGAAACATCTGTCCAAACAGAAAACACAGGAAAATATAGTTGTAAAGTCCCTGCCAGTCTATCTGGATTTCCTTCTGCAGTTCTTAACTGTAGCTGTTTAGGAGAACTTTGAAACAAAATACATGTGTGAGTATTAAACACAGTGGGCCTCATCCTTTGTTTTTGTATATCAGTGTAATAATTCCATTGCCTTCAGACAAAGTTGGGTAAATGTGATAGTTTTTATTAAACCAGCTAAATAGTTGGAAAATTGTTTATTGCAAGCTTTCAGGCACAAACACCCTTCTGCGCCTGAAAGCTTGCAAAGAACAATTTTTCCAAGTATTTAGTTTGTCTAATAAAAGATATCATGTTTACCCAAAGAACCTTGCCTGCCTGTGTCCTTAGACCAACATGGCTACAAACAATACCATTGACTTGAAACGCATTACTCCTGAACTACGCAAGTTAAAACGAATGGGGATTTAAGGCTTAGTTTTTTCCTTTGCTGCTTTACTAGTCAGAAGTTAGGAATGTATCCAAAATGAGGTTTTGAAATTCTCTGCAGTCTCCTTGTACAATAGCCTGAGTCTTCTACCTTTCCTACTATAGTCCATATTATCAATTACTCTTTAGGATTTGCTGTATTTCAAGCACATGCATATTTTATTAGACCTTTTTTCTTTAATATTAGAAATGAGTAGCAATGTACACAGCAGATTTAGGATGTAGCTCTTTCATTCAATGCAGAGTTATGAATATTTGAATATGCTGACTAAGTTAGATGTATCGTAAGATTTGTGTCCCAGACATCACTCTTCCTCTTTCACATACACATTTATTCCTTTTTCCCCATACTTCCTCTGTTTTTGCCATTATATTATAAAGTCTTTTGGGTGGGAACATGTTTTTACAGCTCCTAGGACATTTGGCATATTCCTGAAATATAAATCATAATTCTGGAAATGGAAAGGAATGTTTTAACATTTAAATATAATATAACATGCAAATGTGTAGTTTGTCAGCTGATATTTTACCTAGGTGTAGAGGAGAACATTTTGCTCTGCCTATAAATCAGGCTCTCTTCTCAGGACTTGGAAATCTAACATTTTTCAAGCTGTGTAGTCCTGTGAGCTAAGCACAGACCGTCAAAAAGCCCAAGGCTGAATCGATTCAGTCTTTGCAGGTTAGTCTAAGATGCAGGGATTAAACTGAGAAGCAAGTGAACAGACATTCACTTTTGATTCAGGAAACGCAGCCACATGCCTGCAGTGGCTCAGGTCAGAAGCCGAGGGGCACTAGACAGCACCATACCTAGACTCCTGGCAGCCCGAGGCAAACTTTTAGTATTGAGCCCCCCTTCGGCAGAGACAATAATAATAATAATAATGATAATAGGACAAAACATTTACTATTTTTAGGCCCTCTTTGTGTCTGGGTGCCCAGTTCGCCCATACCTATGTCTAGCCAAGGTGCTAGAGCACACCTCCCAGCCTGCCAGCCACTGCCAAGGGGAAGGGACTGAAACTCCAAGGCTTTTCCCCCCCTCCCTGCTTGAGTAGACGGAGTGTGGCCAGGCCCCAGCTCAGGGCTAGCATGCTGAGGCCAGGGAAAGGGGTGCTTTAAACCCCCCACTGTGGCCTGCATGAGACCCCAGCCTGGCTCCCAGAGCATCAGCTATCACGGCACTAGCTGCCCTGCACAGCAAAATCTACCACCTCTGTTCTTCCCCTTCCCTCCCAACTGAGTGACTGCTGCTAGCCACTGCAGTGCTAAATCTTGCACCCAGACTCTCTGGTGACCTTTCGACTGAAGAAGGAAGTGTGAGGAAGGTCATTTTCAGCCTGCCCTGGAAAGGGGGTGGGCAGCTGCTTGGACCCACTTCACTTTCTTCTTTAAAGTGAAGCATTGGGTGGGGGTGGGAGTAGAAGGGAGGCAGGGGGAGATGGGCTGTGGGGAATGCTCAGCCTGCATTTCATTTAATGCGGGGGGGATGTGAGGGCTGTGTGTCTGCAGGGGAGGTGTGGGGGGGGTTTGTGCAGGGAGTGTGTGTGTGTGTGTGTGTGTGTGTGGGGAGAGTGGGGGAGCATAGGGGGTGCATGTGTGTATGGGGGAGTCATGGGTGTATGCGTTAGTGTGTGTGTGTCTATGTGCATGTGTGTGCATCTGCACGTGGGTCTGGATGGAGTGTGTGTGTTTGCACATATGTCCATGTGTGGGTGTGGAAGGGTGTGTGTGCATGTATGTTTGTGTGTGTGTGTGTGCGTGTGTGCGCGCACGTGTGTGTCCAAGTGTGGGTCTGGAGGGGTGTACATGTGTGTGTATGTGCACACGTCTGTCCCTGCACATGTCTGTGTGCATGTGTGTGTGTGCATGCGTGCGTGGGCACAGTACCTGCTTCCAGAGTGCCTTGAAGGCAGTGCTTATTGGTGTGCATGTGGGTGTGCTCCCAGGCATTGGCCAACAGCCATTTGGTCTACTGCAGGGCTCGAGCAGGGAGTGGGGCATGAGGGGGAGAGAGAACAGCCTGGGAAGGACTGCTTACCTCCTCAGGCAAACCTTGGCTGACAGCCTGATGGCTCCAGGGGAAGAGCTGGATCCTTCTGCTAATCCAGCAGGGTGGCGGAGGGGGTGTATGTGTGTGCCCGGCTGAGGGTGGGGGTAGCAGCAGCAACCAGAAAGTGGCAGAGAGCAAGAGTGAGCTCCGCACTGAGCCAGCAGCATAAGGAATGTGCAACTGGTGGGGGAAGCAGTGTGGGGCAGCCTGTGTGTGAAGCAGCTCTGTGGCATCAAGAGCAAGGTGCATGCCCCAAGGGTCCTGGGGGCTCTGGTGTGCACAGGCAGTGGATGGCCAGGAAGTGGCATGGAAGCAATGCCACTGCAGCTGCAGGCAGGCACCTTAGTGGCCAGACTGGCCATATGGGATGAGCCCTTTGTGTCAGGGGCTGCTCAGGCCAGCTTGGAGGCCATTGGCACAAAGCCAGACAGGGCAGCCACAGGCACAAAGGGCTCATCTTGTGTGGCCACTCTGGCTGCCAAGGCACCTGCCTGCAGCTCCAGCAGGATTGCCTCTATGCCACTGTCCGTGCACACCAGGGCCCCCAGGACCCTTGAGGCATGCATCTTGCTCTTCCTCTTCAGCCTCCTGATGCTGCAGAGCTGCTTCACGCACAGGCTGCCCCATGCCACCTCCTCCACCAGCTGCAGGTGCCTCATACTGCCAGCCAGGTGTGGGGCTTCCTCTCACTCTCTGCCACTCTTGGGTCACCACTGCCAACCCCAGTCAGGTACACACATACACTCCCCCTGCTCGGCTGGATGAGCAAGTAGACCTGGCTTTTTCTCCAGAGCCATCAGGCTGTCAGCTGGGGTTTGTTTGCGGGGGACAGGGGAATAGTCCCTCCCAGGCTGTTGCCTCCCCCACGCCCTGCTCCCCACTCAAGCAGAGAGCAGGGGGCATGGCCATGCCCTGGCCTGGGGCCAGTGCACTGAGCCAAGAAAAGGGGGTTTATACCCCCTTCCTGGCCCCAGATCCCAGCCAGGGTTTGCCAGGGTGGGCAGTCCCTCCCAGGGTTTCTACTCCCCACCCCCTCCAGTGGGGAAAAGTCTAGCAGGGGCTGCACCACTCTCCCCCCATCAGACCCAGCTGCAGTCCCCAGCCAGGTTTCCCACCTCCACCTGCTTGTCAGCCAGCCCTCACTCCTTCAGCTAGGGGGCAGAGGGACAGGGCCAACCCTGTTCTCTGGAGCAGATCGCACAGACCATCTCAGGGCTTCAAAGCATCCTGGGATGCTGGGGGACTGTGGTTTAACTTGAACCAGGAAGACAGAACTGGGACAGAAGTTTCATAAACTGGTTTGATGCAAATCAGTTAAGTCTGATACAACATTCAACTAGGTTTATCTTAAACCAGTTGCAGACATTTTGAAACTGGTTATGAGCACTGAACTTCGGTTCTGTTACAGGTTTAAACTAGATTCTGATCACTTAAACCAGTTAATGTGTAACGTCTATCCCTAGTTCTGGAGGCCAAGGCTTATATTCCATTTCACTTGTTAGGCATCTAAATAGATTGAGGTAGTATTCTTTGCTTTGGCTGAGGGTGATAAGTGTGTAGCAGTATTTGCAGACTGGAGGAATCTGACAGGGGCTACAACATGAATGCTCCTGCTGTGACCCACATTGAAAATGTGGATATAATGAATAATAAATAGCAAAAGGGCATGGACGACCATAGCTTCATAGGCAATTAGGGTTGGAAGAGACCTCAGGAGGTCATCTAGTCCAATCTCCTGCTCAAAGTAGGACTATCCCCAATTAGATCATCCCAGCCAAGGCTTTGTCTAGCTGGGTCTTAAAAACCTTCTATGATGGAGGTTCCACCACCTCTCTAGGTAACTTGTTCCAGTGCTTCACCCCCTCCTAGTGAGAAAGTGTTTCCTAATATCTAACTTAAACTTCCCTTGCTGCAACTTGAGACCGTTGTTCCTTGTTCTATCATTTGCCACTACTAAGCACAGTCCAGCTCCATCTTTTTTGGAACCACAATTCAGGTAGTTATGGCTGCTATCAAATCCCCCTCCACTGTTCTTCTCCACACTAAATAAGCCCAGTTCCCTCAGCCTCTCCTTATGAGTCATGTGCCCCAGCCCTCTAACCATTTTCATTGACCTCTGCTGGACTCTACAATTTGTCCACATCCTTTCTGTACTGGGGGCACCAAAACTAGATACGGTTCTCCAGATGTGGCCTCACCAGTGCTGATTAGAGGGGAACAATCACTTTCCACTTTCTCACTCCACTTGATACTGGCTGAGAACTAGACATCGAGCCACTGATTACTACCCTTTGAGCCCAATGATCTAGCCAGTTTTCTGTCTACTTTACAGTCCATTCATCCAACCCATACTTCCTTAACTTGCTTGCAAGAATGTTGTAGGCAATCATATCAAAAGCCTTGCTAAAATCAAGGTATATCACATCCATCACTCTCCCTTCATCCACAGAGCCAGTCATCTCATCATAGAAGGCAATCAGGATGGTCAGGGATGATTTGCCCTTGGTGAATCCATGCTGGCTGTTCCTGATCACTTTCTTTTCCTTCAAGTGCTTAGAAATTGATTCCTTGAGGACCTGCTCCATGATTTTTCTAGGAACTGAGGTGAGACTGACCAGTGTGCAGTTCCTCAGATCCTCCCTCTATCCTTTCTTAAAGATAGGCACCATATATGTCTATTTCCGATCATCCAGGACATCATCTGTTCACTATGATTTTTCAAAGATAATGGCTAGCAGCTTGGCAATCATATTGACCAATTCCCTTAGCACCCTCAGGTGCATCATTTTCAGTCCCATGGACTTGTACACATCCAGTTTTTACAAATAGTCCCTAACCTATTCTTTCACCAGTGTTGGCTGCTCACCTCCTCCCCAAACTGCGCTGCCAGGTGCAGTAGTCTGGTAGCTGATCTTGCCTGTGAAAATTTTCCATGTCATCTGTCACTAGGTTGCCTTCCCTATCAGTAAGGGACCCACACTTTCCTTGATCATCCTCTTATTGCTGACACATTTTGGAGAAACCCTTCTTGTTACCTTTCATGTCCCTTGCTAGCTGCAACTCCAGTTGTACTTTGGCCTTCCTGATTTCATCCCTGCATGCCTAAGAAATACTCTTATTCTCTTCCCTAGTTGTTTGTCCAAGTTTCCACTTCTTGTAAGCTTTCTTTTTGTGTTCTAGTTCATTGAAGAGATCCGTACTAAGCCAAGCTGGTCTTCTGCCATAGTTGCAAGTCTTCCTGTGCATCAGGGTAATTTGTTTCTGCACCCTTAGTGAGGTTTCATTAAAGTACAACCAGCAATCCTGGATTCCTTTCCCCCTCAGACAGACCTCCCAGGGGATCCTGGCCATCAGTTCCTATCTGGGTTGATGTACCAAAAGAGAAAGAACAGTGGCACATGCAAAGAAAGATACAAAAGAGAAAGAACAGTGCTACAATGTCACTACAAACCAGGTCTCATATCAACTTACTGAAAATGATAGGTCACCAAGTAAACAACCCAAGGTTTGAATCAAGACAAAAAACCAAACAAACAGGAGGTTCACAACTTTGGTACACATTTTACAATGGCTGAATTAACAACTGCAGTAAACAAAGCTGCTGGTCTTGATGATATTCATAGAACAAATAAAACCATTTGGACCAATGACAAGGGCCTGGGTATTCCAATTGTACAATATGTGTATAACTACATACTAATTTCCTGACAATACAAGTATATACAATAGAATACAATTCTATTACAATATAATAGAATACAATATGTCTATTACAATACAACCATGTATTGTAGCGCTTCCAAAATGGGAAAAGTTCCCTTAGTTCCAAAGAACTTCAGATCTATAACCTTACTGTGTCATCCTTTAAAACTCTACAAACCCCTTGTCTTAAACTGATTGTCACTAGTTGTTGAAAAGCACCTAATCCCTGAGCAAGCTGGTTTTTGCATCAGTCAAGTACTAAACACCACACAGCACATCAAAGGTGGCTTTTAAAAAAGGAATGGTTATTGGTGCCATATTCGTAGACCTGTCAGCAGTTTATGACACTGTAAACCACTGGAGGTTCCTTGAAAAAATATGTGATGAAAGATTACCAACTGCTACAAATAATACTATTCTTGCTGAAAAAAATGACTAATCTTTGTTGAATTATACAAGAAGTGGAGCTGACAGTGAAAACAAGGGAATGGCCTAACTTAAGGGGCCATTTATTTAACATCTAGTATATGCCATCTACTATACTATACTATTTAACATCTACACCAATGATTAACCAATTCACTCAGGCATGAGAAGTTTTAAATCTGCAGACAAAATATCTACCACAACCGAAGTTAAGAACTTCACCCAAGTCAAGGGCACACTTGTGACAGTGCTCAATGGGTTGTCAGACCGTTACAGCAAAAATCATCTCTGTGAGAATCCGAATAAAATACAGGTTAGTCTCTTCCATCTTCAGAACCAAAGTACTAATAAGTGGATCAGTGTAATCTGGAATAGAATAACCTTCACCTGCTGCTTGAATCCCATCTGCTTGGGTGTGATGCTAGGGTGCATGCTTTAGTATAAAGCACATATAAAAAAGATAAAGTGCAAAGTTTGTTTCCAGAACAATATATTAAAGAAGCTCATCAACTCCAAATGAGTGGCCAACTCAACATTACAAGCTACTGTGTCTGAATTTTGTTCTTTGGCAGCTGAATATGCATGCCTGATCTGGGAAACAATGGCACATGCAAGAAGCTAGACACTGTTCCAGTTGAAAGTTGCACATGCAGTACTGGGTGCCTTAAACCAACAAATGTCAATTGTCACCATCTACTTGGTGGAATTTCCCTACCACATCACTAATGCTCTCCCACATTAGGAGAGCAGCAGCATGCAAAACAGAATGCACCAAGCAGACTGAAGACAAGAGGCCACCACTACATGGCCACATTGCAGTTCCCAGTACACAAACATCATGGAAAAGTTTCCTTTCTACAGCAGCCATTGGATGAAACACCAACAGCCATGTGAACAAAAACATGGCAGTTATGATTAGAGATTACCCAGGAGGAAGTTGCAATCAATATCAAAACCAACATGGAGATGTTTGAACTGCCTCTGAACAGGGGCTGGTGAGACTAAAGTTAACATGCAACTGTGAGGATAGTCCAATAGAAACACCATGTGTGAATGTGGAGGAAACTTTCAAACTATGAATCACCCGCTGGCCTGCCCACATATGTGGATCCATGCACCAACAAGGACGTCTCTAAGGCTAGTAATTGAGTATGTGCCCATATCTGGACCCAAATTTGAACATGGCGATAGCACTTGAGAAGAAGGTAGTATTCTATTCAACTCTTTCCAAGTCCTTGAAAAATAGTTCATGCAAAAGGTCTTTTCCTCTTTGCTGCCTTTTTTATGGCTCAATCCTCAATCCTAACTCATCTACAAAAGTAAATGCACTTCCAGGCCTGTGCCAAGCAGAATTTGAGATGCTTGGGAATTTTAATGTCAGAAACAGAGGCAACTATGGCATTTAGGTCTGTGCAGGGTTAGGTGTCAGTTCAGTGGGGGTTCTGAGGATTACTGTTTTGGGACTTAGGAGCCTAATTCCTGCCCAAGTCTTACTCTTGGCCCTACTTTGAGTCTTTTTGTAGTTTGTCCCATTAGGATTTCAGTGAGTATTTGTGAATATTGTAGAATTATTGGTATCTCTATTTCAGTAAAATATTGTATACATTCCCCACCATAAATGTGCATTTGGGATCACAAGCTATTCTTTAAATGTTCAGCAGTGGAAATCCCTGCAGCTGATGATCTCTTCCCTTACTGTCTGGCATCACTAAAACTGAACTGTAGCAAGGGGTTCAAGTGACTGAACACGTAAAGCAATTATACAAGAAGATACATGCAGGAAACAACATTTTAACATTGTAGATGATAGCTTAAATGCCTGCATCATGTAGATGTTTCCTTTTTAGATGTTGGAGGAGAAAGTGGTGACTTCTCCCAATCCAAGTCTCTGGTTTATACCCATCATTGAAATTATACTGTTGTAACTGTGGTTATTTACTATTAAATATTGTAAAATGTAGGATATTGAGCAGAGCATGACTTGAAGACCTATCCTGGTAGCATTTAAAAAACCTTACTGTTCAGAGAGAATGGAGCATAGTTCTGGTACTTTGCTTGACATCAGTGGTCTCCAACCTTTTTATAGTGAAGATCACATTTTGGAGATAAAGGGCACCCCAGGATCTAACCTGCCTCTCCATCCACCCTGCATCTTGCCCCTTGTCCCATCCCCGCCCCACCCCCTGCCCTACCCGCCGCCCAGAGGCAGCAGAGAACTGGGGTCAGGCCCCAGCCTGGCCTGGTCTGGAATTCTCTGCCACCCAGGGGCACATGCGAGGCTCCCACTGCTGGGCACAGCCCAGCTATGGTCTCAGGGGCCCATGCCCTGCCCACCTGTGCTCCAGAAGCCTGTACCGCCTTCCCACCCTGTGCTCTGGGCACAGCAGGCAGCCCGCAGCAGCAGCTGCTTTGTCCTGGAGCTCTGGGTTCGGGGGCAGCACGGGGTCCCTGCAGAGCTGCACCCAGTGGCAGGAGTTTCCCCCTCCCCTCAACATGCCCCTGGGTGGCGGAGAGTCCCAGACCTGGCTGGGCAGGGGCACGATGCCACAGGAGTCCCTGCTGCTGAGCTGAGCTGCACGTGGCCAGCTGCAGTAGAGCTCAAGGCACAACAGCAGCCGCCACTGCCACCTTTGTCCCCACAGAGATGGGGAGGGAGCCCCCTGTGCTCCTGGAGGAGCCCCCCTGGGGCTCCAGTCCTCCCACCACCCAATGGGGCTGGGGCCCTACTTACCTTCCCCTGCTCCTGGCTGAGCCACAGGTCAGTCCCTCACTGCAGGGGCCTTGATCTGGCCCCTGCCCCTTCCCTCCCCCACAGATTGACCTGCTGGGGCTGGAGGCAGCGGGTGCATGCATGCATGCATGCACGCACAGCTGTCCCACCAGTCCAGGGTTGACCTAAAGAGGCTCGGGGATCAACTGGTCAATCGCGATCCCTGGGTTGGTGACCACTGCTCTACATTAACTCTTTTAAAATTCAGTATGTTCTAATGTTCAAACTGTGCTTGAACTCACTATTCTTGAATCCTTATCTAATCTAAATGGGTCCATTATTACCTTAAATCAAATGAAAGTTCCTCTCTGTCTCTGGGAATTCTCTTCTTTCATTGCAGTGTACTGAATCTTCCATTTTACCTCTACTTTAATCTCACTAACTTCTGACCAAGGAGGCTTGGAGGAGATTCCATCTTCCCTCTTCAGTTAGACTAGTGCTCTCAGTGTATTCACAACTCTGACGAAGTTCTAAGTTCAAACCTCACTCTCGTATGTGGCAGTGCAAACTGCTGCTGCTCAGCTAGTCTTTAAGTTTTTCTTTTTACAAAACTATCAGTATGTGGAGCCCTGCAAGGCAGCTGCAGTGGCACACACAAATTTCTATACATTTAAATAAAAGTAATAGATTTCTGAGGAGGGTGCTCGATTGAACTGGTAGCAAACCCTGTTGGGTTAGCTGCTGCTGAACATATTGTTTGAACCAGAACCTTGTGCATACCTGAGCAGTAGCAGTAACACTTCATGTTGTTCATTTTTTGAAGCACGAGATGCACTCTGAGGCCCAAGGCAGGATGTTGCATCTGATGGGCCAATGCTCTGATTTAGTCTGGCAAAAAGTATTCATGTATTTTTTTTTCCTAATTCTGTGTCAGAAAAGGAAATCCTTTGGCAAAAGCTAGATGTATTATGGATTGCCTGGTTCTATTTAGAGAGGAGTCACATTTTCCAAGGAACAGTGTCCCATGGATCTTAAACATGGAGTTAAGATATTGAGACTGTCTATAACAAAAAACATCTGAAATTGCCTTGGGCTAGAAATCGATATCAGCAAATGAAATGGATCAGCTGTGCTGGGATGTGTCCTGGCACAGCTGATCTGCTTCATAGGGCAAAACATACATCACCTGTTGTCCTGCCTCTTGATTCTGCAGGACAATAGGCGATGTGTTCTGCTGGGGTTGAGGGGCCTGGTTCTATGGACCCCAGGAATTTTTTTTTTTTTTTTTTTTTTGCAAGATTGGGCTCCTTGAGCCCTGGGAGAGCTTGCCTGATTTTCCCTGCTTACCTAGACATGCCCTGGAGATCCTGAGGGCACATCCTGGTGAGCGGGGAAAACCTGGCAGCCTCCCCCAGGGCTTGAAGGACCCAGGTCTGCGCAGAAATTACTGGGGTGCAATATTCTGTGCAAGATAAGGCCCTTCAAGCCCCCAGGGTCCTACTCGGAGTGGCTGGAGAATGAAGGCAGCTCTGGGTTGTCTGTGCTCTCTTGCCAGATAGATGTCTGCCGCAGTAAAGCAGCACAAATTATTACTACCTTCTGTCGTGGCTACAAATCTGGGCATTTGTGGTATGAAAAAGGGTATGGATGTCCATTTGCTTTTGCTTTGTGAAACTATAATTTTTTTTATGGTGACAAAGGCAAGGAACAGCAATTCCACCTGTTTGTCTCTTAAAGAGGCCTACAATAACCAAAGCTCTTCAGAATTGAAACTGCTAGAAAAATGAGTATTATACTTTCTCAAATGACTGGATAGAACTCCCTTTTTCTGCAAATACAAGAAACCCAGGCTAATTTCAGATATTTATGTTTCTCTAAATAGGCTGAAATGACACACAAATGTGTTATTTAAGTTGCTGACACCTCTACTTGGAACATCATGTCTGTTGTACTTCAACTCAGCAAAACCAAGTTTTGTACTGTGAAAGTAAATAATGTCATTGACTTTGCACATGAAGCATTTTGTTTCAAAAAAGTGATGTGCAGGTGCACATCCTTGGGGAAATCCCTTAAGCATTTAGTAGAATTATGTCCTTATTTTTGGAATTTTTAAGCCAATCTACAGCTATAATTCCTCATTAAATGCTATAAATTTAATTAAAATTTGTCTACACAGTCTTTTGGTCCCTGTGAAATGTTTTAGTTTAAATGAAATAGCATCTGTTTAATAGAGACAGACTTTTAGATCTCTATTAAATTCTATAGGATGTTTTTCAGTAAGGAATTCCCCCATATACAGTGAAGAGTACTACATGTCATGGACCTAGTAGGCTGTGTAGGCAATTATGGGGATTATAGGGATTGTGTTTGATACAAATGTAGTAGCATTGAGAGAGTCTATTTTAACCATGTTAATTATGACTAGGGAAGGGTGTGTATTTCTCAAGTACCAAACTCTCCAGTGAACTGAGCAAACTCCTTCAAGATGAGAATCAGTGAAGATAAAATGTAGTCTCTAAATTAATTTTGCTTCTATCAGTTAGAACACATGTTTATACCACCTTCTAACTTGTCGCTGCTTTAATGATGTCCTCTGAAATATATAAATACAGGATGTGTCTGTGAGCATCACATCTTTGTTACAAAATACTGCATCTACATCAAAGACTGACATCCGGAGTATTAATTTTTAAAGGAAACAGTATACTGGAAACACTTTTGTTTAGTACAAAAAAATTATCAATATCAAAAGAGAACAGGAAAGCCATGCAACTAACTATATTTGAAAACAGCTAATAGCCATTGGGAAATGATGCATAAAAATGTTGTAACAGGAAATGCAAGCCTCCACATTAAATCCCTGTCTAAGCTAGCATGAAACACAATGAAGAACACGAAGTGTTTATCTGGTGGGGTGATTTAGACAACAGGAATTCCTTGTTGATGGTTGACTTAATTTGATGAAAATACTGGTGGTGTGGGATAAGCTCCATGGTGCCAAGAGACTCTGAAAATGATGTAATACTTGGCTAACTTTTTTTTTCTCTTTGTTCGTGCCCATTTGTTGTGGGCTCAATAAAAACCAAGCAAAACTGCAGCTGAGGCAGCAAATGTTCTGCCACTTTTCACATTTAGGTCATCATAATGGATTGTGTGATGATGCAGAAATGTATCCTATCAATCAGGCCACTTGTGCTGATTTATACTGGTTTGTGGAGTGGAGTCCTTGTGGACAGGATTCTTTTGACTCTGTAGCCAAGAGTCTTTTTAGCCCATCCAGGATTCTAGATACAAATGTCTTCCATTTAGGAAAGGGGAACATTGATGTATAGCCAATAGCAATGGAAAGCAGGGGACTGGCGTAGCTAGGATGGGTTAAAATAGTAGTGATAGAAAGATCAAACTAGATTTTTGGTGAGAAAAGGCTTGTAGAGGTTGAAATTTTGGGGAAACAGAGAATAAATACAGGGAAAACAGACAGAAGTAAACCCATCACTAATGTAAAACATAAAGGGCCAGATTTTATTCCATCTATTAGGCATGTAAGTGGACGTAGGCTACCTAAATGTGATTCTGGTCAGCCATTCTCGAATTCCTAAAAAACAGTTAATGGAAAAAGAAAAGGGTGTACATGGATTAGAACTGCACAGATGAGACTAATATTAGTGAAGTTGCTATGCCATGCCACAATCTGATGTTACAAACTTCAAAAAGCAAATAAGAATGAGCCAGAATGGTCACAGAGTGTGTTCATAATCAGCTGAGGTCAAATTTCCCAAGACTGTAGACCAGTGATTCTCAACCTGGGATGCCTTGAGATACTTTCAAGGGTGTCTCAGGGTGTCACACAATGTCAGCACATTTAGATGTGCAAACAGATTTCACAAGATAAATCAGAGAGTTCAAATAGGAATCCATAGTGTTAAAAACATTCTGAGATCTTTGCAACAAAAGAATTGCTCTGGCATGTTTATTTAGTCAAAAAAAGAATGAAAACTAAGAGCTGGCACTTTCAGTGATGTGCCTTGAGTCTAACAAGGTTGAGAACCATTGTTTTAGATACTGCTTTGGGAACATCTCTAGCATATGCGCACTTTTCATTTGTTGTAGATCAACCTGAATATCACAAGACAAACACCTGTGGCTCTTTTGATTTTGGAGAGTACATATT